>NW_027282472.1:60000-435000 GCF_046629955.1 Centroberyx affinis | reverse complement strand
GAAAAATATTTTAAAATTTCAAAAATATTTTAACATAACTGTGATAGCAAAATTTAGTTTGAAAATGACATTAAATTAACTTAAATGGACAATTTTAAGGAAAAAAAAGTAGGTGCTATTCCATTAAATAATTAAATTCTGTTGGTTTCAGCACCCTCTGTAGCCTTAATGCAGCCTACTGCTAAACTGAATAGTTTCATCTGAAAAAGTTAAGCATTGGGCAAAAATGTCACCTGATGTTCATTGTTTTCAAGTTTCAAAACTCCAACTAATTATATAATCTTAAATGTTTCTATTTTGTAAGGAAATGTCTTAAGATAACTAGTAACTTAAAGATGCAATTTGTAGAATTTTTAAACATCAATATATCATTATTTGTCAAATTAATTGTGATACCTTGGTATAATAACTGTAAACAAACAGAACCATAGTCGAGATGATTAGTAGTCTCTAGTATTGTTAGTGCTGGTGTTTCTCAAATTTAGACCACATGTCCCGCAAACCCCGTTACTTCCTGTCGCTTGAGTCATTCTTATCTGTTACTTTGGAAGATAAATGGGCTAATGATGTCGAACAAGCAAATAGTAAACATGTTGTCCCCCACCAGTGATGTAGTTCCACCCTTGGGTCAGTCAGTGATTGCTGAGTGTGCTTGAAATATGAGTGAAATTGTATAAGCATTTTCGTATGGGACAATGAGAGGACAGATTGACCATATATTTCTGTTGCCTACTGTCCTCAGAATTAGGCTTACAAGTTATATCTTTAAATGTAGTAACTGTAATTGTCCTGTTTTTACTCAATACAGTACAAAATATAAGAACTACAATACGCAATAAATACAATCAGTACATTACACAATGTACACTACAATACAATTTATAATACAATATACAATATAACATACAACACCAGGAACGTGAGTGTTATGAATAATATAAATGAATGATAAGTGATATATGGTATTGCGCAGTAGGTAAGTGGTAATATGATATAAGTAGTCAACACTGGCGGAACAGTGGTAGTGCAGTGATGAGTGCAATAACAGTACAACAGTCCAACAACTGTACAATGACTACAGTGTCTTGTGGTTAGAGGTTTGCCCAAAAATTCTCCATTGACTCTCACTTCAACACATCAACCCAGTCTGATGTCTCCAAGTGTGTAGTGTGTGTAGACTATTATGTTACCTATGATAAATTTAACTGTATTGCTTTACCACTGAGTCCCCATTCATTGTCAATGCCGCCCCCTAGCGGCACAAAGTCAACGTTACAGTGTGACTAACTAACGAACAAACGAACGGACGGACGGACGGACGGAGACCGATCCATAGTCTCCCCTTTGGTGGGGGACAAAAACCTGGGTAATAATATGACAACAAAATATACTATTTAGCCAACAATTTTAACCACCGTAGCTTATTTATCAAGTGAACTGAGATACTTACAACTGTTAATAAAGTAAAAGTAAAGCATTTTATTTATTCAGACAGTTGGAAAGCAGGGAAGGAGACAGAATAGGGGAGGGTCAGGCGAGAGAGGCAGGATTGGATCCCAGACCAGGCGGACTTTACCACTTGACTATCTCTGGCCTCATATAATGCTTATATAATGATTGTACATGTCATTTGAACTATACATGTATATTTGGAGTGATGTCTACAAGCCAGAACCACATGCTTCATAAACTCATCATTACAAATTGGCCTGTATTTAAAGTTTTGTAAAACACATTTCATAGTTGTAATCCGTACAACCTCTTTTTTGATTTAGTTTAGTCATTTATTGTAACATGTTTGGTGATACCAGGTTTTCTGCTCAGTTCCACTCCTGGAGTCCTGGGGTGACTAATGAACAGATGTTCTGCCAGGCTTCAGATCCAATGAAGAGTAAATAGATACAGATCTTGAGCAAATTTATCCTTAATTAGGTCATTCCCCCAAAACCAAGTAGATTGGATTGAAAGACTGATCAGTCAGAGGTTTGTTTAACTTTGTTGAATCCACCTGGGAGGAACCAACATGGACTTCCAGATGGAGCAGAGGAAGAGTGACGTACACACTGATCTGAGGGCATCGCAGTCTGTGGATGCGCAACCTTAAAACACAGCTTTTTAGCCTTGCCTTTTCTTATTTGCTTATTTTTTTCTTCTTATCTTCTTTTATTGTTTTAATTGTTTTTCTCCTTTTCAATTCCTAATTTTTGTATTTTATTGTTTGTTTGTTTGTTGTTTGTCTGTTTTATCTTGTTCTTGTTTATTATCTCTTCTTCTGTAAAGACTTTGCACTGCATCCTTGCATGAAAGGTGCTATGTAAATAAAGTTTTATTTTATTTGAATCTATCTTGGAAAACTAATATTGTGAAGGTTTTGCCAAGGATGGCATCTTTGACATTTTTGGTTGCATGCATCTAAATCCCCACTTTGCATTCGAGGTGTGTGTTTTGTTTTATGTATAAATTCATTGTATGATCGATGTTTCACATGATGTGCAACTCTGTGTTTGTTGCTGACAGGCGTGCTGTGTGGCGACCCTCCATCCTTTCCTAACACCCGTCTCCAGGGTCACACCGGGTTTGAGATGGGCGATGAGCTGCTGTACGCGTGTGTGCCGGGTTACGTGATGCCCAGTGGCCACAGTGCCTTCAGCCTCCTGTGTGACAGCTGTGGAGAGTGGTACGGACTGGTGCAGATTTGTGTAAAAGGTAAGAAGGTGTTAAAAATGTTTGTGTTGGAGAGAGAGACAGAGAGTGAGAGACAGAGAGGGCCCCCTCTTCTTCTGCCCAGCCTCTTCAAAGCTTTGAGCTTTGACCTAGACAGGAGGCCGTACTGAGGTCAACCTCCTCACTTCCTTGCTTGTTAGCTCCTAATGCTGTTAGGTGACTGGTGCTTGATTCCTGGCTTTTTGGAAAACAGAGCCTCAGTTGTGAGTTGGGATAAAAATGGCTGCTATGACACCTGGGTGTGACATGCCATAGTGTGGCCCAGTTCACAGTGGAGGGAGAAGGGGGCAAGAGTCGTCCATGTAGGCAGAATGCCAAGCCTTTGTTCGTGCTTAGCTAAGGGCTTTAGAAGAAGAAATCATGTCTGTGCTCCAGACTGCTTCCAGTCATAATGTTGTCTTTGAAGTGTTTCCAGTATTTAATCCTTGCTTGATTCACATATTTTACTTTTTCTAGGTGTGACAGTTTTGAAAACTATTTGATGTTGCTGATTTATGATGAGAACGTTTGTGTAGAGTTTTGACATAGCTTTGCCGATTGACCAAGCATATATGTTTACTCTGTGTGTTTCCACAGATGAGACTGAAACCCATGTCGACTATGAGGACGAGTTCACAGATGCCTATGGCGAGCCAGAGGAGGAGAGAGCAGAGGAGGCTCAGGGCGAGGTGTACAAGGAGGTGCATGGAGCAGCACACCCAGAGGACAAGAGGAGTCAGCAGCAGCAGGAGGCCAGCTTCAGTGTAGAAGCAGGAGAGGAGCATCAAGACCAACAGGGAGAGGAGGAGGTAGGAGGAGAGGAGGAAGAGGATGAGCAGGGCAGTAAACTGGAAGGGATTGTGAAAGGAGGAGAAGTGGAGGAGGAGCGGGCTGTTGAGGACTCTACAAGACATCCAGGGTGGGAGCAGGAGAGGCAGGAGGGGGCTAGGACTGATGCATCAGTGGCAACAGAAGCGCCTGTCTCTCTGCTGTCCCAGAAACACCTCTTCTGGTTCCCCTCTGAGGCCTTCCAGGAGGCGGGACATCCTGTCCCCACCCATCCAGTCACACAGACCACAGCCCCGGAGGGTGAGAACCGTCTCAGAGCCTCAGGCGCCCAATCAGAGGAGAGTAAAGAGTATGACAGCCAAGAAGGTCACTACCAACATCCTGCTGATCTTGATGATCCCGATGATCATGAGCAGGATAGCTATGATGATCGTGACGATCACCATGATGATGGAGATGACCATGACGACAGTCACCATGACGACCAGGACGTCTATAACGACAGCCACCATGATGATCAAGACAACCATGATAACCATGACGACAGTCACCATGAGGACCAAGATGACCATGATGATCATGTGAAACATTACATTCCAGCTCAGCACGATGACCTGGATAAGCACGGTCGCTATGACGAACCCGACGATCACGATGACCATTATGACATGGGTGAACACGAAGATGAGCGTGATCGTGTTCGTTACGGCAGCCAGGGGGAATATGAAGATCGAGATGAGAGTTACGATGAAGATCATGACCATGAAAGCTATGACGACCATGACGATGTGACTGAAGACCACGATGACCAGGATGAAGAGCATCCTGACGGCTCTGAGGAGCATCCAGACCACCATGACCATGATGACGGTGAGGAACATTACGACCTGGGTAGAGACGAAGACGATAGCGACAGCTACACCGATCGAGACCGCTATGATGACCATGATCACGATGATCATGAACATGATGACCATGACAGCTATGACAGCCATGATGATCACGATAGCCACGATGACAATGATGATGATGACGGCCATCAGCATGTGGTCTTTCCCATGGCCACAGATGAGCGTCAGAACTTCACCCAGGAGGGAGCAGCAGGAAAACCTACAGCCACGACAGATGAGACCTGGTTGGACGGCTATCCTGTCGTTCCAGAAGAGACGGAGAAAGGCGGCTCCACAGAGGAGGAGGCGGGACCAGAGGAGCAGGAGAGAGAGACTGTTGTCGGGGCGACGGACAGACCCAATGAGGTGGAAGTGAGCAGGCCCATCCCTTACACCAGCCTGCCTGAGGCACCTGAGTCCGGCACCGTGGAGCCCGACTCTGAGCAGGGGGGAGTGGAGGAGGTATGGCCGGGCCTCTTCCCCACCGCCACTCCCTCCCCTGCCAGCCCCGAGCTTTCCGACACCCAGGACTACGACACGCAACATGTGGAGGACCCTACTGAGCACCCCTTCCTCGACCACGGCCCGGCCCCACCGATACACGATGATGACGACAGCATCACTCGGACCGGAGTGCGACCTGAGCACGACCTGACCGGTCAGACCGGGGAGAGGGGCGAGGTGGAGGGAGAGATGGGGGAGACAATCTGTACAGGCGAGGACTGCCCTCCCCGTCCCCCCACCTCCTCCAGTCGAGGTCCCACGGTGGCGGCCATCATCGTGGCGGTGTGCGCAGTCGTCACAGCAGTCGTCGTCGGGGCGTGGTGCTACCGACGGCGACAGCAGAAGAGCTCGATGTACGAGATGAACGGGAAGGGCCAAAGTCAGAGCAGACATGGCCAACAGATAGAGATGCAGCAGAAGGTGTAAAAGAGAGAGAGAGACGGAGACAGAGAGGAAGAGGGACGGACACTGAAGGGCTGCAGAGACACCGGGGGGAGGGGGGATTTTAAGAGGAAAGCACAGCCCCAGCTAGACACTACTGCAGAGCTGAAGATTTTGGATAGGTATAAACTGATGAGTTGTGCTACAGCCCAGGTTTTACAAATGAAGAATGAGGGTGCTTACTTATATGCTGCGGGATCTTAAAGCATAAGTGAGAACTCAGGCTCAGCATGAGGTAAAACAAGATGGTACTAGTTCAGCTTCACCCAATGATGCGTGGTAAGGAATTTTACCCATCTTGGTTATACCTATCCAATCCTTTCCATAGCTCTAGCATCTAGTTGGAAAGGTTGAGGGGTTGTGCCTGGACCGGACTCAGGTCCAGGAAGACGAAAAGGGAGAATGAATTGAGACTTCAACTTCCAAAGCTCTTGGACATTGTGGTAAAGATTCTTTTGTGTTTTACGTTGCTGTCGTTTTTTGTTATGCTGACTTCACTGACTGCTCTGTTTATTGTTGATTTATCTGTGTTGTTCTCGATCTCCTGACAGCAGATTTCATTTCTGTTTTTTTTTTTTGTTACTGAGTATTGTGTTGATAAAAGAACATTTACTCCACTTTTTACTTTATGACAAGAGCACTGAAGTTCAGAACACTTCAGATCATCGCAGCAAATTTGGGCAGACAGTCCCGAATGAACGACCCGGCTTCTGTCAGACCAGCATTAAGGGAAAAAAGGACAGTTAGATCAGATGAAAGAGTGGGATGAGTGGGATGAAGAGAGCAGAGAGCGGAAGAAAAAAAGAGGGAGATAGGAAAGGGAGAGGCGAGGTGTGAGTAAGAAGGACGAGGGATGACGGGAGAAACATTTAAAGACTTCCTGCCTCTATTGGTTTTGACAGTCGACTGGTGAGAGATTTAGACGGGGTGTCCAGACTGCAGACTCAGCCCCTGTGTGTGTGTGTGTGTGTGTGTGTGTGTGTGTGAGAGAGAGTGTGAGTGTGCGTCTGTGCGTGCATGTGTGCGTCTGTCTCAGGTCAGTGCGATCTGCCGGTCAGTGGTGTGTCCTGTTTGAGGAGAGCAGAGTTTGTACTGAGGGATGCCGACGGCACTCGGACCCACCAGAGATCAAACGTTGTGGTGCTGCCACGGCAACAGAGAGAAACCTACTGCTGGACAGCGACAGACAAACACCGACCTGTAGCTGTAGATAGACAGATACGTTCTTGAGTCATAAGAACACTATAGGAAATGTTATGTTCAACTTTCAATTAGAAATAGTCAGAAACAATTTGACTGCTTTGGGTTTTTAGGTTGTGCCAAATTACCTTTTTCCATGAAAGTTCAAAGAAAATTGTAATTTGACTTCATAATACCCAGTGTAGTCGGGTTGCCTGTGACTTTAGGTTAAAATAGGTTTTACAGGTCTAGGTCTATATATGATTTTGTGATATTCTCATTCTGTTTCATGCTGTTTTCATACTAATGTGAGGGAACCAAATACTTGATAACATGGTCAAAAAAATGAAAAAATAAATAAATATATAGAAACTAGTAAATGTAAATAAATTCAAATAGCCATTCTAAGAGTGTCTTAAATTTAGAGATTAAAGATTGTTATTCCGGTACTGTATAAAGATTACCAAAATGAACTGAAATGTATGCCAATACCTTAAATGGAAACTGCTTTACTCATAATTATTGTGAAAAGTGGGTGGTGACTGGTAGACAAAGATCACTACAGTGTCATCAGCCTTGCCTGGTTGTTGTCTTTTTCCTCATATTTGTTACTGACATCGTATAACATCCAGTGTCCTCAGCTGTTTTGTAAAAAGCATTGAGTAGCTTTCTTTATACATAGCTTTATGTTTAATCTGGCTGTGGAATAGGGATTCATTGGAGTTGGGTGGGTGAAGTGAATCATGGTCAATTCCTTTCAAAGCTTGATTTAATTCAAATTGAAATAATTAATTTTATTGAAAGGGTATTAACATTCAAATCCTCTGATTTGAAACTGGATTGACCCTATGTGGCGAGGGTTTGGAGGAGATAGCACCTGTAGAATATCTGGTGGGAGTGTATGTTTCTGTAAATATGAATCTCTGTGTTAACTTGCTGTACATAGCATGATCGGTGGGTAGAAGTGGAACATAACTTTCTTTACCAAGACAGTCAAGCTCAGCCGATATCAGACAATACCTCTTCAGGTCTTACAGGGTCAACTTGTCTCCACTCTCTTCTAAATCTACTCCACTGCCTTTTACTAGATTTACCATCCCACACTGCCGCTGATACACAAATACTGTACTTGTAATGATGACAGTCAGCTTCGGCTTTGAAGAAAAGACCATGTTGTTATGGATTGTCAATCTGATCTCACACCAGTTTTGCCATATAAATGATATCTGAAGAGCAATGGCAACCATCTACAATGTTACAATACTGACGCTGAGTTTGGGATCGGGATTACTTGAGCATGTGCAAAAATGTGACGATCACCATGAGTTCTGAAAGAAAACAAATATTACAAGGGAAAAAAAGGAAAAATGTTTGTGGGTGCTGACTCATTCCCATGATGGAAATATTTCACATTTCATGTTTCTTCTTCATCTCAAACAGCCTGATGTGTGTGATGTTAGGATGAAGTGTGTGTACTGTATATGAGTTTCCTCTAGGTCACAATAAACTCCTAAACCTGTGACTCTGATTATTATTGGCTCAGATGTGGTTTTAACTATTCATTTACATTTTAGGCTCTGTGCTGTAATGGGAATAGATTTAAGTCAGGGTTGATTGCACACAGTCATGCCTCCATTTTTACAGTCTTTCATTGTCTTTACCAGTCAGTCAGTGTGTGTGTGTGTGTGTATGTGTGTGTGTGTGTGACTCTGACTTCTGTCACATCTCAAGGTGTGATTTTGACCTGTGACCTCTACTGCTGACAATCAGAATTGTATCTTAAACTTTGAACCAAGCCGCTCCTACTGTTCCTGCCATCTTCCGCTTGTTTGTGATATGTTCAAGAAAACAATAAGAAAAAGAAGTAAAGAGAGGAGATGAAAGATAGGAATGGGTGATAGAGAAAGAGAAGTTAAAAAAAAGATGGGTAAAGGTAGGCAGACGAGAGAGAGAGAGAGAGAGAGAGAATCCAGAGAGAGACGGAGTGCGACAGGGAGAATGTTCCCCTGTGGGTTTTTAACACCGCTGTGTGACAAACTGCACAGAGACTCAATGTTCAAACATTATTAAACAACTCAGTGTTTTCTCTGGCTAAGCCTCTCTGCTCAGTGCAGCCCCGGACCCTGATCAGGTTTCATTAAAAGGACCCTCGCCGTCCCTCCTTCAGCTCTGCGTCCTCCTCCTCCCTGTCCTCTCTCTAGAACTTTTTATTAGCGCCCGAGTCAAAAATCAATGAGCTGAATTGATTTTATTCCCACTGAGCCACGTCCACAGCACCAGCAACTCCACTGTTGAACACTGGAATGATTACTCAAGAGATTTGATGTCCGGCAAGTGATTTTTTTATTGTAAAAAGGACCATCTTTGTAAGACAACAGACACAAACAATTCACAGTGGGGGAATAAAGACACAAAACAGTGAGTAAAAAAAAAAAATCTCCACCACTATCATCATCATCACACTCATCCCAGTTAGTCACTATACTGTATGTCCCTATCACTGAACTATATGTTTAGTGCACAAAATAAAGTATAAAAACATTCAGGATGTGGAGCTGCAGTGACCAATCAGAGCCTCTTACAATATCCAATAAATACGAGCTGGGGAGAGTTGGTGCTGTTTTGTTGTTCATGTTTGTTTTTCAGTGTTTAGCCAGAGCTTCCAATGTGCGCTATTCATCCTCATCCAGGAATTCATCCATAAACTGCACCACCTCCCCCTGTGGACACACACACACACACACACACACACACACACACACATACACACACACAAACACACACAAACATGAGAAAAAACAAACCAGAGAGAACTCAAGAGGTGCCTGATTGCTTGAAAGTGACATTTACATTGAGTGACTTTGCATATTTCCTCCCACTCACAGTTATATCTGTGGTTTTTCATACCTGGCGTTACTAAACAGATTACAGGTAGGAACTGAATGGTATTTACCACATTCAGCATGTAATCCTGGTTTATGTTTGGTCGCCCTGATAAGCACAGTCCTACTGCTGCATCATAATGACATAACGAAATGCCGGTGACATGCTGCCACCCCCTGGCCATCTGTGGTATTGCAGCTGGATAAACACAGGGGCCACATTGTACTGCAGGGCATCATGTGACCAAACTGAGGAATCCGGGTTTTTTCCATACTTTATAAGCAAAGAGCCTATGAGAGCTACAAACACCCTAAACCACACCACAGCTGACTTTATGGGGAATCATGCAGGTCTATTTTAAGCGTAGATTTACATCTCGTCCCCCCTTGCCTCAACCCAAGATAACCTTCTGGAAGCATCCTGGAACACACCCGCATGCGCACACAAAAACACACACACAAATATGTAAATAAAGGCACAAACCTCGTCTTCGCTCGCCAGGCGCTGTCTGGAGAACTCCAGCATCTGTAGCTGCATGGTGGTCTGGTTGTAGTACCGCACTGCCTCCTGTAACACGCACACACAGGGAAAAAAGGGTGCATTTCTGCATCTTCTGAAACAAAGAGAAAATGGGGACAAAAACTGTGTGTGTGTGTGATCATTCATGTGTCTTACTGGTCTGGGAAGGAAGTCCTCTTCTGTCAGCCCCCATTTCTCTTTGTGGAACTGGTAGTAGGCCACGTTGTTCTTCATGACTTCATCACTGGGGTCGAACAGCATGTAACTGGCCACGCATGGCACTCCGTTCTTCAGGTCGTTCACTGAAAAGAAAACAACAGTACTTTGGAATTACAACTTACGGCACATTTAGCACAAGCCACTGAAATAGCAGTTAGAATTCACAGGTACGAGGCAGAAGTAGTAAGTGTTTATAGCTTCGAGAATCCACCAGGGTTGCTGTAACATGAATCTTCTCAATCAGTAATGTAATCTTCCTTGATAAAAGCTATAGCACAGAGGAGTGTGGACACTTGCAAAGTTGGGTGTAAGTCAGCAATAATAAAACCATAACAACATGCTACTCACATTTGTAATAGGCGAACTGCAGGTAGTGGTACATGGTGGCTACGAACTTCTCCACAATGAATCCTCCTACGACAGGCGTCAGCTCGTTCTCACACCTCACCTTCCTCTCTAGGACCTCTGTATAGTGATCTGGAGGGGAAAGTGTATTAAATCAATAGCTCAATAAATCAAAGCTCTGCACTAGAACTGTTGGTGAACTCTAAGGATGTGTGTCAGAAAGACGACAGTTGAAGAATAAGAAGAAATGGAGAAATAGCAAGAAATGTAGGAATGGAGAAGGGGTGAAATGAAAGAAAAGAACAAGACAGAGACAGAGGAGGCTATTGATCTAGAAAACAATAAGATTGGATCAGGGAGTATGGATAGATGCAGACTGAGGTAGTGATGGGATAAACACAGGGAGACAGGGGTAAACTGACCAGCTATGGAGGGGTAGAAGTCTTTGAAGTCTTTGATCTCCCTGGCGCCCTCCGAGGCGGCCAGACACTCGTCGTAGACCTTGAAGAAGTCCCGCAGCGCCAGCTCCATGTCTGACACCGAGGTACGGTAGTTATCCCCATTATATGCCCTCACCGCACGCACAAACAATGTCTGCAATAGCAAACACAACAAACATCAGGAAATATACCAATGAGAATGCGGATGTCCACTCAAACACAGTTGTTAAATGTTAATTTGGGGTACAATTGTAGGCAATTCACATTGTTAATGAGCATTCTGTCATCTAGGTCAATAGTGCCTCATAAATAATAGTAAAGTGTAGTGTATTTGTGTTGTCTATTTAATGAATGGGATCACTGTTGCTTTCTATACCAGGGATTCTCTAACTTTTCCCTGTCAAGGACCCCCAAAAAGATTAGACACATTAGATTTTGTACTATTATATATTATATATAACTATTATATGATACAACTGTCTGTACTGTAAATGGGGAGGGGGCAGTGAAACCTCTGATCAAAACACTCCTCCTTATAAATCCTCTAGTGAGTGAAATAACAGCATAGTGAAATTAAACTACTCCTCATTTTGCTGGGGACCCCCTGCAGCCCTCCGAAAGACCCTTGGAGGTCCCCGGACCACGCTTTGGGAACCACTGGTCCATGACCCTGTCCTGTCCTGATGGCTATAGGCTAGCTTAGCCTTCCCACCACAGGCTGCTACCACATCAAACCTACCACACCCACACAACCAAGAATAGGAAGGCTTGTGTGCATGGCAATACAGACATGTGTGCATGTGGTATGGGTGTAACGCTTATGTGCACGCAGTCTTCCCTTTGTGCACTTAAGAATCTAACTTAAAGTGTGTCTCAGTGTGTGTGAGTGCATGTGTGTGTACCTCATAGGATTTGGTCTCCAGGTCTTTGAGGTGTTCGTCGGCCCCCGGCAGGCTCCTGTAGTAGGCCATGTTCTTCTGCATCATCTCATCATCTGGGTGCTTCAGCAGGAAGGTGTGGGCTGCAGACACCGCCTTGGCCAGCTTGTCCGACTGCAAGGAAAAACACAAACACATTCAAAACTTGTTTGTGCTCATCAATTCAGGAAACTAAAAATACACCCAGAAAGGTCCTTAAAGGTCTCTATTCATTCCCTAACCCCTAATCCTGATCTTAACCCTCACCACTACATGCCTAACCTAAACCTAATGCTAATTTTAACCTTAACCATAAACCTCAGTCCTAACCTTAAACCAACACCTCGCAGAAGTCAGGACTGGCAAAATGTCCTAATTTACAGTATTCTCCTCATCTTTATATCCTTGTGAGGATAGAAGTACAAGAAAACACAGATACACACACGTAAAAGTTAAGGATCTCCCCTTTTGGAGAATAGAGCCCCCCTTATGCATCCGTGGCACGTAGCTATGTGACGTCAGAACCCCTTTAAGGAAAAATCATCACTTCCATATCAATGTCAGTGTGACAGTGTGACTGTGAGGTTTAGGAGAAAGGTTGGACGCACTGTAATTATCCCCGGTGATGTAGTGGGAATTAAAAAGTTGGGTAAACCATGACTTCCCGGTCGGTGATCATCATAAGGTTAACAACCACCAAATAATATTGTCAGAAAAACATGAATTTATCTGTTCCTCCATTAAAAACCCCTATTCTCACACATCAGTTTGATACTTCAGATGGTGCATGCCATAAATCTGGGTCATAAAGATTGATCTCCGCATAAAAAGATGAGTCAACTGAGTTAAACACCCCCCCTCCCCTCCCCTCCCCCAGTTTAACAAACTACTGAAATCTCTGCTTGCTCACTTTGAAGTAGGCGTACTGCAAGTATCGGTACGGCTCTCTCCTCTCAAACTCGTCCACGGTGTCCCGGCTGGGCATGGTCTGCCTGAACGCGGGCAGCCCCTGCTTGCAGCGCTTCAGGCACTGCGCTCTCTTCATAACATTCCCAAACACCCGCAGCTCGGGAAACTCCGCAAACTTCTCCTCGTTGTCCAGCCGCAGGGAGCTGCAGTTCAGGTTGCAGAAGGCCTCGCTGTCCCGCAGCAGCCGGTACAGCCGGAGAGACACCTCCAGGTACTCCACGGTCTCCTGCCACTTCTCCCCGGTGTACTGGTCCAACGCGTATTTGTACGCGGAGTCCAACGGCATGAGCTCGTGCCTCGGGAAGCTCCTGAAGCTGTATTTCTCATATTGGGAATGCACTACGGTGATGCAAAAGGCGAATAACAGTACCGAGAAGAGTTGAGAAGAGGTGGAGGGTGCCATTTTTAAGTTTTCTAAATGGTGGGGCGGCTGGGATACGTCTCCGGATTGCTGGTGTGCGTGGGTCTCTAGGACCGCCTCTAGTCCCACCACGTATCCGGACACAGCCTCCCCTCCCCCGGCCACAGGGCAGGAATAGTCGCGCTGGCGGGTGGGGGCCGCCGGAGCTGCTCCTCCCACCAAATCACTGCTGTTGTTCTGGTGCTATGTAACAACTCTTGTAGTAACCATTTGTGAGAGAATAGACATTTTTTTCTATTGAATCTCGTGCTTTTTGTGGGCTGTAGTCCCGCAACTTTTAGGAGGGGTTCAAGTACAATTTGTCATTTTATTCCATTTTAAAACTGACCAAGGACGTTCTAGATAGACAGTAGGCCTAGTTCACTTTAAAATGGTATTCTTTTCTCGATCACTAATTAGACCCCTGGTGAAAACAGAGAGTCCCTCCCCCCTCCCGTTGCCACGTAGAGACATTCCTGCCTGGGAAATTTAGAGTCTCCCCCCTCCAAAGTCGTTACAGATTAATCCCACTAACACCAGGGTCCCAGTGCAACACCCATTAACAGCAAGGTTTATGCGCACTGGGCTCATATCAAAGTTTGACTGCAAATCAGAGGCAGAGTAAAGTTTGTGCATATACTAGTTTGAAGGGGTCCCGAGGGGATGGTGTGTGCAGCTGTGTGGAGACCCCTACGTTACCACGTTGACACATCTGAGAGGCTGCACTGCGCATGAGCACTACGTGGTGCCCAAATTATCCCATTCAATTCCGAGCTGGATCAAGCCAGCCACAGAGAGACAGAACGAGACAGGAAACAAGAGATTTTGCCTTCAAATTAAAAGCGTAATAGTTGATCTTTGGATTTCTCTGAGTAGTTTTGACAATTCCTATATGCATATACATTCATCTTGCACAACCATTGGAGCTCCCATTCTACAGCCTTTAATAACAACTATGTCCCTACTATGGAATATTAACTTTTTAAAGTAGTAGACATCCTTCCAGTTGTTTAGTGTAAGTCTGGTATTGAGTCTTTCGTTGTGTATTTTTGGCAGTCTTATGGCATCTTGGATAGGTCTATATGAGCATGAATATGTGCTGTACAAATTATTTTAATCCAATTAGGCTTATATGTTCATACTACAGATCACCACCTATATTCTTCATTTTCACATTGATACCCAAAACAAAAAAATGCAACATAATTATCACCAATAAGGCTTTTATTTTCAAAGCTGCAGCCGGATGTGCTATGTTTTCTGGCTGGCTTGACACTGGTTTACTCCCGGACAGGGACCGGAGGCAGGACGTTTATCCAAGTCGGAGCAGAGGAACCGAATGTAGGCTGGTACTTCTAGTCAGTTACCATAGTCAGAGGGTTATCAGCTGTGAAAATGATCCAGTGCGTCCACAGGCTGTTGTGTTTGTCGGTTCTGGTGGCGTTCGCCGCCTGCAACGCTCCTCCGGTACCGTTAGACGACATCATCATTGAGAAAACTTTTGTGCCGGAGCAGTGTGGACGCGCAGTGAAAGTAGGCGACTATGTCAGGTATCACTACAACGGCATGTTCCCTGACGGAAAGAAGTTCGACTCCAGGTAAGTAGCGCGTGGTGGAGAACTTTGTCTTGTCCGTGCAGACCGTGACCGTGCATGCAACAGCGTGCGCGATGCGTAAAGGCGTAGTGCGCGTTTTATGGGGTCGCCCCTGTGAGCCACGCAAGCAGGCAGGCAGGCTGTGAGCTGTGGTTCTACATGCATAACCTAGACCAGCGGCTCCAAAACCTTTTCATGTCTAAAACCCCTAAACAGCTTACACCCGGACCCCCATTTGATCACGATTTGTCTGATAGATCCCCATCTGAGGAGAGTTTTGTTAATAGAGGTTACTTTATACAGTAATAGCCTACTGTCTATAGGATAGGTGGGGTGGTAACAGTGAGTGAAATGAAACAAAATAGCCATCCTCGTCCTTTCTCTTACTAACAAATGAATGAAATTAGAGTGAAATGAAACTGTTCTTCATTTTGCTGGGGACCTCCCTGGAACCCCTTCAAGGACCCCTGGAGGTCCCTGAACCTCACTTTGGGAACCACTGGCCTACTCAACAGTAACAACTGAAATGTCTGCCTGTATGATATTTTAACAAGTCACAGGCTGCTAGGATAATTGAGTTTAAATCTCTCTAGCTGAATGATTTTTGCCCAAGCACAAAAAATATAACAAACATCTTACATGCAAGATGGACAGACCAACTAATAGGTTTTCCACGTGTTCATTCATTCCTGAGTCCTGCTGGACCACTCTGGACCCTGGCCAACGTTATGTGACGTCTTGTGAAGGTTTCATCCAAGTGAGATTTTTCTGAAGGAACAAACCGATGAGTCAGTGAGAGTTGAGTGATTTAGTGGTTTCTCCCTCAATTGTTATTCTGCTGCAAATATAGACCTATATAATGTGCACATTTGAAGATGTGTGTGTGAGAGAGAGCTATATAATGCACTATTTTCTGCATGAAACCTGGAACAGGGGTCAATAGTAAAGACCCTTTGCCAGAACCCTCAAGGAATAGGCTTCCTTTTAGGGAATTGTTATGTTTATAGTGTTTGGAGGCAAGGGGATGAACAAATGTAAGTTTAAATGTTCTCACAGGTATATATAAGGATGTATACAGATATATAAGGATGTGTTTTGTGTGTGTGTGTGTGTTGCAGCTACGACCGTGGCAGCACCTACAATGTGTATGTAGGTAAGAAGCAGCTGATTGAGGGGATGGACAAAGCTCTGGTGGGGATGTGTGTCAACGAGAGAAGACTGGTCAAGATCCCACCGCAACTGGCCTATGGAAATCGGGGATATGGTAAGTGTGTGTGTGTGTGTTTGTGTCCTCCTATCCTGTCTGTTATAACCTTTCTGTCACATCAACACAACTCAGTTTCCCATAATACTGCTGATTGAGTGTTTCGGTTTCATTGGAGAGGAAGTAACGAGGGTCTGAGGATTTGAATCTGTGAGAAATTACAGAATATAGCGTGTTGTCTATTGCATTTTAGGACAAGACTGGTGTTTATTCTGCTAGTGATAAATACCCAGATGAGTGAGCGGACACAGACTCACAGCAGCTGGCACAACACACCATAACAATGAGAGAACTCGGTTGAACACTGGCAGTAAAGCATGAAGGACAAAATGTACTGATGAAAGTATTGTGTTGTAGTAGAATAGGTCGTGTAGCCAGAGAGGAAGTGGGTTGCTCCCAAGCATCCATGTTGGATGATGTCAGCGGGACATCACAGACCAGGAAGCGGGTCAGAGCAAGCTGCTTTGGATCCAGATTTTCAGCTGTTAGTAATTCCAATGCAAATATCGGAATACAAGCATCAGGCAGCAGAGCTTTCCAACAAGTCTTAGTCTGTGCGGGGGCAGAGGCTGTTTGTTTTTCTCATCTGCATGTGAACCTAAACAAAACCGGGTCACTGTACATAGTGGAGTTTGCTTGTCTGTGTGCATGTTTGTCTGAGAAACTGCTAATGGAGGTATTTGCATATGGTGTTAGTGATGAGAGCAAAAATGCCAGGGCCATGTTTGCATGTAGAGACTGGTGTGTGTGTGTGTGTGTGTGTGTGTGTGTGTGTTTGTGTGTGAATGAGTAATATAATGGGAGAGCGAAGAGATAGGGGGGCATGTGTGGACAGGTAAAAGCTGAGGGTGTGTCCTCTATTACAAGATCATATGGGAGGGAAAAATGAGAGAGAGGGAGAAAAAGAAAGAGAAAGCAATCTGAAAGAAGAAAAGAGAGGGGTGAGGAGGGAGGCAGGGAGGGATTTTGGAGGAGACAGAAAGAATTTTAAACCAGGAGAGAGAACTGCCAGCTCTCCAGTAGCCTAGTAAAGATTTAATCATTGCCACCCACAAAATCCCCCGCTCCCCTTCCCCCTCCTCCCGCTCCCATCTCTGCAGCTTGACCCCCTTTTTCCAAATCTGTAAATCTGTGGAGCGCGTCAATGCTGCACTAGGCCGCTTCACACAGTGAATCCGAACTGCAGTGAGAGGTAACTGGCTGCTCGCTGCTGTTTGTATTTCACTCAGAAGTTTTGATTTGTCTCTTCCTGTGGGCTGAGAAGTGACCGCACTCAACACCATTCACTATTTCATTCGGGCTGAATCTACAGGGTCTCAGTTAGGGGGTATGGGATACTCTTCTCTGTTTCAGGCAGCCCCAGTTTGTGATTTAGGCTGATAAGACGGGTGTGTTTTTACATAAAAGTCTTGCATAGTATAGTTGTAAATTCAGGGAACAAGTCACACTGATGTTCTTATTTTGATCTGGGCCTGGGAAGTCCTTGAAAGTTTGTAGGTTTGAAAATAAAATAAAAGAAGGCCTTGCAAGTTTTTGAAAATGAATGGATGGCCTTGAAAGTACTTGATTTTTTAATAAACAATAGAACCCAAATTTATCAATATGTCCCAGCTCTCTGAACCTGTGTCCTAGCATCAGCACTTAACATCCTGAGGGAAACCCTATGATAGATTTATTTCTCATGATGCAGCAGTTTTATGAACGATTTCACCATGATATCTTGACTTGACAAGATCATTGGGTAAAACTACAAGGCCAAAACCTCCGCCAACGCTGAACAATTCTCCAACTTACTGTTACACACAAAGACATAATATCTGTCACTCAGACGTAAAATTTCTCGACCCTGCAAACATCCCCTTAGGATTTTGAATCAAGTCTCTGTCTCCATTAGTTTCTTAGGCATAGGCTGATCTGTCCACCAAATTTAATGGAAAGCAGTTCATAAGTTTCTGAGATATCCTGCTGACAGATAAAATAACCGGGGTGAAAACATATCCTCCTTGGCACAGGTAAAAATTAGGCCTCTATGATGTCTAATGTCATGTCATCTAATGTCAAGTCTTACCCCAGAACCTGCCGATTTGATTCCTTGAATTTCACCAAACAAGACCTTGAAATTCATTGAAAAGTCCTTTAATTTGACATCCGAGTGAGTGTGGAAACCCTGTTTTCTTTCAAACTGCACGCCAAAGTTTTTTCCAAGCTCCTTTGTAATATAACTCAAATACGGCTCTTCAAACAGCGGTGGTTTGTGCTTTGGGTTGTGATCAGATTGTAAACAAGAAGACAAAGTGGACTGGCGGGAGGGAGCGCAGAGAGACAGGAAATAATGAGCGACTGAAAGAGACAGAAACGATATGCGGAGATGTAGGTGTGTAGAGAGACTGTTTTCACCTGTGTGTGAGAGAGAGGGAGATTGAAAGTCCAGAATTGAGAGAAATGGCCTGTTCTCCTCTCCTCCCCCAGGCGACATCATCCCCCCTGACTCCATCCTCCACTTTGACGTTCTGCTGCTGGACGTGTGGAACCCGGACGACGGCGTTCAGATCAACACCTACTACACCCCTCCCATCTGCTCTAGGAAGGTGGAGGTGTCTGACTACGTGCGCTACCACTACAACGGGACCCTGCTGGACGGGACGCTCTTTGATTCCAGGTGTGACGCATGTAAACCTCCAAGCGTATTCACACAGACAGACTTAAACAAACATATACACACAAGCATCACATTGCACATGATTGATATCTCTAATCCTTCCCCCTCTCTCTTTTAGCCACACCCGTCTGCGTACCTACGACACTTACGTTGGGATCGGCTGGCTGATCGCTGGTATGGACAAGGGACTGCTGGGAATGTGTGTTGGAGAGAGACGCATCGTCACTATGCCCCCGTCACTTGGATATGGCGAGAATGGAGACGGTGGGTGTTTACAAGTCCTTTCTTAATCTCTTCCAGTGGGTGTTTTAACACTGAGGAAGTCTTAAGTGTGTTCACGATCCTTAAACAAAGACATTCGAGTCGAGTAAAGAGCCTTCAGGAATTCCCAAGGCCTCGATGCTGCAGTGGAAAGCAACAGGTGCTGTAGTTGCACACTTGGAGCACATGGGGGCAGCACATCACACGCATAGGCAGTGAAACCATACCATGTCACTTTTTTCGCTCTTTCTCACTCTTCTTATGTATAGAGAATAGAGAGTTTCCTAGAGGTACAGCTCGATTTGTTTACATTTTCATTTTCTCTCAGATAAACAGCAAGGTTTTACATTTCTTAGCTCATAAACTTTGACAAATTCAGCTTTCATGATTGTCTTTACTTTTACATCCATTTTCCAGCGCACCGCGCTTTCAGTTAATGACATGCTGCTGGAGACTCCTGTTAACTTGCTCACCAGATTCATGAAAGCAGGAAGAGTGTGTTTTTTAGATTAGTGACCAAAAAAGTCATTGTACATCTGTGATTCTGTCTTACCTCTTTCTCTAACCCTCTCTCTTTTTCCCTCTCTGTCTGTTTGTCCCATCTCTACACTCTCCCCCTTCTCTAATAGTGATATACTCTAATCTGTCTCCCATTTCCCCTCCCTCCTTTGCTCTCCAGGCAGCGACATCCCAGGACAGGCGTCTCTGGTGTTCGACGTTGTGCTGCTGGACCTCCACAACCCCAGAGACGGGATCACAGTGACCAATCAGAAGGTGCCTGAGTCCTGCACCAGGAAGAGTGTCGCTGGAGACTTTGTACGCTACCACTACAACGGTTCACTCCTCGATGGAACGTTCTTCGACTCCAGGTGTGTGTGTGTGTGTTTTCTCTCATATTCATTATGTTTATTAATAGTGAAGAATGGCTTAAGGGTGAAGCTTTGGATTATTCAATCTTTTTACCTGTTTTATGTGTGATGTTCCTCAAGTATCCTGAGGGTGGCAGCATCTTTCTATGAACTAAATAGACAAGTTTTGAGAGATGACCTGAAACTTGAAAAACCACAGCTGGAAACTTCCTGATTCCATTGTGTAATATCACAACTTCCTTTGCATAATATTGCAAAATCTTCCACTTTGTGCTTCTATTCACAAGAGAATATTAGATATAACTCTGGCCTGTTATTTTCAATTGCAGATTTTTTTTTAACAAAAAGTACAGTTGAGACATGGTTCAAAGGGTGAATGTTCTCCTGTGAAACCCACAAGAGGAAGTGTCACTGTTAGTTTGAGTTTGGTAGAAGATATGATTTGTGGAAGTTAGTTCTGAGGAAAAGGAAACTGAAAATTATTAGAGTTATCTTTATAGACTTACCTTTCCTACCATGTGAGCACATGGTTCTCTTACACCTGGTTTGCTCCTTTAGGGCCCTGGAAGTTTCCCATAGATTACTGAACACCAGTTGGCCTTTCAATGCACATGTCTGATTGGCACACAAAGGGTGGTGATTTACGACCTTCATAACCTTGTGGAGTAAACCAACGTAGCCTCGCTTGTTACTTTTCGAAAAATCTTCCAAACATTCTGTCTGAACCTCAAGGACATTCCCTCTGCACACAGATAAGACCCAGTCTGTTTTCACAGCCTGTCCTCATGGTCACCTCCTCCCACTGACAGTTCCCAGCTTTTAAGAAAACCAGAAGTTATCAAGAATCAGTGTTTACTTTCACCAAGTTAATTAGACCGTCTCACAACTGCTTTGAAATTCGGAAACTCAATAGATATTCATGTAACTCCTAACACACACACAAACACATGTGCTTGGGAGCAAGAATTTCTGAGTCTCTGAGTATGTACTGTGTATTGTAAGCAAATAGCAAACTAACTATTCAATTCGCAGATTGACTGTGATTGTTTCTGAAATGAAATGAATCATGTCCTACCATTTGTTGAATTACTGAACCCAGGATAAGCCAAACAGCTGCGTACATAGTCAGCTGTATGGTGCAGCTGAATAATGTTTGTCATAACACTGTCTACTCCACAGCTACTCTCGTAATCGTACCTATGACACCTATGTGGGTCAGGGCTATGTGATCGCCGGCATGGACGAGGGTCTGATTGGAGTCTGCATCGGAGAGACGCGCACCATCACCATCCCCCCACACCTCGCCTATGGAGAGGAGGGCACAGGTGTGTGTGTGGAATGTTTACATTGTGATCCTTTCACGTTTTATACTCCTTTGGGCTGCTGCCTTTTTGATATTGGATCCTTTTTTGTGTTTTTCTTGCCTTCTTTGTCTCAGGCTCTAAGATCCCAGGTTCGGCTGTGCTGGTGTTTGACGTTCACATCATAGACTTCCACAACCCATCGGACAATACTGAGGTCACCATCATTTACAAGCCGGAGGTCTGTGACAAGCAAACCAAGAAGGGAGACTTTGTCAAATATCACTACAACGCATCTCTGATGGACGGCTCGCCCATCGACTCAACGTGAGTAAAACTGCATGTCTGTGAGTTATTGATCGGGCGGACTGGAGGGAAATGATGTCCCAGGAGACCGAAGAAACGTACAGAGAAATACTTTAAGAGATATCTGCCAAAATTCAAGTAGCCAACCTCACCTCTTGGCACAAAATCACAACAAGCAAGCAAGGAGCATTTCAAAGAGAGACTAGCAGAGGACAACCGCCACTACCGGCACCTCAATGATTCAATCTCCTCCAAACTTTTGTATGCAGCCATTCTCGTAGCGGTCAAGTTCAAGTCGACTGCATTTTCCTCTGTGGGTTAAGTGCAATTTATGGACCTTGTTCTATCTAGTGTACTAATGCTGTGCCCTGTGCAACCTGCTACACACGTATAAGCAGAGGTTGCAAATTGGGACAGGGGTTGCAAATTAGCTCTGGTTAGAAACCCTCAAGCAATGCATGTGTTTCTTGTTTTTAACCTGTAACAATGTCTATTTGCATTGTCCCTGACAAATAAACAAGTAAATTAATAAATATCTGGCACGTCCGCAAGTGCTGCACACAATGCAAACCACACAGGTGTCGCAGTTCGCAAGATCAACACAGTCTTTGCTGTTAAAGGTTGTAGTTCCTCCCCACTCACCCTTCACCCCACCATCAGCTAACTGCCAGGCTGTTCATTTCCTCTGCAGGTGCAGTCTGTTGATTTTTCTTCATAAAAGGTTATAGTCCTCCCTTGTTCTCCTCAGCTGACAACGAGTCACAAGACCCGCTCCTCGTTGCGTCAGAAGGCCTTGAAGGCCTGCACACATCATGTAGGAGTGAGACCAGTTTCACTCACACAAATATCTTACTATTTGAAGTTTCTGGAACCAGAGTGTTCTAGCAATGCCCAAACTCCTTTGACATGCCATCACAAGTCATCATCCTGACCATGAGAAAGTGATCAGATGTTTACAAGGGAAGCCAACCTTATATCAAGCCTCCTGATGTAAATCACTTTGGGAAGACAGCTGAACAAACCCGTCCCATTCTCACTCAGGAAAACCAATGAATGTGTACAAACAACATAATTTACTCAGTTATCTATCATCTGAAGGTTTGGCATATTTATACAGGTGTGTTTGTATGTGTTTGAACATACACACAATTTATGAAAAATGTCAACTTTATGCTGATTTATTTGTAAAACTGGTCTTACACTTCTTCTATTTAACAGGATCTACAGGAGAAATAAGGAATAGGTTTTAAAGAGCACTATGAGAAGAAACATAATCTGTTGTGTCGTGACAGCATGTTTGGTTGCTTCATAACAGATACTTCGATAAGAAACTGAAATGATACAATCATTGCTAATCTCTCTCTCTCTCTCTCCCTATCTCTCTCTCTCTCTGTCGCTCTCTCCCTCTCTGTCTCTCTCTGTCGCTCTCTCTCTATCTCACTTTATTTCAGGTATAATTATGGAAAGACATACAACATCGTTCTGGGAGCCAACCAGGTGGTGCCGGGGATGGAGGAGGGACTGAAGGACATGTGTGTGGGGGAGAGGAGACACCTTATTATCCCCCCTCACCTGGGCTATGGGGAGAGAGGAGTCAGTAAGTCACTCTCACTCTCTCACACACACAAGCACACACACACACAAATACACATGTAGTATACTGTGTGCGAGACTTAAGAGACTTTCATCTGAGATCACAAATACACAAATACATGACGGCCAGATTGACAGCGGAGCAACAACACAACCTGAATTTGAATATATGAATACTATCTCAACTCAACCCCAAAGATTTAGTGCAATAATAATACAGAATATATGTGGTTAAGGACATTAAAACAAATACATCCATATAGCTCCATAAAGCTGAGATGGTTTTTTACTGATGAGGAGGACATGGGGTGTTAAGAGTAGTCTTATGTGTTTATTTCTTCTTCTGCTGGGCTCCTCTTTTCGTCTTGTGTTTGTCAAACATAGAATTCAAAAATAGGATTCTTCTCTTTTCTTGCACCTAGGCATCATCATACTATAAAGCAGGGAATCTCTGTCTGTGTGTCCGTCGCATATCTTGAGAACCGTTCGTTCGATCTACTTCACATTTGGCGGGTGTATTGCTGGGGACCCAAGGAAGTGCAGTGCTGGATTTGGTGCAATTTGGACACGCAACAAGGCGAACAGCGCTTGTGCAGCAGCGACGCGAACGGGCACTGCACTAGTGTATACAATATGTGTAAATATGACCATGGGCAGCTGAAATGAACACAACCAGCAGGGGTGCTGCTGATCACTTTCCCTTGCTAGATGTCCATAGACATTCTTGCTCCCAGCTCGTTTGTGTGTGTGTGTGTGTGTGTGTGTGTGTGTGTGTGTGTGTGTGTGTTCTTGTCCCTGCTTTTTATCATAGTTTGTGTGGGGAGGGCAATGTATCCACCATTTTTAGTCAAGGTTCAACTAAAACCAAAATGGCAGAGAAGCGCAATTCTTGCTCAAAGTATGAAAATAATCTTTTAATTTTTTTCAACGTTGCTCAAATTAAGGATGTCTTGTGTGTGTGTGTGTGTAGCTGATGAGGTTCCAGGTAGCGCTGTGCTGGTGTTTGACATTGAGCTGATGGAGATGGAGGAGGGGCTTCCTGAAGGCTACATGTTCATCTGGAACAAGGACGTCTCCCCAGACCTCTTCACTGAGATGGACAGGGACAACAACAAGCAGGTGGAGCCGTCTGAGGTACGCCTGCTTCCCCTCCTGATCCCTTGTTTCCATCTTCCATACAGTCATACTTTGAAATGCCCGGATCTGCATCTGAACAACTTTCCCTTCTGTGCTTTCTTCCATCTCTCCTCCATTTTCTCTCTATCTTTTCCTCCCCTTCCCTCCCTCCACTCCCACAGTTCACCGACTACATCTTGCAGCAGGTGAATGAGGGCAAAGGTCGCCTGGCGCCCGGCTTCGATCCATACCGCATCATCGACAACATGTTCTCCAACCAGGACCGCAACGGAGATGGAAAGATCACAGAGGCGGAGTTCAAACTCAAAGCGGACGAAGCTGCCACCCACGACGAGCTATGACGGGGTGCAAGACTTGGGTCAGGGAGAGGGGTGAGGGGTGCAGCGGGGAGGGAGAGGGGGAGTTAGAGGGTAGATTTTGTGGGTGGTATGGGGGTAACAGTAGAAGGAGATGGCACAGGGTTTTATGTGTACAGTAAGCCAAAAAGAAATGTGCTGAGAGGGATTTCTAATGTTGAAAACTGATGCAAGGATGCAGAATGAGATGAGAGTCAAAGGGCGTCTTGTCCTTTTAAGTATAGAGTCTGAGAAGAAAGTATGAAATCGAAGAAGAATGTAAGAATGGCATTCAGAACTAAATGTTAAATGAAAAAAAAAAGAAAAAACCTATTTTGAGGACATTGATGATGGTGATTGCCTTCTGTTTACCTCCTCTCACATCAAGTTCTTTATGTCTTTTGTGTCGTGTTATTTTTTTTGTGACATTTTTATATTGAAGGGTACAAAAGTGCTCGCATCTGAGAGAACAAATCAATGCCTCACTCCATGCTCTCTGCGTTTGACACTCCTTGGGTCATTTGTCCCTCCGTCTAACTTTTATTGTTCTTAACATTTTGTGGTTGTGTGAAACTTTCATTCCACTTCATTGAGTCTCCAACTGTTTCTAAAAAGTCGTGACAGTCTCTTGGGTCTCACTTTGTCTTGTTACTCCAGACTATCAGTGTATCACTCATTTATTTTAGTAGTGAAAACAAACAGGACAGATTGATCATTTACCATGAATTCCATATTTTCTCCAATCAGCTTTGTGCAAGTTAGGATAACATTTCATTCAGATGGTTTACAGCTGAAACTCACTACTGTTTTCACTTTTTATCTGTTCAGATGCCTTCTGTGTTTTCTGCTGTCAAAACCGACCTCCCACCTGACACTGAAACTCCCTAAATCCTGAAATATTATTGTGGCTATCTAGTTTTTAATTGCTAGTTTTTCTATCACTCGTCTTTGCCTCCACCCAAAACTCAACACCCGACCCCTGTTTAGGATTGTGTGTGTTTGTGTGTGTGTGTGTGTGTTTGTGAGAGAGAGAAAGAGAAAAGAGAGAGAGCGAGCGAGAGAGTAGGTTAGTGTGTTTTTTTTAAAAACTTTTTCATGCACGAGAATACTGAGGCTTGATGATAATGATGTCAACACAAAAGTTCCATTTGAATAAATGACCAGATCTACCTATATATGCTTTGATTGTGTCTGTTCTTTTCTTGAATGTATCTCTGTAGCACCTGTATCTCCTGCCTGCTTCACTCCCCTGCCTGTCTGGTAGTATACAGACTAGAGAGAGTTATCAATGACAGGCTGAGTCAGTCTCTTGCAGTTGAGTAGCGTTTATTGCGTGCACACGGAGACAATACAATTCATCATAGCATGACTTCCTGTATTCTCCAAGGAGGAGAAAGTGATTTCTCTTTTTACACAGTGATACAAACAAGTTGATGTAAATGAGCTAAATAGAAAAATGATTATTTTTAATCATGCACTGTCTGGTTCTAACTGATTTCCAAGAACTGCTGACCGTTGAAATATACCTTGTCAGCAAAAAATTACTAAATCAAATTAACCAGCAGGAAGAAGTTGTTTTTAGGGACAGTTACAACTGTGTCAGCAAAAAGGTTTAGGAGAACTTAAAACGAAGGTCACTTATGGGTCAGACAGGCTATTTCATTAAACGTTATCTGTTGAAGAAATGTTCTGGAGTCAGAGGTTCGTCTTACTTGAATATATATTATTGAAAGGAGAGTCTTGCAAGAGGAAGAGATGCGCACAGCAGGAGGCTACGTACACTTTTTCAAAGAGAAAGAGATTGAACCAGTCCTTTATGTATCTTCCATGGACGTACAGAATGTGTTGACATTAAAACAAGTCACCAAAGTTAGAGCTTCCATGGACATCTTGGAGACATCCAGGAGCCATTCTGACAACAAGACCTCTGGCATAGTAGGTTATGGCACAAGGGTTACAATGAGGTGACCATACATCATGAAACCTTACATTCCCTGAGGTGACCCCAGTTCAGCTGTTAATACATATGTCTTCCACATTATCAAAATATTAGATGTTAGTAAACTGTGCATTATATAGAGCAATTTTCTCTAACAGCCGGTGACAGTGAGGAGGGATCGGATCTGTCTAACTGAAAACCTGCTGTCTTTTTTTCTAATAGGGTAAAGTGACTCAGACTCGTAGAATCTTTTATGTGCTTTTATTACAACTTGTTTCTGAGTCAATGTCACTGTTTCTGAGGATGAAATGTAAAATGTGTTGGACAATCATCTGGACTCCAGCCTGTTGGACTTCAAATAGCCCAGAGATGGAGTTCAATCTGCCACTGATTAAGCTGCGATGGCTGAGTCACTCTTGTCTCATGAGCAGACATGGTTTTAACAAATAAAAAGTAGGTCCGGACACAGAAACATGCTCCACCAAAAGTCTGCAAATTCTGTGCACCAAGATCAATTCAGGATGAAACAATGTTTGTTTGTACAGAATGAATTTATGTTGGAGTATATTTCTGTGTCTACCCACTCCACTGGAAGCACTCTCACTCAAATTTGTGTCACTAACCTGCAACTCTGTACCCAGACCCAGGACAACAGCTTTTATACCGGCTTCCATGCCTTCGCTGGGCCCTCACCATCAATGTCAATTATCACTAATCACTTCCAGTACATAACATACTGTATGTTGTGGGTACAAGTTTCTAGATGAAACATTTAAATTAGCTTTCTCAGCAGATGAAGGCTGGCAGATGAAGTCTTTCTGCCACAAGTTAACCACAAGCTGTTCCATTTCCTCTGTGGGTGCATTCATTTGTTCCTTTCACAGAGTTTATTGTCTTCAATAAGCAGTGTTTTGCTTGGTCACCCAGACTGAAGTCTCACTCCAACCTTATTCACTCTTACCCTGACAGTGAAGTGACCAAGGCCTTTCAACCTAGCTTGTGCCCTCGAGCCAAATGTAGGGAGGTCACCCCTGTTTCAACTTGGTTCTTGTAAATGAGAACCTTTAGGAAACTAGTTCTACCATAATTAGTCAGCTACTTCACTCTTCTCATTCCCAAGACCCCCTAAACTCTGTTGATGGTTTTTATGCACAAGAAATTTTGGTCTGGGGAATTAACATCCAGACTCAGGATGATTTGACCACACTCAGTATTATTAGTTCAGCAAAACCATTTCACTTGTGTGCAGAGCCAAGGAGGGCGAACACTTGCCCACACAGGAAACTGCACTTCTTGTAACTTGTGGTTGACACACACAAGAGTACAAAGTAAGAGTATATTTTAATTTACAAAACCAGGAAAATCAAATGTAAATCAGGTTGACAGGTTCACAAAAATAATTTATTCTTTGTATTAATCTACCAGCGGGGGGCATCGCCTCCTCCTCTCTCTCCTACTCCCCCTCCAGCCTCTCCTCTCCAGGCGATTGCCCCCCCCCCCCCATCACAACCTACGAAAGCAAGAAACCACATAGTTGAACTGAACTGGTAATACATATATCGACTGAGTCAACACGTAATGGAAAAAATGTCTCACTTGTCTTAACATGACGTAAATCTTGTGTGTGGTGCATATACCCCTGAGACTCATTTGTGTGTAAATCCTTCACAAAGTTCAGTATGAAGATATGTGTGTGTGTTTTATGCATGACATGAAACCTGTTTTGCATGTAACCTGGACAGTATAAGAAACCGGAGAAGTTAATGTATGGAGCCTTTTTGGACAACTGCAGCGGAGCTCTTTGTCTCTCTGTAGAAAGATAATATTTTATTGAATTCTTGCTAGTGTTAGTAGAGCAGAGCTCAAAAAAGCCACTTTACTGTAATTTCGAACCCTTTTTATACTGTCCTGGCTCAAGAAGTTACACAAACTTTATGCAAATGAGTTACACACAAACAGTCACACACCTCACACACACCTTACCTCACATGTAACTTCAGTCTTTTGGCCACAAATGTGTGTTTAGTTTATTACAGTTCAGTCTCTTTTTTATGATAATTAAGTGCAATGTTTATGTTCATTAATCTCGCTTTCGTCGTCTGTAATGAATAATGAGGGCTGAATTTGAATTTGAATCAAGCAAGCAATTTATGATTATTATTATTATTGTTGTTGACTATTTTTTAAGATAAATTTATATTTTTGAAGTGGTCTTATGATCAAAATATAATAAAATGCTAATAAAATAATGATCATATAAGGCAGAACGTTGTTGAAGACATTATGTTGATTCAATGTACAGATGTAGCCTACTACAATTTCAACATTGATTTATAAGTATTTTGTTAACCTTTTTATAACCATTTTGCATTAAACGTTGTTTCAACGTTATTTCAACGTTGAAACAACAACTGACATTATTTCACATTACCACATTTCAACGTTGAAGGTCGGTCACGTGCCAGCTGGGATGGTACAACTGATTTGGTTTCTGTTGAGCATCCTTTTATATTCTTTAATACGCTCCACCTTTTGTGGAGCGTACTTTTGTGGACAGGTAGCCTACCTCCTTCCATAATTCCCCTAAATTTCCTTCACCTTAATACACCATTATTTTTAATTGCTACTTCTCCCTTTTCCATAAATAATGGTGACCTCAAATTCTGATCAAAATAATGGTGTCTACGTGACTTCAAACATTTAATAAAAAAGTTTTAATCTAGAGATATGCACACAATCATTTCAATAAATCAATATAAGTTTCATTATGAACACTGACATCATGTGCTTGTTTGCTATAATCACCAACATCCCTGTATACTGGATATCATACTAATTAAACATTCATGCAGGCCTTCACGGGCTTCAGGTGAGTCAAAATCTCCCACACTACACTATCATAAATAACGTTACATGTATTGCGCAGCACCAACGACAGCCCGTCGTAGTAACAAAGTGGTCTGTTAACCCACACTGTGTCACCGACCAGTATAAACCTATAGCTATAATTAAGACTGTCTTCAAAATAGCACACGAAATGAAAATGACTCACCTGCACTCACACTCCACGGACCACTGAACAACTGGTCCGGACCACAAGGACCACACCGCGGACCACTGGTTCACCTCATATTTAGAAATAAATATGAAATAAATAAAATAGCTACTCACATATCCTATGCATAGATAGATAGATAGATAGATAGATAGATAGATAGATAGATAGATAGATAGATAGATAAGATTACTATCTAGGTATAACCACCCAAACTTCAAAATACAGTGCAACAATAAGAATATAGGCTTAATCGATAATAGAATATATTTAATAGACACAGGATTATGATTTCCGACATTTATTCGGCTAACAAAAGTGTTGCAAACACGGGCAACGGAGGAGAAAGAAGGAAGAAGGTGGATCAGGACCACAAAGACCACTCCACAGACCACTCACTGACTGATCCGGACCACAACCGACCACTAGCTTCAGCGCCCCTAGTGGTAGTAACCAGTGGTCCGTGTCAGCGACCATGGTCCGTGGACAGACCACTGAGTTGGCTGCAACCCCCACCCTAGGGTTGGCGAAAGTGACGTCAAATAAGTGAAGAGGAGGTTACATCATTTCAGCCTTTGGGGGATGGTCGCATAATATCTGATATTGATAACTTGTTGTTTTTTCATGTTAGATGGGGTCCACCAAGCTGAACCTGTCCATCCCGTCACTCAAAGTAGATTTGGAAAACAAACAAACCAACTTGATTTTTACTATTACATGCACACAATGTAGGCCTAACTACCGTGACGGGTGGAACAAGTGGCTTCGATGTCTGAAATGAATTGAAAAACCTGTTTTCTGAAAGAAATTAGACCTATAGGGCCACATGTGAAAACTTCATTTGAGTTCTGACTTTAATCTCAGAATTCTGACTTTAAGAGTTTAAGTCAGAATTCTGATTTTATTCTCAGAATTCAAATACATTTTTCACATGTGGCCATAATCCTCTTCCGTAGACCTCTATGTTGTGAGATATTAAAACCATGCCTGCTTGTGATGACAGCTTTATGAAATGTCGAAAGGAGGAGGAGCCAGCTGAACATGCCTGCCGCCTTCTTCGGCTCACTGGAAAAAAAGTTATTTCACTTTTCTGGAGATACCGTTGAATCGGATGCAAGGACATATGCAAATCAACTAGGCTATATAACCGCATCTCCTCTACCGGAGTGAACTAATGCTGCGCTGTACTGTAAGTTCATCTAACGGAAATAACATGACGAACGACGAATAAGTTTTTGGACAGAACTCTTCCTGCCTGAAAGTAATTGCTGTGCTGCACAGCGGTGACTGTTATCATGGGCTACCGAGGCATTGCCTGCCAGGTGGGTGGATTTGCTTTATAGTCGTAACTGTGCTTTTCAAAATTGTTTTTGAGGCTTGATTTAAGCAACTACGAGAAGTTCGGCCGACCACAAGGCAAAGTAGATGTGAACAAGACGCGGGAATGATTCAGACCATTCAGTCTATGGTTCAGACCCTCTGCGGACAATACCCATTGTGGCTACACTCTATAGTGTGTGTGTGTGTGTGTGTGTCACATGTGCGCTTCTTTCTCCCTTTGTTCAATTCTGCTTGTAGCTTATATTCTAGTTCATGAAGTATGACATTTGCTGATAAATATGAGCGCAAAAGTTCTAAAGCCAGAGGTTCTTAATCCTGGTACTGTTGGTTTTCTATCGTACCAGCTAGTTAATTGCGTTCACCTGGCAGCCCAGGTATAAATCAGTGATGGCTAAAGTGATTAGATGGCTGAAATGAAAACCAGCAGGGCTAAAGGTCTGGAGGACCAGGATTGAGAGTCAATAGCCCTCGTACTGTTGTGTGTCCTGGAGATCTGCTGGACTTGAGGCTCTCTGGAAACTTGAGAGGCCCCAGGTGTCTGAAAAAGGTGTCTGCTGTGAAATACTTAGAGCAGGGGCCAGTATCAGGTTAGTGTGGCTCATTAACTGTCAGGGAGGACCAGACTGTGGTCTTCGACGCCGCTGGCTTCAGACTGATAATAAACTGTCACTTCAGCTTTATTAATAGACAAAGAAAGGCACTTCAGAAAAACTCAGTCTTTAGCATAAAAGGCTTGATGGAGAACATGAGGGATATGTTGTTTGCACAGATGACATGATGCGTAAAATAAATGCATGTGGACAGGCATATGAAAGCAGACGTGTCAGAGGTTACAGACTGGTCTGTTGGCTCAGTGAGTTAAAATATTGACTGAAGGTAAAATAATGAGAGGCACAAGTGGCTTTCAGGGTGTAGAGAAAACTACGTTGGAAACAGCTAACTTGCTCAATGCGCCTTTTTGACTGAGCAGCAAGTTATGTGATTGGTCTTCATGCTGCCGTATTGTTCTGTTGAGGAAATCAGAAGTCAGACTGGAGTTTCCAAGAGTATGGTCTTCTCTCTGTATGGAGCATGGTACAGAGCGAGAGGGGGTGCATCCCAAGTCTCTTAAATTGCATCCACGTTTCCCTCACTTGCGTCTTTTCCTTTCCTCTTAGTCCCTCCCACCGAGGATGCATGGAGAGACGCAAGGAAACCATGCGAGGAGAGAGGAAACAGGAAATATGTTTTTAGAGAAATGAGACGTCCTTTCCTCTGAAGCGTCATGTGAAGCGACGTCCGTTTCTGCATGACAAAACGGGTTGTGGACGAAATAAACGTAATTTAGGTTCCCCATGTTCTTGCATTAACGTTATATATCAAAAAGCATAACATAACGGGCATTTACACTCGTACTGTTTCTCTGCCATCTCGTTCAAATTTGCCAGATGTAGGGGCGGAGAATTGACGTCATGGCGTTCAGCTGAAAGTCTTCCGGGAAGGCTGCTCTCGTATATCCTCGCTCATAGCTCCTCAGAGATCGATCCTCGCTCCTCGCTCCTCGCTCCTCGGAGCAGAAATAAGAGCTTTGGGACGACCTTCAAAATGACGGACCAGAACGACTTCCGGTTCAAGCGAGGATCGAGGAGCGAGGAAATATCAAATAAGAGACTTGGGATGCACCCAGGGTCTCACCAACTAGACTGCTGCTCTTCTTGGGTAGTGCAGTCACATTTATACAGTGAAACTGTCGTAGAATAGTTGTTCCCCAAAGTGACAGAAGTAAAGTCCTCGGACACGTGAATCAGCCTTTAAAGATCTTTATTAAAGTAACAAAGACCTGAGTGGTTCTGCAGAAGAACTGAACTCATGGTCGAAGCATAATACTTTTATACAGTTTCAGTTTGACTCTTCTAAGCACGATCCCTCCTTTTCTAGTTCTTCTACCAATAGAATCTGTCTTCGTGTTGTCACCGATGGATACTCCTATTTTCCCGAGGTGGGGGCCGAGAGTTAAAACATACTGGAGGAGAAGATGTCTCTCCTATGGCCTACTAGAGGCAGCGGCAGCTTGTCATCTTCTTGACATATTAATTACTTTGTTTACCAGGCAGGATGTTTAACTCCGTTATTCTGGTATGTTCATCCTGCAGTTGCGGCTACTCTCACGAATGTTAGGGCCATACAGGGACATGTTCAGGCAAGTCAAACTAATTGCATGTTCAACTGTAGGCACAATACATTTCCACTACAAAACAAACAGGAGCATCGCCTGACTGCCTGACCTTGAGACAGACAATTTCTAACGCTGAACACTGAATTGTGCTTCATATGTTTACAACCCGCACTGGTGCACTGAACAAAACTGGAGCAGCCAAGGACAGCATGTGAATGCTTGAGTTTCCCTTGGAGATGTGCTCCTTCCCCCCCTGCTGTGTGGTCAGCATGTCTATGGGGAGCATGAAATTAGCTATTGTCCTATTCTCCTTTTTAGTCATAAAGGTAGTACAACCCCCAATGCCCTTGGTTCCCAATGCCATGGAACCAATATAAGACCCTAAATACCCTTCTCTAGGTTTGCTACTCTAATAGAATCTAAGAAGAGAAAACTTACATACAATGGTTTATTCTCTTCAAGGCTCTTCTCTCAAACTATGAAGAAAAATAATAAAAAATGCAAAAATGAAAAAGAACCTCAAAATGTTTAAAAGGAAAAAGAAAAAGAAGCGTTTCCTAATGCATTAACTCTGAGCCGAGGGCATATTCAGGCTCAGGCAGTCAGTCAGTCAGGTAACGCTTAGTGAGATGTCGCTTCGTGAGATGGCCTCTAGAGGGTGTCTTTGACTAAGAGAGATGTACCATACATATATGCAAATTCATTCTCATTCATAAATTCGGTTGTCACTATTTATTTTGCACCGAGCCCTGCTCCCGTTAATTTACATACACCCACGTCTTCCGTTGCCCTATAAACTTTATGGTTAGATAACATTAAGTGACACAAGTGGAATTATTTAACTGATAACTGTGTCGCAATGCTTCAGTGCATTGAATTGAACACACGTGCTGTGGGTCTGTACAGGATCTGTGCTTGTTCTGGTGTCAAAAGCGGTTAGAAAGATTATATCTTGGGGGTGTCCTGGTGGCTCAGGGGTCTGGGACGGCTACCGTGTAACCACAACTTCCCTTCCTGGGTTTGAATCCGGCCCAGGCCCATTGTCGCATGTCACCCCCCTCTCTCTCCCAGTCTTTCCTGTCTCTCTCCACTTTCCACTATCTAATAAAGTAAAAAAATCTTTTCTACTAGTCGTCTCCTTTTGTCTTTGTCATAGTTTTTCCCTCTGATTGGCCTCATTAGGTATTGCTGTGGAGGATTCAGTGTGCAACCAACGGTTTAAGACTTGTTTCTTTACCTTGTATTTGGGATCCGTCTCTGAACCAGATGAATGAGGGTTTGGGTCACATCCAGCTATCCTCACACCTTGAATCTTGGCCACATAATTAGTTTATTATTAGTTAAGTTTATTAGTTTATTTAACAGGGGCCATGCACAACACAACCGTTGGGCCAGAGTTAGCTATATAGCCTAGCTAATTTACATCTGCAGTCCCTGGGCAGGAAGATATTAAAAACAAAACAGTACAATACAAACAATACAATACAAACAATTAAAAACAATACAATTAGCAAAGTTTACAAACAGTACATCACATATAGAACAACGTCATACAAAATATACATTATAGCCTCCATTTTGGAAAACGGTTCCATACAAAGGTTTAGATCAGTGATCACATGATTGATTTGTCTTGAGCCATGTTTTAAGTGTTGTTTTAAAAATATTGAAGCTTGTGCATTCTCTGATATGGGTGGGAATTGAGTTCCATTTACCTGCTGCTCTGACTGAAAATGCTGATTGTCCAAAAGCAGTTTTCCTAAATTTAGCCGAGCAGTCACCTCTTACTGATGCCCTGGTCTCCCTAGCATTGTCCCTGCAGAATGACACAAATTGTTTAAGTGGTGGTGGCGCAAGTTCATGAATTAATTTATACATCAGGCACATATCTGCAAAACAAAGAAAACTGTCAAAGGCCAATAAATTATACTTTTGACTGATGGTACAATGATGTTTTTTTTTATCAAGAACCTTCACAGATTGTTTGTAAAGAGTGTATAATGGTTTTAGCGTAGTCACACCTGCCTGGGACCAGCTTGTAGCACAGTATGATAAGTGTGAGAAAATCACTGAGTGCATAAAGAGCTTAGCAGCGGCTAGAGGTAGTTGATGCCTAATATGTCTAAAATTCATTAGGCTTGCTCTAGCTCTGGAGATCTTTTTTATATGTTTCTTAAAGTTTAAATTAGAATCAACGATTATGCCCAGATACTTGAAGTGCGCAACAATATTTATTACCTCTCCTTTAACTAGGGTGTCAGGTTGATGTGTGTCATTTCTCTTGATAGAAAAATACATACCCACAGTTTTGCTCATGTTAAGAGTAAGACAACAGTGAGTTAACCAGTCTGTCTGCTGCTGAATGTTCTGTGTTTTATTCAATATCTGTGTAGCTGATGTACTATAGTTTGTTTATTTTGTATTTTTTTCTATTGTAGGTCTGCCATGTCAAATTTCACAGTGTCACTGAGTTCAAGAAACACATGCACACGAAAGTGCATCAGCAGGTAGGCACTCAACTCTGGCTGCACTTGTTTAAAGGATAATTCCATTTATTTCCAGTCTGGGCCTTGTTTGCCTAGTTTTTACCATCATGCCATTTCTGGTCCAAATGTGTCCGTTTCTTCACTGTAGAGCTGTATGGATCTCTAGTTCTCAGGGAGCAGTCTAACCCAGAAGCACCCAACACACGTCCTTTTCAACAAAATAACACTCACACTGCAATGTTTACGATTTTCTGATTGTCCATGGCCTGAAACTTGTGTAAGGGAGGTTAGCAATAGCAAATATTTATATAAATATTAACATATATAATTATTCTAATTAGTAAATAGGTTAGCAAATATTAAAATATTGAATGAAATAGAGTGAACCATGCCTTTTTAAACGGGAACATTGAGTGTGTTTGAGCCCAGCAGGTGGTCTGAACCAAATGGGGAATCATTAGCATGCCAATGTATAGGAAGTACAATCAGGGAGGAATATGCAGATCTTCTTAATAATGTAACCAGAGAGTATGTGAGATGGTGTCAGCAACCTTTTCCATAATGGGACAAAACATGACATGGACGCTATCCTTCGACTGGTGATCTGTATAACCCAATGTCTATTTGGTATGCATTTTGTGACTACTCTAGGCAAGGCTAAGATTGATGATGCTGAGAGATTGTAATTAACTTGATCCTGGTAGAATTGTTACTCTGTTCTGTTCTAATTAAAGAGAGAAGCTATTATTTCACTTGGGTGTCATGGCTCCTACTTGCATGTGTATCTAGCCTGATCCTGGCAAAAGTATATTTATCTATGTAAAATTGATAGTGGGTGTTATTCCTTGACTGTCTTGCATTTAGTTTGGTTTGGATTTACCCCCAAAATCCTGCACTTGAGCATATTGCAGTATTAGATATGTTATTTTAAGAGATGGAACATTCAAGTACTCTGATGCTATGTTCAAGTCATATCGGATATACCGTAAATACAAACTGCCAACTGAAAACACGTTTGTCAACCTCCAGGTGGTCATAACTAGTAGGATTCCCTGCAGGCTCCATTATCTCCCACCTGGCATCACAAATTGTGAAAGTGTGTCGGTGCAAGCAGTAACATAGCAGGGAATCCACTGTTGTCGGGAGTCTAAGGTATTAAAAGCAAAAGTCATAATTATTCATACTAATACAATGAATACTAGCCATGAAAAATGAGCAATATCGACTGCAGTTCATTTTTGTTTGATTTTAAATTCATAAATACAAATGATTTTGGAAGTGGGCCGTTTAACGAGTTAAACATAGTTAAACAAACTTGTCTTTCTGGCTGTTTTATTTTAGCGTTTGCAAATGGGCTCAAGCATACAGAGAACGAAGGTCTCCACAGCAATGAGCAATGAGAAATATTTATACACCTCAGTGAGCATGTAGGGAAGTGTAAGAGCCGCAGAGTATAGTCTCCTCTGGTCACGTCGTCTGTCTGTTGACGGCTCAGACAGTCAGGCAGTTCCCCCCCGCCCCAACCGCAGCTTCCTCTCATCCCTTATCTCTTATCTCTGGACAGCAGACAAGCTGAACGCTTGGGAAGCAGTGATCCTGTTCAGATTGGTTCTGCTCATGGGAAGACGATGTGACCTGGTCGTGACCTTGTCGTGGCCTAGTCACACAAGTGATTATACAGACACTTAGTAGTTTTTCATTCTTACAGTACAGTACACAGTCTAAGTTGTATTTTTCCAGCACAATGGGGAACGTTTTCAAGTTGAAGTAATGAAATTTGCTTTTTACGATATGACCTGAATGTGGCAGAAGACTGACAGACATCACAGTGTGTGAGCTTAGCCATGCCAAAAACTACTATAAACAGACTACTATAACTGAAATGCTGTGCGATTAATAGTTTAATCATTGCTATTTAAAGATGTGGAACAGCAGTATGAGTGTTGTGTTGAAAAGCTTTTTGGTTGCTTGTTGAGTTTCCATTGGCCCAGTTGGAGAGGTACAATAGGTAAAGCTCTACAGTGAAGTAACTGACACAATTCTTATCAGAATCAATCTGTATTCTATGATGGAAAAAGCAAGGAAAATAAGGCCCCATTGATTTGAGATCCTGGCACAAAAACTTTGTTTCTGTGCTGCTCATTACTAAATTAGATTAGTAAAAGGCCTGTTTCCTGAGAGATGGGTGGGGCTTTCCACACAGGACAATGGAGTGAAAGTGTTGAAAGTCAATTTAGTATACTTTAGTGTGAGTGACCCCTTACTTGAAAAGGCACTTTGAATTGTCCAGCTGTGGTAAACGTCACCCATATGGTACCCCAGAAGATCAAAACAAAGAATTATTTGCAATCACCAATCAACTCTGGTTACTATGTTTGCAGTGGCATAAATAAACCACTTCTACATCTATCCATCTATGTTCTTTGCCCACAGCAAATGACAGAAGTCTTCCAGAAAGGTAGTGCTTTCCCCTTTCCATTTGTGCACAACATTCATCTCTTTGTGTTTAGTGCATGAGGACGTGTCTCCTAGTCGGACTTAATGTTGTGTTCAGTTGTGATCTCTTCTATCTTCCTGTTTTCCATCTTAACTTGAAACATCATTTCTCTCCCGCTTTTAGATGTGTTCAAGGATCCAGGTAAGCTTGTTTCTTCCCTTTCGACTTGTTCTGTCAGTGTTGGTTTGGACTGAGCTGATTCAACTAGGTAACAAAGCAAGGTGTTTAAGTCAAAGCTCATTTATAATCTTTTATCTGTCTGTCTGACCTGTTTGCTCTACAGGCTACTTTCCCCTCATTGTTGTTTTGGAACAGTTTTCCAAATGTGACCTCCAACACCCCATCATAGGTCAGTAAAGTGTGTGTATGTGCGCAGAATGATACAGATCTGTAATGTCAAAAAATATATTGCTAGGAAATGGTGTCCATCCAATTTTGATTGACATGCCTAAGTTAATTTCTTTGTATGGAAATGATAACACACAGAAATAAAATCTAAGGGCTTCATAAAACAACAATAAAGCAACAATAGTTGTAACTGACAAGCAAGGAAAATTAAATGATTTCAATTAGCTCTGATGCAGAAAAATGAAAACTTGGGCAAAATGAGTCTGGTAGAGGGTGGAAGGGTGTCTCAGTGTTGTTTTCTACTGGATGATGGTGTGACACCAGTGGTGAAGCGTAGGGAAGTTGAGTGTTAGTTGTTACAGGAGGAGCATGGTCAGCTTCGCCTAGCTTTACCACTGAAGTCTTGGAAGACAAACTTTGCTCCTTTTTACATCAATGTTTTCCTCGTTCACTGAACCTTCTACTAAATAAGCTATCATGTCAAGACAGTTTCCCCTTTCTTGGCCGGCCTGCCTGGTGTATAAGTGATAGTTGCAGGCCTGCTGGTCCTCTAACCCTCTGCAAGTCTGGATTACAGATTTCTTGAAAATGCACAACATTCAAAAAATAGGGCCAACCTACTACTGAATAGAGTGGTGGTCATGTGATTGATTTGACCTTATTTATTGTAGTCCTCCTTGGTATAATGCTGTGGAACAAGTTTGTTGTTCTATGTCTCCTGATCCTTTTTTAGTCGGTGATGAGCAGCGCTGTAACGACTCATTCTGTGACATCATTGGTTAACTTTCTTTTGACGTAGACATGCAATGCCCAAACGTGGCATTACTTTCCAAGGTGGGACAGCTAGGAGCTATAATATGGTGGAGTCTGAAGTGTGCCAAAGCTTCTTTGAGTTAGACTTGGTGTACATGTCTTGCCCTTGCAACCGACTACAAAGTTTTGACCTCAAAAGCACCAAAACATAGGATTTAAGATAAAGATAAGATAAGATATCACTTTATTAATCCCCTTGGGGAAATCCGTTCATCCCAGTTCACACTACGGTACCTTATCTGTAGGAGAATTATGTGTCACCAAACTACTATACGAGAGAGAGATATAAAGACTACCTTTCATCAGAATATTAATGTGACAGGTCTAGGTCAAAGGTCAGGGGACATGCCCCCCTCCACCGTGGGGGGGGGGGGGGGGGGGGGGGGCGTCTCTCCCCCCACCATCTCCTTCTCCCCCAGGGTTCCCACGGTGGAGGGGGGCTTGTCCCCTGACCTTTGACCTAGACCTATCACATTAACATTCTGATGAAAGGTAGTCTTTAAATCTCTCTTATATGTCATGATGTAAGCATCATGTTATTGTCATGCCTGATTTAGACCAGGCAGGGAAAATTCAAAATTACTGTTAGCAAACTATAACTTCTAGAGGCGCTGACTCAAGGTTCAGATGGCCATAATCTTATGTTGGGGTCATTCTCATTAGTAGCCAATGTAATGAGCCAGGAGAACCACTAGTGACACAGTATGAAAATGTATGAAAGGTACATGCTGTTTTTGAGTAATTTCCCTATTTATTTTGTATTTTGCTTCCTCCTAGGCCTGTCTCTGTTGACTCTGTGTTTTAGTCCAGAAGTGCCGAACATGTTCTACCTGTGCCACGTGTGTGAGGAGAAGTGTTCACAGGAACAGATACTGTGCCACCTCTTCTCTGCTGACCATTACAGCAACTACTATGTAAGTGTTGGACATCATTCACATAGAGATTCTGTGTGGAGTTTGGGAATGCATCACTATGTTTGTTTGTGTTTTTGTGTTTGGATTTTAGATCTACACAGACCCCAATGTGTTGCGTTTCTCCTGGCTTCCCAGCATGGATATGAGGCACATTCTGAGGCCCGAGGCCCTCAAGGACACGCAGGATAGAGGGGCTGAACAGCTACAGGTTTGTATCTGGAGGTGTGGACTTTGCAACAAATGTATTTTGAGAAGTTTAGATATTTATTTTACATATTCATACCTATGTTGGGAAAGTCAATGATTAATTGCAGGTACCAGATCACTAGAACAGGAGGAAGAGGTAATTTCACCAGAGCAGGTTAAGAATTCCTAACATGCGTAAAGGTATTATCCAGTGAAAACAATGTTGTTCACATTACTTAATGTGAAAAACATCACATTAAGTCCATGTGATGTATCCAAGTTGAAAGTAGATAAAAACAAAATAAGTGTCCTGTCTCCCTCAAGTCTGTGATTCTTCTCCTGCTTGTCTTTATGGATTGCACATTGATGGAAATAGGATGAGACCCTTTTAAATTATAGGGGCTGTTATGTGTTTTCCTCACATTTTGTCTGTGTGCAGATGTTGGACTTGCCTGAAAAACTGTTTGCGGCGGTTGAAGCAAGCAGCTACTCAGAAGGTACATGGTCACATGATTTCTCTTTCTTGTGTAATATTTGTTCTGTATAAAACTCTCATGCTAGTGAAAATAACCTGATGATTCTTCTCCTAGCGATGCACACTCTCAATGAAAATGAAAAGCTTTTCAAGCTGCTCAGAGGTCAGTTGATGTTTTCATCCTTCTCCTTCTTCTCACTAAACTGGTTTCTGCTACAGAGTTAGCCAGGACTGATCATTGTTGAGTTTGATGTACCCCTTTATCAAAATTGGTGACTCATTTCTCACCCTATTACCTGTAGTCAGAGAGAACATGTTGGGTAGGACATATGCACTTACACTGATGTCTGTTGCTCTAGCTGGCAAGGCAGAGAGGAGGATGATACAAACATACCAGAGGGATCCCAACAGGAAGCATCCACTTCTCGGTCAGTAGATGAACCTTAAAATGACACTTGATGATATTTTAACCAATTGACATAATACTTTTTTGCATCTTCTGAATTATAGCACAGGCACAACATTTAAGACACTACACTACACTACACTCTGTACAGTAGATGTTTATAAAATATGAGGTGATGGTGGGGCATAAGAAAATTTCAAGTTAGACCAGGAGACATGAGGAAGGGAAAATTTAAATCAGTACTGTGATGCATATATGAATATAAACATTTACATTAGAATCAATTTATAGGAAAATGTTTACTGTCTCAGTCTTTCCTCTGTCATTGCTCTACAGTGTCAGAGTCTGTAGGAGTGGAGTTGATCCAAGGAAGTGGGTTTTACTATTCCAAGACATGAAATGCAGAGAACCTGATTAGACAACTCTAGTCTCACTTGTGCTGGAGAGTCTGTGTAATTGTTGGACCTCCTCAGCTTTCAGTGGGCCAAGTATTGTTCCATGTGTTGCATCCTCTGATCTCTGAACACTGTCCCTGCAGGTTTGCAGCACCTAGTGGAATGTGTTTGTGCTGAGCAGACTGAGAAACGGTACTACCTCTGCACCCTCTGCCACCTGACTCTGGCCAGCCACAAGATCATCAAACATGTCCTCAGCTTTGACCACATCTTTTGTTACTTTGTAAGTAGCCATAATGTGTTGAAACGTTTGTAATATTGAATTTTTTTCATATTGAATGTTTGTTTGGGAAAATGTGATAATATTCTGACTTAAACAGGCGAGCAGTAGTGTGGTGTTATTTCCTAATATGCGAATGTTGCAGTGAGACCCAACAAACGCCCCGCAAACACAGAAACGTTAATACTGACACAGTATTTAGTATTCTGTGTTTATTAGTTAGAAAACGTTAAAATGTGATTGTCAGCCCTTAAAATCAGACTAACCCTGCCAGTGTGTTTAATGAATAACCCCTTCTATCTGCAAACACAGATGCACACACATTTTCCACATTGAGATTTTGATGTATCCACTTAGTTACTTACATGTGTTTACTTAAGTAAGTGAATGAAATGGAACAGCATTAAACTCAACCAGCTGCACTGAAGCGTAACCTAACCATTGTAATTGTTATTTAGTAAATGGTTTCTTGACCTCTTTCCATAGTCTGAAGCAGTTTTATTTATTTTATTTCAATAATGGGGTAATTATTGAAATTGACCTCAGTTTTAATTTGTGCAGAACGCGTGGCACCCCTCTACTCTGCTATCGAAGGAATGCTACACTAATTACACCAGCTTCTTCATCTTCATGATGCTTGATTTCGCAAAGCAGACAGAAGAAATCCATGGAGTCTTTACTGATATAAAGGTAACATTAAGCAGCTAAACTCCATAAGAAAAAAAACATTGGACGCTTTTTTTTCTGCAACAATTTCACTTTTCTCAAGTTTATGTTTTGGTGCATATTAGTAAGTACGTGAGAGTGAAACTGTATGATTTTCTGTTAAAGCAAGTGACTCTGGACCCTGCCTTGTTCACATCAGTGGATATTTCTTGCTATGCAGAGGGTGGGTCTCTATTTTTTATGTTTCATTCATATCATATTTTTCTAAATGTACTATACCCCTAGGGGCATCCAGAATAAGGAGGTTTTACTTATTGATTCTATGGTGTGTGTTTTTTTTAGCATTGAATAAACTGGAATCCATCAGGAAGGAACGCAATGAGAGCAGTTTGATTACGAGCATCAAACCAGGGAAAACACTGGGTAAGTACTGGTCCAATGTACCCAGCTGACCAACTGACCAACTGACCAGGGGCTCATTGGCTGACTGGATTATATAACAGACAGGGTTCAAAATAACAATCTGCCCTGCGTGAAATGCTGGTAAAATTTGTCTTTGGTGGATAAATCGCTAAGGGTCACCTGCTGCACCGGCCGATAACTTCTTGAGAGGATAACATTTGAGTGTCTTGGTTATATACAGTCTTTGGTCTTTGCCTCAAACTGTCGCTGCAAATCAAAGCAAAGCAATGACGGCTCTATATCAAAGCTCCTGATTGGCTGTCTGTTCGCTGCTCTACACAAAGCCTCAGGGAAATGTAGGCTATGGTTCTGTGCCTGCAGCCCAGGCAATAAAAAAAACAATACAATTGGAAAAGAGGAAGATTGAAGTTGAATGCTCGATTTTATGTTCTGATTGAGGGAGAGCCAAAGATTATTAAAACACTGGAAATCTGTAAAATGCTGAAACTGGGAATAGATGATGAATAACAGCAGGTGATGCAGTGTTTTTCACAAGTGACTGCCGTCTAGATAGCCGAACACTCATGCTTTATCCAGGCCATTCCCTTGTAGGAAATCATAGCTCAAAGATTATATTATTTTATAAGGGAAATAATGAGTTATTAGACGTACGGCAAATACACAATTATTCATCCAGCGAACCAATTTCTACAAAGGGACGGATAATAACACAAGGGAAAAGCCTTCTAGGTTGGCCAAACACAAGAGGTTAAGTTATTATTATAGTTATAACTATTAATGGTATTATTATTACTATTATAAGGGCAGCATGGATCTTTTCCATTTTAGTGATTGATATTGTGAGCAAACAAACACAGAACAAGTTACATTTAGTATCAAACACATTTATTTCTTCTGTTGTATCTACAACTACAACTAAACAGTACTACAGAAAACACAAAAGGGAAAAACACAACAGTCTAGACAAGAGGGCAAGGGAAAAATGTCAACAAAGCAGTAGGCTATAACTTTGGGAGAGTTATAGACTGGAAATGACATCAGATTATGGATAGACTGAGATAACCAGGCCTATAGATCGCCTATAGATTTTCCCCACCTACTTATCACTGTGACCAATGCAGTTTCGGTCCGGGCGATAACACATTTGAAATCCTATGATTCTTTATTATTCTCACCAAAATTGTACACTCAGTCATAATACATTTCTGGTGGCAGAATTGAAAAGTTGAGATCAAAAGAAATAAGTTGATACCAAACTTGGGACCTGTAGTGTCCAACACAAAATAATCATGTTCCTGTATGGAAAAGAAGTTAAGTGATGGGACTCCTGAGAGTCCTGCAGAGCCCTGAGTCACATGTTTATGGTAGTTTATTGCCAGTGAGTGTCTGGTGACCAATTGTTTGTTAGTCATGGGCTGGCTGATCGCTTATCAGCCATTGATCAGGAGAACCGGCGTTGTTTTTAGCCGACCTGGAGAGGGGAAATGTCCCTGTCCTTTTGCGGTGAACGCAAGTTGAGTTCGGGGGAGGGGTGCATATTTGTCACGGCAGGCCACTGTGCCACTTCAGGAATGTGGGTGTCCTGCTCGGGAAACAGAGGGGGTTGCTCCTACCCCCTTTTTAATGGTCATCTTTGTTTCTAAAGCAGGATATTCTCCTCAGTCTGATCATCGAATTGATGATAGGAGCCTTGTAGTTATATATTTATATTTGCTATATTTTCTGTCGCTGCAAGTTCAAATCAGCTCTATGTGTTCTGCATGTGTTTTTGACTGTGATTTGCATTCGTAGTATATTAGGAATATTAACATAAGCACTTTCCAGTATAATAAGAATTCCTATGTACTTGTTACAGATGGCCAGTAAACCTTCTCTCCCTCAAACTCAAAATTGAAAAGTAGTTAGACTGGACACATTTTTTTTTATATATATTTTTCACTCTGCTGTGACGGCCAAGTATGCTTGTCTTGACTTAACAAAACAACAAAATTACTGTAGTTGTAAACTTAAGTCCTTTTGTTGACAAAATGCACCTAAGGCACTTTTACAGACTGGATCATATATATATCGAATGGGCAATGTAAGGGAATTAAGTGATTTATAAAATGGATACTTCATATCTATGCTATTCTGACTTCTTCTGTTTTATTCTATTTTAAAGATACTGCTGAATAGTAAAGCTACTGCTGCTTCAGGATATCATCCCATCAAACCTCTGTGTACAATCTCTAAGCCTCAACCTTTTTGTGTGTTCCTCCGTTGTGTTAAACATGTTTTTTTTGTGTATTGTTTTACAGTATGCTTTTAAACAGCCAAATACTTGTTTTTTTATGTGTTTTATGTGTTTTATGTGTTTTATGTGGGTTTTTTTGTGTCTTTTTGTAGTCAGTCATGCTGTAATAACATCTTGCAGACTACGCTGCCAGGTGAATAGAATTTTTATTCTCGAGATTATCCTCATGTTTTAAAGAAAATGTTGAGATTATCCAATGCACTGAACAAGTTGTATGATGTGCATTTGTTTCACCTTTGTGTCTTTTGGCAGGGCTGCAATTTAATCTTTGGAACTGTGTCGCAGTATGTCATGCATGTGCAGCAAGACGAACACAAGCAGGTGGGGCAACATTTTCATATTTTCAGAAATAAAACCTCATCAGAAATATTTACATTATGCATAACTTACAAAAATATTTCCTTGTGTGTATGTCTGTCACCAGATGTCGATGAAAATCTTTGGGCAAGGTACCGTTCACTTTTGTCTCTTGGTCTGATGTTAATCTCATCTATATATGACATGTTGTACATTGATTTCATCCTCTTGCCCTTTTACTTACAGATGCAGTAGGTGACCGAAAAGGTATTCTTTATTCCTCTCTCAATTTTATAGTCTCAAAATACATCTAAAACTTATTTAGCTGGAACATCCTATTGGTCGTTGAGTCGAAAAGAGTAGAAAAAAACTCACATTAGTCTTTTAACACATGCTATATGAAATCAGACTAGAGTTTTAAGCTAGCAATAGTGTTGTATGTGATATTGATATCGGAGCACAGGAACAGACAAGAGTCGATCTGATCAATTAGTAGATTAGGAGTTTAATGATGCATCATTGGAAAGGAACAACATGAACAAAGTCAGTGAAGTCAGTCTCTCTCTGCACTGTGATCTGTATAGTGTCCAGTTACATAAATAACAGACTCTTTGTCGCCACATGATATCTGTCCCGAAGGCCTGACCGAGGTCAACCAACACAAAGAGTTTTGGTGACGTTTCAGTGGCAGCTACAGTCTTGTTCTGACATTTATTGGTTGCCAATCTCTTACTAACAAGGGTATAAGTCCATGGATCAGATGTGTAGTGCAAGTGTGTCTCGTTTTGTACATTTCTGGAGGACAATTATATAAACTATGTATACTTGAAAACAACAAAATTCCAAAATGTTCACACAAATGGATACTCTTTCTTTTCAAAATCTTTTTATTGAGATTTTCAACAAAAGTTCCCAGGGTTGGGCAGGCATATTCCACATTGTTACAAAATATACATCAATGTAGTATCATATAAAAATAAAAAGTGATAATAGTGACAGTAATAAAGTGAGACGTCCCTACCCCCCCACCCTCCCACCCCCTTACCCTCCCACCCTCTTGATTACACAAATGGATACTCTGATTGATTGAACATTATTTATGCTAGAAACTGTATAGTGCTTTTGTACGTCATAATACCACACTGTGATTCTGAGCTTGTGGGTCACAGCAGGGTTTTTTTTCTAACATTTTCAATTCCCTCATTAATAGTATCAAAAGTTCCAAAATTGTCCAGTGTTCCCTAATGACAGTGACGATCCACTGAATGTGATGAATTTGCCTGGCATCGCCTGTATGTGGCGGATTGGGTGTTTGTGGGCGTGTAAAATCCTGCTGTCAATCAAATTGATTTGACTGACAAGTATTTTTGATATTCGGTATTGGTAAACTCCATTAAATTATACAAATATAGCAGTTCTGCCACCTTCCTCCAGGCAGCATTTCTCTTGTCAGTGTCCCTATATGTTGGGAGAGAGGGATCATACAAAATAGGAAATCCTGACACTGCAATAATTAAACCGTCTTCAAAAGACGTGTACAGCTCGGCTGTCCTGGTGGACAGAGAAAGGAAAGAATGCAAGAAAATCTATTGGTTCTCGCCTTTTAAACACAAATCACATTCAATGGAACATCACCGTACCACCTCCAGTAGATCAAACAAGTCATTTCCATGTTTTTTTAGTGTTACTTCATGTCTGCTGTATAAAAAGTTATCAAAAATGTGATATTTGATTTTGCAATTTAGCAATGAAGAATTCCTATGTGTTGTGATATTTCTCCTGACTCTCCTTACCCTCTTTCATTGTTAGGGCGCATCCCACACTTGGGCTTGTGCAGGTACCTCAAGGGGAGCTCAGTCCGAACTGAGCCAGTTATAGGTGAGGGGATGTAATCATTATGGTTATTTTTTTTAAAGGTAACACTGTTCCACAATGTCACAAAAACGAGTCCCGCCCTTTCACTTCATCTGACTGGAGACTTTATTTTTTTCCCCCAGGTGTTCCCCTGATTGTGATGTGCCTCTGCACCCAGGCTGACGTCACACCGATTTACGTGTGCTTTGCTTGTGAGGACAGTTTCCCTGAGTCCTGCATCAGAGGACACCTGAACTCTCCAAAACATCTCATACACACACTGGTGAGCGTCACCTTCAACTGCTGATTTTGTTTGTTTTTGTTTAGGTTATTTACATAAATGAATTTATTTGGCCAATATAACTTATGTCCTGTTGTGAATAACAATTCAAACCCAATATGTGCAATTCACTCAGAATATACGCAGAATATGCCATAACTTGTGGTAACCCGTCAGTGTGTTTGTTCCATAGATGCACCAGAATCCGTGGCTGTTGCCTTTTGCTTGGGAGAAACTGGATGTGCAAGTCCTACAGTCACTTGCATGGGAGGAGGAGAGGGCTAGAGGACAAAACGATATGATGCTGAAGGTAAAACGGCAACTGAAAGAAGAGAAGTTGAACGAGTTGACTAGTTGCACAGCATGCCAGCCTTATAGTGGTAAACAAAATTCAACTTAAAAAGCAACTTTATAATAAGATGCATATACAGATGGGCAATTACTGTAATAGGTGAATGAAAAGGTTAATCCTCTGCAGACTCGATCATTTTCTTTAGTCTTACTGATTGGGCCTCCCTTCTCTCTCAGATACTTGATGTCCCATACCACATACTGCAAAGGCTTAACCCACCCTACTATCCAGATGGTAAGCATTGGCCTTGCCACACACTAATCAGGGCTGCTCAGAGAGACACTAACTGAAACTTGCTGCATTTTTTTTCTCCTCCATATTTTAACTGTACGTTTAGACAGAACAGGGAAAAAATATTTAGAGGTGCCATGAATGCATTCAAAGTCAATGGAGGGAAGTGAATGAAGCACTAAATTCACCTGACGCAGTGAAGTGAAAGCCAGTAAGCTTCAAACAAGACTCTATGCAGGCGCCTGCAAATTGCTTCACCCGCCTATTTACAAAGGGAAAACGTTGTAATTGTTACCAATAACACTGACCAGTGACGTGCATAAAAAGTTTATACAAGCTAGATTTCCCAATGGAGGTGTTGATTGCGCTAGCTGCCAAGCCTGCTGCAAAAAGATGCAATACAATGCAAACATAATAGAATAAAGAAATATAACGCGGAAGCATCCTTTCAAGTCATTTACATAGAGTCATCATTCTTCATCATTGTTCTTTGACATTGTCTGCAGTGTTGGAGGAACTTGCGGCCTTCAGACATCACTTGAAACGTGAAGGTTAGTGATGAATATGCTGCTGAGCTATTGCTTCTCTGTAATTAGCTGAATGTTGTTTTGTATTTCTGAACACTTCAGTCTAACTTGTGCACATGTCTCTGTGCGCCTGTTCAGTTCCAAAGTGCGACACAATCGGCAAACCTGGAAAAAGCCAGAGATTTCCTGTGCTGGGTGAGTACCACTGCAGGGGAAACGCCATGTTATGCCAGACTACAGAGATCAGCTCTGTACATTACACATCACACTCTGATACCTGGATGATTGCTCACCTATATGCATTCCTTCTCTGCACACATAACCTTACAGACGCAGTGGATGTTTTTGTTATGCACATACCTTCCTTCTCCTCCTCCAAATAAGAATATATTTATGTATATGTGTATGCAATATATATTTAAAGGCAACTGAATATTGTGTTCTTGTCATGGAAATGTCTATATTTCCTCTTCCCTTACCTCTTCTGTCCAGGCCAGCAGTTTCTGGTTGCGCACAGTATTGCTAACAAACGGCATCAGCCCACAGACTGGGGATTCCTGTGTTTGCTTTGTAAGAGGAGGCTGTCGGAAGATGACAGTCGTGCTCATGTGTTCAGTCGTGAACATGTGGAAATGTTTCTGGTGAGTGTGTATATATACAAATCCTGTCAATTCAGAAGTAGTAACATTACTGTACTGATTCCATGAAAGCAGTAATTCATTACACTACTCACTGCATTACTTAATTGGTGATCGCATGCTCTCTTATCTTCAAAAGTCTGAATAGCTCACTTACTTCACCTGTGCACTCTTGTGTGAATGATCCAGGTAACAGCGCAGCGCTGTAGGCGGACAAACCGCATAGTCAGAGGCGAGAATTGACTGTTGAATGAAGAATACAGATTACTGTATTCTGATATAGAATTAAAAGACATTGTTTTTAGATCAGGGCACTGGTTCCTTACGGGAATAATAATATTGAAAGAAGAGTCTCTACATCTCAGATCATTCTTATAGTCCAGCATGTTGAAGCATGCTGGACCATAAGCATGTCATGTTGCAGCATGTCATGTTGCATTCTCCATAGAAATTCTCTCATTTCGTTCATTCCCAAACACACAAATTCAGGTTTATTCACTTATAAAATGGATACAAATCAAACCGATAAATTCAAACTCATGCAAATATGATTGATAACTTGGAAACACATCCAGCAAAATTATAACTGTCCAGTCAATGATGAATCAGTCCTTGACCCCTTTCTTATGGCAGAGTCTTGCCCAGCAGTGGCTTATCTGACCTTTTTATCTCAGTGTGAAGGGGTCTGTGTGTCAGAAGGGCTTAGACCAGCTGACATACTCGGACACTGTATTGCTTTGGCACCTGAGTCTGTTTTTGCTCACACTTGCAAATGTTGATTGGACTGGCTTGTTGGGAGGCAAGATGTAGAGATTTAATGGATGGTTTTGATTTGTTGGTGGGTTCTTGCGTTCTTTCATTTCCGGCTCTGGATCTGCTGCTGTGACTTTTTGGTCAAGGAGAAGATCTGTGAAAGACCCCACCCAGTGTGTGCCAACTTAGAGGAAGATGACTAATGACATCAACTTCAGTCTGACATTTAGAGGGGGTGATAACACAAGTAGCAACTATTTTGTTTTTTATAAGAAACTATTATTACTGAAGTGTCGATAGTGATTCGCTACACCACTCATTACTGGTAAAAGTAATAAATTACTGCATTCAGTAATGTGTTAACACCCAATACTAGTACCTATTTTAAGATGTTTGTCATTGTTTTTAATAATGGCAAGAAATAAAGAATGATATCTGATGATATATGGCACATTAGGTATTGTTTGCACATGTTGTCACACAATTCTAACACCATAAACCACATCTTTGACTTTCAAAGAGTTATCTACTGGACAATGAAGGCCGTAGACTGTAAATCTGTATGTGTGTGTGTGTGTGTGTGTGTAGGAGCGTGCCCACCCAGGCTCACTGAATTCCAGCACTAAGAATACAGAGACACTGCTGGACTTGGCAAAACAGGCAGCGGATATACACCCTGTAGTACCGATAGAGGTAAGAGATACCAGACATCCCATACATGAACTTTATGTAACGTCTCCTGCAACCATGCTCCCATATTTCCATTATCTGTCTTACAGACAATAAAGCTGCCCAAGCCCATCTGGGAGCCTTGTAGCTATGAAACAGGTGAGCATGTGTGCATGTACCCACATGGATCTTCTGTTTGTCTGTCTGTATCATTTGCGACTGTGAATTGGTTTCTTGACTATACGTACACCTGTTTATTCCAGCCATTGCCATCCTGACATCTGCATACAGGAAACAGAGGAGAGGAGAGCTTATACCCACACTAGCACTTAGAAAGAAACTGGGTAAGCCATGTATCCTTAAATTTTTTTTTTTTTATCGAAGTTATACTGCGCTCCAAAGACGGGCTAATTTCTAAGAATCTAGGTTCTATCATCAGCATCAGATATACAAAGTTATCCAAAAGCATAGATGGAGTAACAGAACAGTAATAAAGAATACCAGACATACAAATATACAACGCCAGGGGTTACAAACAAAGTTTGACACAAACAGATACAAAATGAAAATGGTGCAGTAAAAATTATATTAAGATGTTAAATTTAGAGCACAAATTTAAAGTTTTCACAGCTTTTCCATTGTATGAGGTAGATAATGTTCTAATGTAGGACTCTGCTTCCTTTTTAAAGGTAGAGAAAAAGGGCTTAGTTTTTAACACCTTACATTTATGGATATAAAACTTGGCCAGCAATATGATGAGATTACACAGAAAAAAATCATTATCCAATTCTTTCCTGTAATTTGTAAAACCAAACAATACATCCTTCAGGCAAAGTACAAAAGCATCATAAATAAATAAAAGTCCAGTATAAAACGACAGATGCCTTGCCACAGACTCCGAGTATGATCACAAGACCAAAACAAATGGAAGGCAGTCTCTGGGTGTAGGTTACAAAAAGTGCAGGTTACATCAATATCCTTCTTGAATCTCACCAAAATGACTTGACAGGATAATAACGATGAATGATCTTAAAATAAATTTCTTTCACTTTGTTAACCAGTAGATATCTATTAGGAAGAGACCATATCTTTTTCCAACATATGTCCTGAACAAGCTCATTCCAAGAATCTAGGTTCATGTTGAAAAGCGTTAGCACTGAAATGCGTCAACTAATGCCACACCTCCATCAATACCGTGCCTCCCTGCATTCGTTGGGTCTTCGTCGCGATTGGTGTTCCTGCTCGCGTTTACCTGCATGTCTTCACATTTGTTGGCTATTTGAAGAAGAGGGTGGAAATATATTGCCTTTCTAAGTTTGTTTTAATCAGTTTAATCGCGCCCTCTCGTCTGGTGTTTCCTCTGTTCCTAGACGCGCGCATTCATATGAAAAACAGGTAGCGGAACTACTTTCAAAATGTAAACGTTTATAACCTGATATTGCCGTTCTGATCATGTAACTTTGCGCGATTATCGTCTTCTTCTCACTCACACTGACGGACTAACTTTACTTTTACCGACTGAATGTGACATTTTGTTTCCTATGCGTGTTTTCTATGCTGTTTGATATTGAATGAGAGGGACTGAGCACGAGAGGTATGGCAAGAGTGATTTTAAAGATATCTTAAATTATTGCACGTGCTTGTAAAAACAAGCAGAATTAACATTCAAGGGATAGAAAACGTGCAAATGTCCGTTAGCTGTAGTGTTAACTGAAAAAACACGTTATTGCGATAAATGACGTTACTTTTCCCTAACAGTCACTGCCACAGATATGCATGGCTTTTAAATGTATTTTATACGCAGATGCTAATATATTAGTGCATAACCAACTAACGTTAGCCAGTATAGCTGGTTAGCTGGCTCCTAGCATGTTATTTGATGTGCTTGTTGCAGATCTGACATCAGGAATTATTCCTAAAACTTTGCTGTCTAGCAATGGGATACTTACTGTCCCAAATTTAAGTTTTAAATCACCTGTCACACATGAAACCTAAATGTTATCAACTGTCACAACACAGAAACAATAATTTAATAAACGCCACATTGCATGGTCAGATTAAAATTCACGACTTTAATCTAGAGATCAAATATACTTAGATTTAATTAATAACATAAATCCAGGTGTGGGTGATGAGGTCATGTTGTCCTCATATAGGTCCATGGATGAAAGAAACCCATGTTTATGCCTTACTTACAAGGCGTGTAGAGCTAACCATACATCTGTATTTAATCAGGAATATTTGTTAGCAACGTCAATTATTTGCAGTGGTCAAACCATGTATTTAATATCTGAAACTGGGCTTCTGTGTTGATGCTCATGAATCATGGAGTAGGGTACTAATAAGCACGCACATCCAAAACAAGTACTTGTTGATAAGCTATGTAGGTCTTTTTTTTATTTGTTGGCATGAACCTACATAAGCTCAGTATTATGTTTAAGTAGACCTACTGAGTAGGACTTTGCATGCTGCTCTCTATTCCCCCATCTTAAAGGTGGGTCAAATAGACTTGTCATGTCTGTTTCTGTTTCTCAGTCCCTACAGAAACTCTGAAAGAGGTTGACAAATACCATGTGAGAGACGCGAATCAAGAGAACAGTGGGTTGACCAAGAAGACTGAGAAAGAGAAAGAGACTGGCAACGAATCTGCAGACAAAAGTGAGACCAGCTCACAGCCTGTTCCAGTGGAAAAGGAGGCAGAGTCTGAAGAACACTCACAGAAGAAGACTAGTGACCGTGTATCTGATAGGGTGACCAATAGACCAGGGAAGGAGAGGACAAGGAAGGAGTGTCCTGAAATCACCCGTAAACTCTGTGTGGAAGGAGGAACGGATGCAGGAAAGGGAGCTGATAAGGAGACACTTGAACAAAGTGAAAACAAGTCAGAAACGAGAAGAGAGGCAATCTCTGAAACAAGTCCAGAGCAGATAAAGAGTCCAGGTTGTGAAAAATACCAAGTGATAGGGGGAGAGAAGAGAGAAGTGGCTGTGAAGTTGACAGTGAGAGAGCCAAGTTTTGAGACCCCAGAAAGACGCCAACAAACGGAGACAGATGATGGAAGTGAGAGTGGAATAGAAAGGACCAAAAGTAGCCAAGATGCCCTGATGAATAATTACATCTGCAAAGAAATTGAAAGAAAGCAGCAAAGCAGCATGTCTGACAGAGCACCAGAGAAAAGACGTCGTAGTGAAAATGCTTGCAGAGAAATCGGCGACAAAAGGCGGCGGCTCTGCTCTGAAGGAGAAAAAACATCTTCTACAATATCCCCAAAAATGCCAGAAGAGGGACGTGTTGAAATAGATTTAAAGAAAATTATGAACATGGGAGATAGTGGCGAATCAAGTGATCAGAGCGCAGTGGATAAAGGTATGTATGTGGCAAATTTTTGTTTGTTCAAGTTTTTCTTCACTGTTTCTGTGAAGTTGTTTAATCTGTGGTTGTCTATGGTTTTCTTACAGCGACGGTTCCCTATAACTGCCCGCAAGGAGATAAATTATGGAGCTATCTCAAGATGAAGGGCCGAGAGCCTGTGATTGGTCAGTGTTGCATCTTTCGTTCTCTGAAACTAACCCCTTAAAGAAATAGTTGACTATCTCCACAATGTCAAGTCTGCCTTTGTCATATGGTTGTAGAAAGCATTGTTAATAAGAATGAAGTCCTCTGTCTGTGCTGTGTTTTGCCTGGTTGCTCTGGTTGTTTGATCCAACTTGTCTGGTTCAGGACCTAATAATCTGAAATGATCATCTGAGTCTTTTTGCAAGTCTTGACTTCATTTATTGTGTGTTTTTACTTTTATCATTTTATTACATTCATTCACGGTTACCCCAGCTGTGCTTTTTACAACTTTTTCTGTACTAATTTTGTGTGAAAGGAAATACTCATATCAAATTGAAAGATTCACTCAGTAATATTACTAATAAACACTTTGTCCCCTAGGTTTAAATGCTCTGTTTGAATGCCACTGTGATCAGTATGATCCTCTGTACCTCTGTGAGTGCTGCTGTTTGATGATCCTGGAGAAGAATATCGTCAGCCATGTGACTGGATTTGCCCACCGAATTACGCATCTGATGGTGAGTAGATGTTATGATGACACTTAACTTTTCCATATATATGAGGTATATGTTAACTCATTGAAGTCATCAATATTTCCACCTTTATTTGGCCATTACACTGTATACTTGAGGAATATGACTTGTGTAATTGATGCTGGGATAAAATATTACACTAAAGTGATACATGTTACATGGGATATACTGTATGTAGCACAGCAGAAAATATTTAAGTTGAATGAAAAAAGAACAGATATTGATGTAGACGAACAGAGATTTTGACAGGGTTTTGGCATGATGTCCACATTATTGTGTGCATGCCCCATTAAGTGTGATTTCTTTTCAATTTCACCATCATTAATATCATCTTTTGAGATAAAAATATGAAAAAAGTAATTTAGTCTACATGACATTGTAAGTGTAGTGTTTCATTTTCAGTTACATATATAGACAAGTGAAAATTGTCCTGTTTACATGCTTGACAGCTGTGAGCATCCTGACAGCTGTGAGCATCCTGACAAACAAGCCGTCTAAATTACTACAAAGCAAAGATGACGAAAAACCTTATATATAATGTGAGATGAATAATATAATTGGTCAGATTTAGAAAACCTTGACGTATGTAGAAATGTCTTCTCCTGTGTATGGCTTTTACTGACATCAGGGGCTCCAGAAATTCACTACTCCACCTGGGAGGAAACAGAGACGGGCGATCAGACGTGCGGCTGCTCTGCATGAACAGGAAAAAGGATATGGGGAAGCTCAGGTTTGATCCAGGACAAAATTCTTTCACTTGTGTAAATGGTTTAAACTGTTCAAATAAGAATGTGACCTCTTTTCTTTTGGTCAGTTGACTCGTGGGCAACTAGTGGTTCTCAGACCCTTTCCTCTGCATTTAGCCCCCAACACATTTCTCTCCCAATGTGTGCAGTAATAAGCCACTTTTATCACAGTTTTGTGATCCTAATGAATCTCTGAACATGAATGTGTTTGGTATAATTGAAAAGCTTCTTATCTTTCATTAAAACATATAATTTATGTAGTTGCTCCTTTTTAAAATGAACAGTGGTCACTGGATGTTCAACATCAAAGATATTTTTATGGGTTTACTATGACCTCTAGAAACCATTAATTCCCAAGACTGGAATATTTCCGGGAAAGTCAGTAATGCTGCAAAGAATGTCAACGAAGACTGTTTATTCACGTTAGGGCTGGCAGCATAATACTGTGTAAGAGAGTAAGGGAGGTGTTTAGTTTTTTTCAGCACTGTAAATGCAATGTCCTCAACCTGCCACAACTTTCCCTATATATTCTGTGTTAAAATGCCTGTGTTTCTGAAATTATAAAAAAAATTGAATTGGAAAATGAACACAGTATTGATGGTTTCTCTACACAATACCCTCATTAGAGCCACAGTGGCTGTTGGTATGAAAGTCTCTCCCTCTTATCCTCCAGCAGCACCTCAACCCTCAGTTGGCTGTTAACATTTATCCATTGAGACAGTGAGCACCATCAAAACTACTGAAATTATTGACATTTAATGTGATTACTCACCTGGCCTCACAACAGTAGACTGCCTTCATGTAATATTGTCACAGGGACAGCAGGTCTGACGCCTCTGAACAGAACAGGGATCAAAGGCCTGGCCTTTGTGTGTTCAAGTCTTCATATGATAAAGACAATATTGTGTTGAAGAAAACTCAGGAACGAGAGAGTTGGCAGTTTGGCAGTTTATTCAAGTTGTAGTTTGGGAACTAAGAAACTCAAACTCTGAAGAAAATACACAGAATTTTATAGTGTTGAATATTCAGGTTTATGATAATACAGGTAATTTCTATTACTATCATTGGTTAAAGGCTACTTCTTCATTATGCTACCAATAATAATTGTTAAACCGGCACTTTAAGAACATTATTATTATTATTATTATTATTATTATTATTATTATTGCATTATTTTCCAAGGACTCCTAGCCTCCTATTATCTAAGAGATAGGGACAGCTGGAACATCTGAACTCCTCCGTGCCTCTGAAGTCCCCCAACACTTCAGCCTCAGAAAAGAAAGACTCTTATGCTTGTAAATATATCAACTATATCAAAAGGCATCTTGAATTACATAATCTTTGACTGGTATAGCAAACATATGATACTGGGTGGCAGTCTGGTGCTAAGCACATTGGGCCTCATTCACAAAACGTGCGTACGATCGGATTTGATCTTAAAGTGTACTTACGAGTGTTTCCACGAACATTTTGGCATTCATAATTTTTTTTCTTACCTGAATTTGTTCTTTGTTACGATTAAAATCTACGTGTGTTTGGAAACATGCATGGAGCATTACGCATGAAGTGGTTTCTACTTAGAATGCCTTCTTCTTTAAGCGAAATCTATTAAAGCAGTTCCTGACCTCATATTAACAACAAAATGTGTTTCCATTTGTAAGCCTGGTGATAATAACCATATTAACAAAGCTATAGGCCGATATGAACAAATTCATAGCCAATTCTATTCAATTGTAAACATAAGTGATTAAAGTGATTAATTATTATTGTATATATATAATCATACATATTATTATATTATTTATTGATCAATAAAGTTCTATCTTATCTTACCAAAAGAGAAATAGACTGCGCATCAAAGCACCGTCTCCAAACGCATTTCCCTATTTAAATCGCAAACAATAACACACCATAAACATTCAATTAATTTGTGACGCCAACCTAAACCTCCTACATGTGGTTTCCCCTGTCCAGGAGGGAGCCGCGACTCAGTGCTGCAGAACAGCAGGGTGTCGTGCATCTTGAGCAGGTGCTGCTGGAGACGCACGGCGCATATTGGACTGAATGGAAGTTAAATTAACCAGAGTCTCAAGATTAGCTAGTTTTTCTCTAGGTGATAGAGGTTCTGCCTTGACCACATTGCTAAAGCCACAACTGATAAACCTTCAGACCCCTCAGCAGCGATCATATAATTATCATACGTGCACTCGCTCCGCCACAGAGCACAGCATACTGAGCTGGAAGGACTTTGGATTGTGTGTGCTTGGACACCGCAGGAAGAAAGCTCCTGTCAATTAAACCAGTGTCCAACTCCGTTGATGACTGGACACCTGACAGCACAGTCTCCATATTATTCCCCCAATCCTTTTGACAGCACCCTGCCGTCCGCCTGTAGCTAATAAACTGCATCTATTTGGAATTAGACTAACCCTAACCTAACTTAAATCAAACCGTTTCTTTTTCATTTAATTCAAGGTGTGTGTTTCTGATGTTGCAGCATTGACAGCGTCAGTAATTTCTTGCCATATATTTTTTTTTCTTCTCTCAGTTGCTGTCACTCCACCGCTTACACTTTTAAAAAGTTCACTTCCGACAACAACACTTCTATTTTAGAGTTTGAATTTTTCTTCTTGGGTCTGTTTGCCATTCTCCACCACTCCAGTAATGCTTTCCATTTGCGCACGACCCTTCAGACAGCAGGCCTTTTATGGAGTTGCCAGGGCGTCTACCTGTGCTAATCAGCATCAACAGGCACGCGCATCCAATTAAAGAACAAGTGGCATTCATCATCAGATACACCTGGAATACGCAAAAATCGAGACTCTGCGCATGCTTCATGAATCCCACGTTGGTTTTGTGTAGGCATGTTTCTTAAGAACAAAAGTAAAAACAATTTAAGAAAAGTTTTGTGAATGAGGCCCATTGTCTCCAAACTGGATAATATATAGATATAAGGTCAAGGTTACAAAATGAATACACTGTCAGAAGAAGAGGAAAGTTGTTATCACATCTGTGGTTGTTTAGCAGAGCTTGTCCCTTTCTCCAGCACTTCTGCTTCCACACATGCAGTTTAAATATTACTGTATTCAGTGTTACATAAATATTTGGGGCAACTGTGACATTTATTATTTCTACCCAATGACTTAGCATCAGCAGAAATTAAGTTTTTCAGATTTGTATTTATTTATTTTTTTTGTATGGGAACAGAAGCTAAACCATGCAGTTAAATTTCACCAGGGTCATAGCCTACTCTAAAAGACAACAACAACTCTGTCATTCTGTCTCTACTTTTACAACTTTGTGTATTGTAGACATTTGTATATGCAATGTATTCACACTGTCTGCCTGTCTGTCACCACTAGTTTCTGTGGTTTCTGATTTTGGTAAAATTGTGTGACTGAAATATTTTGTCACCTAGAAGCAATCCCCAGTTCAATCAGTTCCAGAAAGAAGTATATGAAAGGGTTTCAAACAGTAGTTATATGTGTGTGTGTCTGTGTTTTGACTGCAGGTTGTTGATCTAGATCCAGAGCTTTACAATGACATCGCAAAACAAAACTTTGAATGTGGTAAGAGCATCCATCCATGCACGATCATATTCCATACAATGGTTATTCTAAGAAGAACCCCTTGGGAATGGACGTTTTTGCTCATACTGCTTTTGTTTTATTTCAATTTGGTTAACTGGTGAGTTAAAAAGTCTGAACTTCTACCATATTTCTATGTTGGATTATCTTCACAGCCATAAAGAAAGTGAAAGAGCTTCATGCTCAGCAGGACATTTCGCATAGTCTCCCTCCTACCTCTGTTCTTGCCGGTGTTCAACCCTGGGACACCTCAGCCATCTCTAACGCTCAACATGAGGTCACCTCTGTGACGCAGGACACCCAGGTCAGCCAAGTGCGTACTCTGGTCCATCAAACCGCTCCACTCACTTCCAACCATCAGTGCCAAGGCACTTCATCTACCTTTGACCTCCAGCCTCAGGTAAACCCAACAATAGCTGAGCTCCAACCCCAGGTCGTCCTGTCAACCAGTAATTGTCCGCCCCAGGCCACTCGAGGGTCAGAGGACAAGGACCCCGCTGAGACATCAACAGACCTGTTGGCCTACCTGAAGAGCAGTACCAGGACACAGCCCATCATTGGTGAGTACATTGCTCTCTGTTTGGTGTTTTCTTTAAGAGCAACTTCCCAGACACCAGCTTTGTCTTATTGGACGTGATCTTAACGTCTTTATGCAGCAAGATTACCAGTTGAGATGGGTATTTTTCAAGTCAACTTGACATTTCGTAGTGGTTTGAGCAGATAGACTGAAGTAAAGGGGGTTAATGGGAAATGGAATTACCTCTTACTACCTCTTTACAATAGAACACACAAAAAGTGTCTATGGTTGAACTGAGAGTGAAGAGTAACTAAACCCGGGGCACCAGTACAGCGATGTCTATAAAAACCAAAATCAATGTTATCCACAGGTTAAACAAATTCTTAACCTTGCAGGGTTGCCTAATATTTTGCAGGTACAGAAAATAGTTATTTATAAATGAGAAGTGTATTGATTCAGATAAACAAAGCACATTTAGAAAAAGCGAAGATAACCTAGAACAGCTTATCAAAACAACAGATGACTTGAAAAGTCTCTGCATATAGATTCTGAATAGTACAGTTAAGTTGAGCAATGAATGGGCCTTGGCAAAATTCATATAACTACAGTTGAAATTGTACAGAGGGGTGTGGATGGTAGATCTGGTAGATGTGAGCGTTTCTTACAGGTCCACCTGCTGAAAAATCCTTCCTTTAGAGGTCTATTTTCAATACAGCATTTTTTTTACACCGGAATAATAGATGGATGGATTTTGACTAAAGATCTAAAGAAACAAAAAATGCCCAGCATGCCCCTCAGTAGGACGCTTGCAATACAAATTGCGAAGAGATGTTTCCCTCTTAAACAAATCTACTCTACCATCTCTTTGTTCTCCTGTCCCCTCCCTTTTCAGGTCTGAAAATGTTGACTAGGTTTCGTTCAGCAGACAGACAGAAGAGCTGCTTTTTTTGTAAGTGCTGTTCTGTCAAGATGCCCATCTCCTCCAGAGGGGGACACCTCATATCCTCTCAACATCACTACAACTATATAGTGAGTTGACTGCCAATCCAGGCACACACACATCATCCTCTAATAGAGTAAAAGCTGTTAAGTAATGAAGCTTCTTCTTTCCCTCTCAATTAGAAACTTATGTACCCTGAGCAGGCTTGTAATTGGGTGAAGGACCCTGAGCTGACTGCAAAGGAGGGACCTCTCCATGAGGAGCTGAGAGAGAGAGCAGCACAGCTGGAGAAATTGGAAGGGTGTAAAACGCTCAAGGTACCGAGACAGTGTCTGTCCATTTAATTAATGAGCCAGAGTCTTGAGGATAACGGAAGCTTTTCCTTATTAATGTGTTACTGTAAAATTAGTACAGAGGATTCATTGTAACAGTAGCTAAATAATCATTTCCAACAGTAGTCCTACTGATCTGCCTCATGCTTTCATTTCTGGGGGAGGTTGGAGCCCAGTATTACATGAAATCACATTAATTTCCAATACAATGGGAAGTGGCATTAAAATAACTGAGTTTGTACTACTGTTGACCTACTGTGACATTTTCTAACAAAACGACTCATAAGGGCTACACATCATAGAATAGTTGATCATACATTCAATGAATGGTGATGCATTTAATGGAAATCCTACATGTAGGATCTTAAATGAAACAGCTGTATGTTCATACATACCCAAATGACAATTAGTTAAAATGTATATCACAATTTATGGTATATAATTGATCAAATTTGAATAATTTAATACTAAACAAAATATCTTTATTGATCTTTAAACAACATTCGGACATGGGTCTGATGTGTTTAGTGCAGTGTGAACAGAAGAACAACACATGGAATGTAATCTTTTAAATTCTGGTGTGAACCACATTCATATGAACACAACAGAATGGAATATAACATAAAGTGTTTGTTTTCACTTTTGTTCTGGCTGGCTTGACAACAATAACAATACTGGGTCAGATACCAGGTTAAGCATTTATAATTGGGATTGAAACTATTTTGATCTGCATCTTCGTCTGCGGTAGGTAAGTTGGTAAATCAAGAACATAACAGGAAATTATTACGATTGTACAAAGTATTGTGCAGCTTTTGCTGTCTCATTTGGTTTGTTCATGATTTACAGTTAATCTAACAACTAGCCTGTGGCTGGATGGTAATTTGACAGATAGTATTTACTGACATTAAGTATTTACTATCAGTGTGGTGAGTTGGTAAGTTTGAAATGAGGAGTGCAGTTTGGGGCGATAGGACGATCTTGGATCATAACCGGTGAAATTTCTCTACGATCTGCGATTACAGAGAGATTGTAAGAATCATGCTCCATTCTAACACAATCCAGGTATATTTTGCAATGCGTTCATTCATTATTGTTGCGCAGACACCACTCACACACACATTGATTGACTGCTAATTGGTGTGAGAGAATTTCCCTGGCAAGTTACTTTTTTTCCCATTATCCACTGGGGTGGATTTGATTTTTATTACATGAAATTACCCAGGTTACTTGAATGCGTCATCTGTTCTGCTGACAAATCATCTAATCAATGAAGCCTAATTTAATATGTTGGCAAAAAAAGACTTTATAATGTGAGCATTTTATGGTGTTATCATAGAGCTATAAAAATAAATACTTCGCTGTGTTGCCTGCACTTAAATTAACAAGATGTCAAAGTAACTGAACTGTTGAAACCCCAGGTAACAGGCATTTGTACTTAACATTTTTCAAATGATATTAGTGGTCCATATCGTGGATTGTGATACTGCCTGAAATCATTGTGATATGATATTTTGGCCATATCGCCCTCCCCTAAATGCAGGAAATAAAATTACCATCGTAGAACGTAGCCTCATTTTCATCAGTTAAAATTACCAATAAGTCTGAATAGGTTATGTTGCCGTTACATGTGTTCGGTGGGTATTAACTGTTTTGGTGTGCAGGTCTTTGAAAGCTGTTAAATAAGCAGTCCATTGTATATTATTGTGTTTAATTTCAAAGATGGTGGAGACGGAGCTTGGTGATTCCAGAAACTCTGAGGCACCGCCATCCTCAGCAACTGCAGCCATGTCTGTAGTTGCTGCAACCACCTCCAAAACAGATGGCACCTCCAGAAGAGCTGCAGCCACCTCTAACACAGGAGCCGCACTGGTTTGTGCAGCCACCTGTAAGACCGCAGCTGCCTCCAAAAGTAAAATGACCTCCAAAACTTCTGAAACTGCATCCAAAACTACCGTCACTTCCAAAGATCTGGTGACAACTGTGGCCACTGCTGAAACTCGTAAACCGTCGACCATTTGTGAAAACGCTGATGGCACTGCCAAAACTCTACATATCAAGAATAATGGGGGATCATATGCTGATGGTGTTCACAACAGTGCCACACCCATGCCTGGTAGTTCTGTCTGTAAGACACCGCCCACAGAAACATCAGATTCCTCCAGGAGTAAGATGCAATCAAGTAAAAGCCAGCTTAGGGTTGGTCAGTATTCTTTTTTTATATTATACGTCATTTGATTAGCCTCTATTACTTCCGCTCCTTTTGGTTTAATCGTAACTTTTGTTTTTGTGTGTATTTACTTTCCAGGCGGAAACCTTATGGTTGCGGTTGTGTCTGAAGGAAAGCAGCAAGTCTACTGTCAACTGTGCTCCGTCAAGGTGACAGAGTCAGGGTCAGATCACATGATGCGCGTCGACCACCAGTATAACTACGTGGTGTGTATTAAAAAGGTCAATTTGGGAACATTGTATGGCAGGATGATATTATACATGTTAACAGTATGTTTTGAATTTTGTAAATAGAGATATAAGTTACCTGGGTGGACTGCTACCCGCTCAGAGATGGATAAGAAGTTGCTGAATATGATGGTGACCTACTTTGCCAAGGCTGATAGAGATGCAGGTCTCAAAATCCAGGTGACCCACCCAACTCACTCACTCACTCACTCACCCAACTCACTCACTCACTCACTCACACGTAATTAATTCAATTGACCATTTGCAAAATAAAGATTGACATAGCGATCCACCAATCCGTGCTTAGCATCCGTCTACTTGACCGTCCGTTGACTCTGACAAGGACATAACACGGTAAAAATGTGTTTTTGGGGAACCACTGAGACAGATTGTAGCGTCTATGTTAGCGTCCATCTTCAAAGTTTGTCAGACATAGCAACAGTAACTAAGGGGGGCGGGAGTTAACAGAAATGTTGCAAATGGTCAATTTAATGAGCTCAGGTCAGGAGTCACAACCACTGCTTTGTCTGACTTGCTGTCAAACTGTCAACGCTCACTGAGGTGGTCTTGTATCGTTTTACCGGTCGGATTTTAGATGTTTTGCCAAACTTTACTTGAACTTTACTGTTTTTGACTTGGATCTTACTTGTACTGACTTACTACCCGATCTACAACTATGGTTAACACTAGAGATGCACCGATCGATCGGCCGGTGACCGGAATCGGCCGGTTTTCAGCTGATCGGCCATGACCGGTGACCGGCCGATCAGTCTCATATATCCGATTCTGTGCCGGTCAAATTTAAGACAACGGTAAAAACTCCGCTGTAATTAAGCAATATTACACGAGAGGGTGTGCGTTACCGTGATGCTTACGGACCTCGGCGCTGACCGCATCACTGTCGTGCCAATAATGACGGTAAAGCACACCCTCGAGTGTAATATTGCGATTATACAACAGTTACCAACAAAATAAAAGATACAAACAAAACGTATTCATATTGTGGGGCAATTCGCTCTCAAAATAAAAAAACTTTTTGCTAGTGTTATCTCCGTTTCCCTGGAAATACATGGGATCTGACTAATAACTGGAAAACAATCAGTCACGTCAGTAGACTCCTATGTAATGGAACCTAATTTACTACTCCAGCAAGTAGGCGGAGCCTTAGTAACGACCTAGCAACAGAGACGATTTCTAGTCCCTGTTGAGTCAGCCAGCCAACTTGAGCTAATGCTTTCTAGAGATCGCGGGATTTCCCAAACTGAATAAATACCACACATATAAACACAAAACTGCCTTGCTAGCTCAATCTTGATGTAACTAAGATATCTGCTGAAAAAAATAATTTTTCCATCGACAGATTCAGCTACTATCTCCGCGAACTTCACATGTATTTTTAAGCTAGTAGCGCCGTGTCACCGACTCACCGGCACAGCTGATGGATGGCAGAGCGTCTGGTAACATCAAGGCTGAACAGAGTTAGCGTAGCGTTATATTTAAATATATTGTATGATAATATGGCGGAGTAATATTTAGTGATGAGCACGGCTAGGTGTGCTGTCATGCTGATTTGATCACGTTCTAAATGTCTAGTTGATCTATCAGATCGTTTGGTCGGAACTACCTGTTGTATAATAGTCCATAATAGTAATAGTCCGTGTGTTGTTATATAGATCTGTTGCACCTGTTTTCTTTCGGGAAAGTATAAAGTGGGATATACTGCAATTCATTTTCATTTGGATTTTATTTGTTCAAAAAAGCTCTGTCCAGTAACCTGGAGCACTTTTTTATTTTGAGATTTGTTTGAGTGAGAGTGAGAGAAGGTCCTGTAACCTGGTGCAGTTTTGGAGAAAATGTAAGTTATTAATAGTCAATGTTTTATTATGAACATACAATTGAATTTTAATTTTCCATTAAAGAAAAGTTACAAAAATGTTTGTGTGTGCTGTCAATTATAGTTCTTAGAAAGAAAATCGGAATCGGCCAAAATCGGAATCGGCAGGTCAGACTTTTAAAAAATCGGAAATCGGAATCGGCCAAGAAAATTGCAATCGGTGCATCTCTAGTTAACACTACAGTGGACAGATCACCGGCACTCTCTCTCTGTCTTCCTCTCACACACACACACACACACACACACACAAACTGTTCAGTCATAAAACACACATATATGAGAGCATACACCAATAAAGCAAGATGGCAACATCCACAACTTGCATGCATGCACAAATATATGCAACATCATTATTTCGTTATTTAACGTGTCATGCTTTTTCTTCACCTTCTATGTTTTTTCTGTCTCTTTTCTTTTCCTCCCTCCTAGAGAGTAGAAGTGACTTGGGATCAGTACAACAAGCTGTCTAACCTTCCGGACAAAGAAGGTAAAGATATCCTATCTAATTCTATGCAATTGATTTTTACTAAGAGGAAAGTTAAGCAAGAACAGCTATTTTTGTGCTTTTGGAAGTTTTTTTTTTTTGTTATTTTCTGCTTCCATCAGCATTTAGTATTTTGTCGAGTTGTACGTTGGTCTGCAAACCACTCATAAATAGGTTTCAGAGTAGAGTCTCGAGATGATACGTAGTTTGTCTCTGTTCTTCATTTAGTACACTGAAAGTTTGGGAGAAATTTTAGCTTGATGTGGTTTGACATCAAATTCACTTCACTGTAGCTTGAGGTATAAATATGAGTGCTTAAGATGCTTCAAAATAAATATGAGTGCTTCAAAATAAAAGCGATCTATTCCAAGTCGTCAACAGCCCATGGGAATTATGCAATGAGGGGTTGCCATTTCCCAATTTCTGAACCCAATTTCTGTATCATGCCTGAAGTTACCTTAAAACATCAAATATAAAACTTTGGCTAAAGACATCAATTATCAGGTTTTATGTAACAATCAAAAAAATCCTTAAATAGTAAATAATACTAGATGCTTGAGATATTTAGTTCAAGTGGGCACTCACTTACCCTCAAGTGTTAATAGGGGCGTGGTAATTGTTGTTTTTTTGCCTAGGCTTATTTGTACACGTTTGTCAAATTTGTGCTGTGTATTTGGTAAGCCATTAGCCTGGTATCCAGCCCCTATGAATCGCAGTTTTCAGCACTCTTCGAATTTGCATGGCGATTCATAAGGGTCTGGACGCAAGCCTATCCACCACTGATTCGGTGACATAATTTCTTGCCCCAACCGATTGGTTGCTGTTAGTTCTCAATGATCAAACTCTTTGACCAATCACAGTAGCAAAGCAGATTGACGTAATCTGGAGGTGCCCCATAGCAACAACAATCATAGCAGCGTTCACTTCCCAGTGAAGACAACAGTGTGTTATTGTTGTAGGCTACATACCATTTTTGAGTGAGGACCTCGTCAACGACAATTCAAAGCAACCGATCCTTAACCGTCGGCGACAATATGGTTTGTCGTCATTTGTTGCCGCTTGTCGTTGAGCACCCAGGCCCCCGGACTACTTGATCGTCCCTCGTTCTGGGTAAAGGTAAATGAAGCTCTTACCAAAGCCGGTGGGAAGCACCGCCAATACATCCTGACCTCTGAAAAAGGCTTTTAAACACACGGATTGTTCCTGTTTTAATTCATCAATGCCATTAAGTTTTTTAAGGACTGACGAAATTGCTAAATCTAGCTTGCTATCATCCAATTCCTTTTCCGGTGCTGCTGCCATGTTGGTGGTGGTTGTTGTTGCTATGGTTGCTGCGCTCTGTAATGGCGTCATCAGTAGATTAGTCCCGCCTACATCGACCAGCCAATCAGGTATCTCGGACAATATCTGTCCGAAATAACTGCCAGTGGATAGGCTTGTGTCCAGATCCTTATGATTTGCCATGCAAATTCAAAGAGTGCTGAAAACTGCGATTCATAGGGGCTGGATACCAGGCTAGTAAGCCATGGCGTAAATGGGAAAATTATAAATTTTCATGTATTTCACATTCTAAATTCTTGTGGAAGAACATTGTCTGCAGCAGAGAATTATCGTTTTGGTCTTTCGCCTCAGCTCCAGGCGGACTGAAGACGATTATGAGACAGCAGAGAGAATTACGGGACTCTTCATCTTCCACAACCAGCCCAGTTCCAGAAGACCCGCGACAGCAAGTTCCCTCAACCGGTCCACATGAAGCTTTGCACCTTGATGATGGTAAATTTACCTATCATCCCTGTGTTTTGAGCACCAAGTCTGACACGTCTCTGTGCAGGCCATCTCAAGACAATTCAACTCAATTTGCATACTGTCTAAAACCAGACTGCTGCCCAGAGTGGATATTGTTGACTTCAGACATGTTGCTCTACCATGCCTGTTACTTTCTGGACCATCATTTTCGCTGACTTCAGAAACTCATCCTGTGTCTCCACGTTTTGAATGAGACACAGAGGCATGAAATATCACTCTAGACCAATGATTGCATTGTCTCTTCTCTCCCAGGTGTGTACAGGCCAAAGAGAGAGGTCGCAGGGCTTTCTTCTAATTGTGAACCAAAGCGGGAAAACACACACAAGCCCAAAAAACAGCTGGTCCAGATCCCAGGTGAGAACCTAAATGCTTGCACACAAAATCCTGCAGTCTTCGGTCCCTGCCGGAAAATATTACTTCTCAAAGCGCACACTGTTGAAGATTATTGATTTTCCTAATTTAGAAATGGAGCCCACCTCCAGAGAGGATGGAAAGGTGACCCTGAGTAGGACTAAGAGTGCTCTGAGCCTGACTAGCGTAGGCGCAGGAGGAGTTGAGCTGACCCCAGACCAGCTTCAGTCGTCTCAGAGCTCAGATGGAAATGATCCACAGCCCATCAGAGCTCCAAGCATTCAGAACTCAGACATTACAGGTATGTGAAATGAAAAAGTCTCCAACACAAATTAATCGAGCTGTTATGAACATAACAGATATACAGCTGTTCTAATTGTGTATCCCCCACATTGCTCAGTCACTGTGAAACAGGAGGTTGTTGAGCCTGAAGTGGAAGCCCGGATTCAGGTTAAAGTCACACCTGCGCCTGGATATCCTGGTAAATAGTCAACCTTACCTTACCAAGTTCTGTGTTTTGTTTTCCTGTAATGCAAAGCTTATTGGCAATATTATATAATATTTTTTAGCTCTGACAGTCATTAATATTTCCTCCTTGAACACTGTGTCTACTTTACCTCCCATTCCCCTCATTTCACATTTCACATATACACATGAGTTAATATTTGGAATGCACGAGGAAGCCTTGGTGAAGCATCAGAAGCCTGTCCATCATTATGGTATGATTCTCACATGATTCTCGGCCCCCACCCAGAAGTGAGGGGGGTGGACATGACACACTGAACAAAGAGATCATATGGAAGATACCCCCAGGGAAGGAGTGGTTAACTTAGAGGGGTGTCATGCTGAAGATGTGTATAAAAGCTATTGTGATTTGACATGAAGCCAGTTCTTCTGCAGAATAACTCAGGTCTTTGTTGCCAATAAAGATCTTCATATTATACCATTCTGCCTTGAGAAAAGATTCTTTTGTCACCGGGGAAAACCACAACACCACCCTTATGTGACTCCATCTATCTTGCCCATCATCACCCATTCACACAAACCCACTAACTCTCCCATCCCTCCCTCCCTGCGTCTATAGGGGAGGAACCACATGCGAGCCCAGATCCTCTTGCCTCTGACTCAGAAGCTCTGGTCCCAACCCCCGACACGCTGGAGGGTCCAGAAAGACGGTCACCTTTAGTATCCTTGGACAAAGACCCACCCTCTCCAGTTGCTTCAATCAAGACTGAACCACACAGTCCTGCAGGACCCAGCCAGACTGGAGAAGATGCATTGAAACACAATGTATCCCAGGAGCTCCCAGCCATTTCAACAGGTAAGTGTTCAGTGTTTATGAGTCAGTGGCTTTATGTGTCGATCATTTGATATACTGGTTTATATTGACTGGTTAACTTGTGTGGTAGTCACAGGGGAAAGAACTGTGGGCTGCAGCCGTTTGTCCATATACCTGACTGTGAAAAGATGGGACACTGAACCAATCATAGGTGAGTGTGTGCATCCTTGCACTGTAAACTCTTTTCACTTCTATGATTTGATGTTGATGTGAAGAAGCATGCGCTAGAATTTGTGTGTGTGTGTTCTCCCCAGGTCAGGGCTTTGTGTTCGAGTGTCAAACGATAACTCTGTCTCCGTTCTTCTTGTGTGGGAGCTGCAGCAAGACGCTGTTTCACAAACACATCTGTGAACACATGGTCAGCACTGAGCACCGGGTCTGCTATATTGTGAGTGGCGTCTTCAGTATGCATGGAACACATTTTTTTTCTTAATTTTCTCAATAACAAGTCTATTTAATACTGAGCTGTGTTTTAATGTGGTTTGCCTGTTTATATGTCATATTTGTCTTTCAGCAGAAACAATTCCCTCATTACCTTCATCTGTTTTCGTGGTGGGAGGGGGATATGTCTCAAGAGAGGAAGCTGCAGCTCTTAAAGGAAATTGCCATGAAACTCTCGGACCAGGAGAAGTATAACAAGATGGATGCTCAGGTAACCTATCAGGTCCAAGTGTCATGTGTGATATTCAAGCACACCTGATGTAATTTGGACGAAATTTGACGAATTATGCATCTCATCACATTTGTCAGTGATTGCCCAAGAAGGGAACAAGACGTTTACTTTTGCCTTGTTTGTTAACTTTTCACCATTGTGTTACATTTGGATTGTGCTACATTTGGTTTTAAAATCAAGTCAAAATGCAGAGTAGAAGTATATACTGTATTCATTATGCTTGTTATAAACAGTTTGTCTCTTCTCTTACCAAGGTCACACTGCTGGACAAGCGCTGGTATGAACTTGTGAAGACAGCTCCATATTGTGAAGGTAGCTGTTAGTGTTTCGTTTGTTGTTGGGGTTTTTGGCATCTATTTAAAGAGTTTATGGTGTATGGATTATGATGATTAGTGTTAACTGTGAGTTGATTGTGTTCTGTAGCTGTGAACATGCTGCAGTTCATCAGGAGAAAGAAGAACCTGAGCCCCCTCCGCCTGCCCAACACTGCTTCACAACAGATGGGTGAGTCCCACTAGCCTAGTCACTCGGTCAGAAAAGTTTGTCTCGCTCTCCCATTTTTTTTCTTTCACTCACATACACAGCTAAAATTAAATGAGTAATGCAGACAGCATATGGGCATTAGCTGTGATTATGACTCTTGTTGAACAGGCCAGCAGCCTCAGGGCCGGCAGAGTCCAGAGGAACCTCTTCCCACAGAGCCACAGTCAGCCAGGGCACCTGAAACAGACAAGAGCGGATTCAATGGTATGCAGCTGTCGTGGGAATCTGTCAAAAGCACTGGACTCATACACAAAGTAAAGACACAAGCCACTTACTGATTTGAAGATTAATGAGATTATTATTGAGTCAATAATAAGGAGACATAAGAACACACCCAAAGCTTACATCAGTATGTCTCAACTAGAAAACAGAATACTTGATCTTATATAGTTTTCTAAGAGACAAAGAAATGATCTGTGGTTGGTCAATGCATATTTTCTTAAATACTTTCAACCAATTGGCACAAAGCCATGAGAGAGGGCATCCCCTGATCATGCATCTACCACATGTGTTTGTCAGACATGAAGTCATGTTACAGGACACCTTCAAAACAGAGCCTCAACATCTGGTTTCACTTAAATGTCTCTATCAAGCTCTCTTTGTTTACAATATAGGTGAAAGGTAAATCAGAACATAATGAATAAATGATAAAACTAGATACTTGACTTAGTTTACCTTGACACAGCGTCAATATTGTGTACAATGTTGAGGTTTTTCCCACAGACTTCAGTCCACTCCAGAATCAAACAAACACTTTCTGAAAGTGTACTGTTGACAGTTATCCTCTAGTTATCAAGGTTCCTACGGGTGCTGGAAATCCTTGAAAACACTTGAATTTTAATGTGGTGTTTTCAAGGTTTGACAAGTGCTTGGATTTTGAATAAAGTGCTTGAAACTGCTTGAAATTGTAAAGTTAATTGCATTACTTTCATAATAAATCGCTATCTGACTGAATAGTTTGATTTTTAGATAAAGAAATAAAATAAGTCAGAGAGAGAGAGCCTAATTGCTTTTGCCTTTTGCACAAAATGAAGACGACTCCGCTCGAGCCTCGCTTGCCACTCTGCGCATGTGTGCCCTCTGATGGGACAGTGAGTGGGAGGCTAACAGACGACATGCCGGGAGGTTGCCGTTTCAATGAGCGTTGGCTTGAAAACGAAAAATATAAATCATGGTTGAAACAAGGACCAAATCCTACATAATCGTTATATTGCTGCAGCAATTGCTGTCACGAAACATAATTTTGGTTGTTTATAGCACAGTAACATCTAATTTAATGTGATGAAGAAGTGAAATAATCATTTTGAGTATATATATGTATATAAATATGTAATTTACCACAGCGGTAAGGTGCTGGAAAAGCTTGAAAATGCTTGAAAAGTGCTTGAATTTGACTATGGAAAAGGTGTAGGAACCCTGAGTTATGATTGTTGACCCTAATTTTAAAAAATGAGCCCAACTCGAGAGAGGATGGAACTTTGTTAATAAAGGTGACAAAGGTGCAAAAAAGGCTAGATGTGTAGTTTCAGTTGATGACTAATCAAGTCAAGTCCATGCTGTTGTGTAAAATATTGTTACAGTTTTTGCTTCATACTCATTTCATCATTTCTGTCCTCAGCTATGTTGAGCCCCGAGGCTATGTGCAAGAGTCAAAACCAGTTGGATCTTGGGACCAGCAAACCAGAACTTGGTCTTATTATGTGTTGGGCTTTCTTGATCATCCTCAATATTGCTAGTGATTTTTAGAATGCATCAATGGTTACTGATGATGATAAGTAGTTTGAATGTGGTCTTTAGCAGTCTGAGAGTCTTGATTGTGTTTCGGCCCAGGGTGTTTGACAGTGTGATATGTACTATGTCTTAACCTATGTGGTATCATGTTCATAGTGGCCGTCAACAAGGGGTCTTTTGAAGATGATGTGAACTCTGATGATAAAAAGAGAGAACCTGCGCCACCACAGAGAGGTAGGTGAAATACTGCTTCACCCTGTGCATCTGACACCATTGGAAATAATTGTCTTGAGATTTATCGTGGACTCAAAGTAGGGGCCTATCATTTGCTTTCTCTAAACTGACTACACTTAACCTCTTTTTTCTTGTGTCCTCTCATTCCCTTTTCTGTTGCTCATCACTTTCTATCCCACTCCCTCTTCCCCCTCTTAGAAGTTGGACAAGAAGCAAAACATAATTTGGAGAAGATCCCATTGATTGGAGATATGCAGGGGGTAAAACGGAGAAGAATCATGGGCCCTCCAGATGGTAACGGTGTCAACTCAAACTCTTATTCTGATGTCTCACCACACCCTGTTTCCAGCACATATTGTCAAACGACTGGCAGGAACGTAGCCATCAAACCAGCACACACAGCGCTGGTGTCTCAGGCCCAACACCCTCCATCACAAACACAGCCCCAGTTGAATATGAAACAGTCGGAGGAGCTCTCCAAATGCTCATCTTCCTCTACGTTTTGGCCTCAACCCAGTCAAACCTCCTCAGGGTCTTCCAGAGATGAAGGACCTCCAGCCAAGCCAAACCCAGCACTGGAATCGACTGAATCATTGGCCAGACCTCACACCCATAAACCCCAACTCGAGGATCCTTTGCCAGCTGAACCCACACACAGCTCACCACAACCCAGCAGTCAGCCTACCTCCGGCCGTGAACCAGCCTTCCTTTCCTCTGAGTCTACTCCTATTACCCCTGCTGTGACCCCTTCTCTCCCACCTCCCAAAGACAAAGGACCATCCTCTGATAGACCAACACCGTCCATCGTGGACAGGAACATGTTTGAAAACATAATAGCTCTGGTGAGACAGATGAAATCTCAGACAAATGTGCCCCCTAGCCAAGCAAGCCCAGAAAATCATGAGACTACTACCTCCAGCACTAGAAAAGCATCCAAAAGTTGTGCACAGGACAAAGAAATATGGGATTCAAGGTGTGAGCTTATTCAATCTATGATACATAGTGCTTCTGTCCCCATATTGCCACCCCCAGCTAACCCATTGAAGAGGAAATGTTCACCTACAGGGCCTGTGGACAACGTCTTCAACTATGAAAACCGACAGTTCATCCCTAATCCCAACTCTGGCCTCTCTACTGCCAACTGGTCTCTGGAGGGCTATTCTGACACAGGTATCTGTCAGTTGAAACCTAGTCTTATCCCCTCTATAGCCACTAACCCAAACCCCAGTCAGTCACAGCAGCCAATGGGCTACAATGCCACTGACCCTTCTTTACCTATTGTGTCTCGTCAATTCACCATCAATCCCATTAGAACTGCCAACCCAGACCCCGCTAACCAGCAGTTTATGGATAGCTATAAAGGATTGGACTACACTGGGAGGAACAGGGTCAGCCAGGTCGATCACAGCTGCCCCACAGCTGCAGCAGCAGGCCCCAGTGACCCCCTGTCACCTTCAAGCTACAACACAGCAGGCTACTACTTGCCTTGGGTCAGAAATGGGCATTCAGGTTACAGTTCCTCTGAGGCTATGGTGGGATACACAGTGCCAGACAATCATCCTGCCTACTTAGGGAATTTATGCCAATTTGATCCTAGAGGAATTTATCCAAGCCAGATTTGCCCTCAGCAGGGAGCAGGACAGGTCCCAGCACTGTCAGCTGAAGGCAGCTCCACAGCTCCAGAGCCACCAGGATGGGTGTGCCTTCAAAGGCCGCCGCTACAGCAGGAATACCGCTCTTTGACAAGTGCTGCCCCAGCCGCTGGAGTTGGCGAAGGATCCAGTGATACAACCTACACAGGCTTTGGTCCACTCAGCACTTCAGCCAATGATATCCATTCACAAAGGTTGATGCAGGCGAACAGATACAGCAACAACATATTTATTCAACTGCAGAACCCTCCTGTCACTCGCTGTGCTCCTACAGCTAAAGATAATGTTATATCCCATGCGACTGCAAACAACTTTCCATCCACCAGCACCATAGCTGCTGCTCCAGCTGAGGTTGACGCCTGTCGTTTCTTCTGTTAAACCATGTAACGGATAGGACCATGCTTCACAATAATCGTATGGTGAGTGATTTTAACAGTGCTCCAGTGTCTGCTGCGGCTCCCTCTTAAAGGTTCATGTATGCTTTATACTGTATACTATACACCTGGACTCATTACACACTATATCAGCTCTCCCCTTTGACCTACATATACTGTAGTTCAAATCATTACAAAAAACAAACCACCATTTGCATCTACCATTCAAATATATTTCCCCATATTTGACCACAGATCCAGACCTTGTTAACAGTTGGATTTTGATATTCTCGGACTTAGGAGCAGGGAGTAACACAAATTGAATAAATACTAATGGTATTAAAGGGAGGGTCAGTATTTTTACAGACCTACCTTATTGATCAAAGGAGGAACTTGTGGTGATATCTTCTTCTTGTAGCTTTAGCCTAATCTAGGTAGAGAAAAAAGAATGAAACGTCAGGCTATATAGAGGCCCAACGATAATGCAGTGATGAATAAGGAACACTTCACTGAGACATATTAGATAGATATAGATTATATAGATTGTGTGGAAACATCAGAATAGGATGTTTGAGATCCAGCAGTGTTACAGTTGTCGGTTATCCCAATAAATAAGCACACACCACCGACACCCACTTCAGTGCAGTTTGCAAGGAGAGGAAAGGCATCACACACAGGCGATGGATTCGTCTCAGAGACAGTGGGGGTGAGACACAAGGTCGTTGGCATTCCATTGCTCAAATTAGGGGGGAGCTCGGCACTGTAGATAAGGGCTCAACAGAACGGTTTGTGAATAACAAGAGTTATTCCCCTTTTGAATGTAATTTTATCTGTCCATTGCAGGATTCAAAGAAGCTTCTCAACATGGATGGATGGATGGATCAATCAGTTGGAACTTCCAAGACACCCTAAAAAACCTTTGTTCATGACTAATATTTCAGAGATTTATTCATTTTAAAAGAGATTTGCTGATTTTCCGTTCCGTTCATAGCAATGACAAGGTCAAGATACTGTCAAGATACTCTTTTAAAATTCTGCACAAGTATGCAAAGGATGAGTCAATAGACCCATTTGAAAATATGCTATTAAAGTTCCTTTCAATTGTTTTTAACATTTCAGTTTGATATTTTCAATCATCACCTACTTTTGTTCATGAAGAATTTGTTTGTTTTAAGGAAATTGCTGTAAAATGGATGTCTGTATTCTGTTCAAGTATTTTGTATATTTTTTGTGCATTTTTCAGCACTGTTTTCAGTATTTTTTGTGCATTTTTCAGCACTGTTTTCAGTATTTTTTCTAAGTAAAAAGTAGACATGTCTCTACCTAAACTCTGTCTTGTTTGATGTTTTATTTTGTGCATTTATGTAATAGAAAAATTGCTGAAGGATTAAAGTTAATGTCATTCTTGGTCCGTAAAAGCCTGTGGTTTTATCGCAGTGTTATGGGAATGTCTTATGGGAATGTTATATTCCCAGTGCAGCTTGACCTCGTGTACAGATCTACTGGCTCTGTGTGCTCCACTTATCTTTTCCCTGTTGCCTTTGAAAAGTGTTCACTTGACTGACACATTACTCAGCACTTCACAGCTTCCTCCTCTGTGTGGACCTGGCTTTGGAGTTTACATGATTTCATTAGCTTTTATCCCAGAGCAAGATATCTGTTAAGGCCTTGTGAGATAGAAGGTAAACGTAGGAAATTGCCTGTCAGAAGAGACTAGAAATAACCGCCTCATGGTTGTATGCCTCCACCAATAAACTTTGTTTTATCATTGCAAGGACAGTCTTTATTTATTGAACATATATAATTAATGTGATTAGGTCAACTTAAAGGATTTTGGTGTCTGCAAAAGTAAGTGACAGCACTTCCACCGTTTTTGTAGAATGACCCAAGATCGTTTTCTCTGCTACAGTGGTAAGCAAAACATTATGTCACAGTGAAGTTGACCTTTGAACATCACTTCATCATTTTATCCTATTAGACATTTGTGTCAAATTTTGTCATGTTATGGCCAAAAATGTCTTTTGTGAGGTAACAGTGACCTTGACCTTTGCCCACCAAATTCTAATCACTTCATCCTTGAGTCCAAGTGGACGTTTGTGCCAGATGTAATGAAATTCCCTCTAGGCGTTCCTGAGATATCATGTTCATGAAAATGGGATGAATGTGAGGTCACAGTGACCTTGACCTTGGGGACCACCGATGTGTAGCACCCACCTGGGTGATGCACGGCAGCCAGTTTGCGCCAGAACGCTCACCAAACATCAGCTATCTCAGTGGAGAGTAGAGGACTGAAAGAGCCAATTAGGTAACGAGGGATGATTAGGTGGCCATGATGGAAGGAAGGCCTGTTTGGGAATTTTGCCAGGGCAGCGGGGTTACATCCCTACTCTTGCGATGAATGCCGATGGGATCTTTATTGAACACAGTCAGGACCTCGGTTTTTACATCTCATCCAAATGACAGTGCTCACTCACAGGACAGAGTCCTGAGCCCCGTTTCATTAGTCATTTCAACTGGCCCTCGTTGACTTCCCCTCGGCACTACCCCTCGGGGGAATCCCCATCGCCATCTTAAGTGTCGTTCCATTTCTCTGATAACTCAAGTGAACTTTCTGAGATCGACCCTTCAAGGGCCGAGGGAGCGAGTCAACAACGATGTAGACTTCACAAGCGCATATTTCCCAGGATGCATTGTGATCGTCCGTCAATTCCGGCGCATGAACAGGCGATGAATATAAATGCAAGTAAACAAACAAAATTTAGAGGATGTAGACATATTTTTTTAAATGAACGCATCTGCAATATTTCATTACTCATTGTTCTTTGTAATTTTTATTATTTATTCTTAGGCCTGCTTAAGGGCAAGTGCATTCCATTTCAAATATTCTGCTCCCCCTCGGACCTTGCACTCCCGCTCTGCAAGTGGGTATTACCAAGTGCCGAGGGGAAGTGAAGGAGGGCTGGTTAAATGACTAATGAAACGGGGCTCTTGTCTCGGCATTGGGGATATTATGTATGAGACCAGAGGGAAGAGCACCTCCTACTGGTCGTCCAACACCACTTCCAGCACCAGGTGGTCTCCCATCCAAGGACTAACCACAGCCAAACCTGCTTAGCTTCCCAGGCAAGCTAGCGATGTGATGCAGGAGCTATGGTGCTGGCCTCACGAGAATGGGACGGATGTGAGGTCACAGTGACCTTGACCTTTGACTACCAAAATCTATTCAGTTCATCCTTGAGTCCAAGTTTGTGCCAAATTTGAAGAAATTCCCTCAAGGCGTTCCTGAGATATCGCGTTCACGAGAATCGGACGGACGGACGGATTTGGTATATAAAAAATTGTAAATTGGTATATAAGATGAGCCAGGGAACATGAGTTAGACTACATGAGTTAGCTTCTCCCAGTCTTGCCGACAGAAGAGAAAGGGCTGAAGAGGAAGAAGAGAAAGACATTGGCTGAAGAGGAAGACAGTTATCTTAGAGCAACAGTCTTTTTCTTTTGTCTTTCTTTTGTCTTTATTTCGTGTTTAACAACTGTGTGCACTTTACACTACTATAGCTAATTAATCAGTTATTTGTAATCTGCTTTTGCGCTTTCATTAAACCAGCCATTTTTGCATAGACATTGAACTCTCAGCATCTCCATTCTCCAAGGCATGAAGGCTTCACAATAAAGTATGTAGGTCTGTGTGGATCTAGCAGGGCCATTTGACATTAGGAGCTCACGAGGGAGCAGATAGTTGCTGTGGATTCTTATTCAGCCGACACTGTGTGCAGGCCACTGTAAGAGGGTGTATGCGTAGGTGTTGTATGAATATAATGTCACCAAGGACCCTTCAAGGGCTCTGACCCGTACCCGAAGGAATATTTTGGCTGGTAAGTCTAGTCATTAACCGACAATACTACTCTGATAGAGTACTGTTAGAATAATTGCTGTATTTATGTGTTCACTGAGCCCAGTTACAGCCATCTCTCAATTCCGTATCCCAGGCTCCACTTTATTAAACAGTCTCATTCTTAAATCGTGGTAATGTGGGCAATATAATACAAAATGGATCTCATTTTCAATCTCATTCAGTTTGTTTGTGATAGGGGACATTCACTATCGAAACCACATATGTCATCAATCACTTAAGCATGCCAATCATATCCCAAACTGTAAGAAATAAAATAGAACACTGTGTCCTTTGCCCTGAATCCTGATCACCAAGTCATATAGCTGTCATGAGTGCATTTATGACTGTGCTAGGCGCCAGAGAGTCTGGAAGATTGTTGATGCTAGACTCTCGTACCTAGAGATGCTTATACTTTCCAGATGTGTTTTGGCACCATGTCAGATTTATGTTATTGTTTACTCAGGTCTATATAAGTGGACCGTCTCCACTCTTTTCTTTGTCACTTCTTTGTTACATGCTTATCTGTAACACTGAGCTGAACCATGCATGTTTTGAATAAAGAATCCGCGGAAGACTCCTGAACCTTTGTTCATTCATTTTGACCCACAAGGGTGAGACTCATTTTTCCCCTACAAACCTCATCCCAAACTGGACTCTGCCTTGTGTTTGATACCTCTAGCATTTTGACTAGTCATAATGTAATAAAAGATATCTTAAATTAGCATTTTGACTAGTCATAATGTAATTAGAGATATCTTAAATTAGCATTTTGACTAGTCATAATGTAATAAAAGTAATCTTAAATTAGCATTTTGACTAATCAAAGTAATTAGAGATATCTTAAATTAGCATTTCGGTTTGTCATAATGTAATGAGAGATATCTTAAATGCTAATTTACAATATCTCTCATTAAATTATGACTAGCCAAAACGCTACTTTAAAATATTTCAGATATCTGTAATGAGAACTACTGGAAGTACCACTACTAGGCCTGTACTGCTGCAGCAGCAGCAGCAGCAGTGTTGTTGCTTGCCACTACTGACTAGCTACCACCTGGCTTAACGTACTGCTGCAGCAGCAGCACCCACACCCCTTACCCCTGGTAAAGCTCTTACTGTGGACTTTGACAAGGGCCTACAACCCGATAAGATATTCCCCTTGGGGAAATTCAGGAAAAATAGCTGATGAAGCTACTTTTATTCGGGGGTTTTTCTAGTTAATTTTGATAGTTTGGACTGGGTGGCGGGTTTGCGTCTCTTTGTACCAATCACCAGCTCTTCAATGAACCGCCATCGCTAACCGCCAGACCACTCCTTTAGAGCGGCTGGCAGGTTGGCTTCAGCGGGACGCGAACCGCACCTCAATCGCGACTGCCAGACCACCTTTTGTAGGCTCCTGGCTGGCAAGCTAGCTTCAACGGGAAGTGAACCGCGTCTGTTTTTACCAACCACCACCTCTTCAACGATACCGCCACCGCTAACGGCCAGACCGCACCTTTGGAGCGGCGGGCAGGTTGGCTTCAGCAGGACGCGAACGCCAAACGGCGCCTTTTTGTACCGACCACCACCTCTTTAACGACCACGTTCACTAGCCGCCACGCCACCTGGTCCAAACTATCAAAATTAACTAGAAAAAAAAACAAAAGTAAAGAGAAAGTCTCCAAACATGGCCATCAAACATCCAATAGCTACTGGTCTGAAATGAGGACGTGTTAAAAGGTTCCCAAAGAGCCTCTTGTCACGGTCCAAGCATTAGCTTTACCAGCGCCCAAGGAAGCAGACCTTACCGTGGTAAGGTACAAATGTTATCACTCTCAAATTGAATGAGCGAGCTCTAGATAGAAGGAATGGCAGTTTGCAATAGCTAAATCTGAGTTTCAGATTACTTTGAACCTGTAAAAGGTTTACGTTTGTATTGTTTGTGCATACCGAGAGATGTGAGGCCCAATAGGACATGTGTGCCCAGGGGCCCTGTGGTTGGTTAATCCGGCCCTGGTAACACCTGTAAGATCTGGGAGGTTAGCAAATATTCATATAAATATTCAAATATATAATGGTGATTCAAATTAAAAGGTAAAATGAGTGTGCTTGTGTCCAGCAGACAGCCTGAACCATTTGGGGAATCCTAACTAGTAGCAGGAGAGAGAAGGAAGAACATGTAAATCTTCCTGAATGATGTCTCAGCAGAAGAAGAGGTAACCAGAGAGAGTCTGGGCTGGAACAAAGCGGAACAGATCATGACAAGGACACTATTTTGGTGCAAGAGGAGAACTGAGAAGTGGAGAGGGAGAGTAAGACCCAAGGAGAAGAGAAGACTGCGTAAAGACCCCCCTTCGTCAAGAAGAGGTCCCATCTCAGTGCTTCAAGCTGCAGCCACATTAAGTTTAAAATCAAATACCACCGAAGTAGAAAATGGACAGCTCAGAGAAGTAAACAACTTACTGAAACACAAACTTTCTGATTGTCAAGCTGTCATCAGACACATGATGAGTTAACTAACAGAGTGTATACAGTAGTCATGTCGACAGAAGATCAAAGCTCTGTAGGAAGAGATTTGTCAACAGAAAGCGGTGAGGAAAGTGACTCGGGTTACTGGCACACCTGAGCTGACAGCGCCTGTCGCTGTCTAGACCCGGTCTGGGCTGCAGACTCCACAGAGGAATTTCTCAGAGAGAGTTACACCAGGCAGAGATACCTTAGACTGTGATGAGAAGAGAGAGAGGAGAGGAAGGCGAGGACCTCCCCTTTAGACAAGAAGGGGTCCCATCTCAGCTTTGGTCTATGTGATAGTAACATCTTAATGTTCCTTATAACTGGTGATCTAACCCTGGGAGTTTCTGAAATAAAGAGACTTGAGAAACAAGACAGAGAGTTTCCCTTCTGGTTTATTCGTACGACACCTGCAAGCGGGCACAGACAACCTTCAACAAAGTTTCAGGCTGAATGAGCAACTTCCTCTTTTCTCAGTTGCTTTGTATACATTTCCCACCCCTATTACATCTTCAGAAACAACCAACTCTATTCATATGAAGAGTTCAAGATACGGACAAACATACAATAAGATAAATAGATCATAAGTATGAAATATGATCTGTCGCCGGAGTACATACATCATAAATGACAGGACATATGACAGAACAAGGTTTGCTTGTTACATAAGGGAGTAATATGATAAAAGACCCTTTTGACTAAATTAAAAGCCCCCTTTGAACTGACATCTGGGCCTGGGTCTGGGCCTGGGTCTGGGCTCTGGGCCTAGTAGGCCAGTGTCAGCAAAAGGACAAATTTCTTCTGTCGTCCTCATAATTATAATTATGCTTTGGCTGCATTTTTCCATCACATTTTTCTTCAGTTTTTTCTTTTTATATGCTATTAGAGTAGCAAACCTAGAGAAGGGTATTTAAGTTCATATACTAATTGTACTTTAATCTTTGTATTATGGATGTATTTCAATAAAGGGTGAGTCCTAGGGGTTGGGGTATTGGCAGGAGCAGGTCAGCATTGGAAAAACAGCATGTAATGTTGTATATGATTCCTGTTGAATTCAGAGTCCTTCAACACCCCTCACAAATGTGGATGGGGTCATTAAGTGTCCACCAGTATTCCTCCAGCTCGTCTCAGGATCCATAAAGTCTCTGTTATCACCCACCCCACCCACCCCCCATGGAGTAATGGCTTGGCCGATTCTTTTGTTAACGCTAGATAACAGGGTCTATTTATTTTTAAAAGTCCTTAAAGTTATACTATCTGGAGCTTCACATTCCTTAGACAATGTGTGAAGGGGGTGAGAAGAGGATTTATATTCCTCCTCAGTTGAGAAGGTGTTTCTTGGGATTCAGAAGCATTTTAGGTTAGGCAGGGCACTAGACGAAGAAAACTTAGTCTGTTTGGTTTCACCGAATAGTTCATCGTTTGTCCCTTAAAATCTTGGGAGAGAGCGTGTGTTTGGAGAAGGGTGCATTCTTCAGATAAGGATCCTCTTCTGCAGGGAGTAAATTGTAGTTTGTGACAGATTTACAGCCGATTCTGGGGTTCTGTTTCTGCACTGAGCGGTCAACAGGAAAGAAGAGTGTTGTGTGTGTAGGAGGGTCGTATCGTATCATGGCTGCCTCAATGGAGCGAGGCTGGTACCAGTCACAATGCTACACACATTACCACTAATGTCCCCACAAAAACATAGTTACTTGTCTTTGGGAGTGGATGGCATGGGGAAGATCCACTGAAGTGCGGGGTATGTACCAATAGAGAAAGGGAAGTATAGTGACCACCATTCATAGTATTCTGTTACATCACCACACAGCCATCTTGGTGGGGAAACAACAGGTGATTGTAATAAATTAACAGGTATTTATAATCAAATCACAGCCACAGCCACTGAGCTGTGTATATGCTAAAACACCATATTGGTAGGAAATACATCATGGGAATACTATCAATAGCTTGTGCTGAAAGCCATCAGGCCAGGGATGCTGCATGCCCCTAATTGCAGCTGGGGCCTGATTTAAACCGCTCTTTCTAGCTCAGGTCACATCATGGAGAGCGGGGCTAAATCAGACCTGTCCTCTGAAGGAATACCTATCCTATTTGTCACTGGTTTAGCCAGCAGAAACTGGTCTCATCCTAAGATGAATCCCGGGAATAGAGACAGTTGTTGAGGAAGATCATTATGTCTCCTGATACCAAAGTGATGTGTCCTGTTACTGATAAGAGCAACCTAAGAAGTGGCCAAAGTGGTACATTTTGAGTACATTTTGAACAACCTGTTGACCTGAACCCCATACTCACCGCAGTCATTAAGTCATTATGTCATTGTGTCATACTTTCCACCCCCAGTTCCTCACAGTCTGTCTTTAAAGGAAAAGGCCGGTGTTTTTTAATGCATTGCTTACTGTCAACAAATCCTATGAAAATAACAAAATCAACAATGTGTATGCTCTACTCCTGTTACTTTCTGACTTCCCACGTACTGTTTTTAGCTGTCAATCCGGAAGTAGGCTAATTGGCTCCAATTGTAAGCTAAAAACCTTGAAATACAGCTCACAAAGACATAGTTTCAATTTTAAAAATCGCACGAAAAGTCAGACTGTTGTAGTTATTCCCAAATCAAATTCAAATAGGAACAAATTCTTCATTATGCTGGGGACTGTTTTCGGTGCTACGGAACTACTTTCCTGAGATCGCAAAGTGTTTACAGCCGGCTTATTAAGTCGTTTGAGAAAAAAGTCGGCTGGCCCGGTGCATCGTGATGATGAAATATGCTGCCCAGAGCAACGGCATGGCTCTTTGACGTGTTTTTAATCGTTTTTTTAATACAATGGAGTTCTATGCCTGCTGGGACATGGCTTCATTGGGTACCGGCTACATGGACGAGATTTGCTGGCAAAACAAAATCATTGCTGATTTTGTTATTTTCATAGGATTTGTTGACAGTAAACAATGCATTAAAAACACCGGCCTTATCCTTTAAGCGCTAGTGGTTAGAAATGATCTCTTTTCTCAAGGTCAGGTGGTCAGGCGATGGTCTTGTTTCTTTCACTGCACAAATTTGACTACACTTCCCAAGAAGAGCAGCAGGTTAGACCCTCTCACACTGTTCATACATACATGTATGCAATAAAGAAGACCATACACACTCCAAACCTGAGACTGAGTTCTGATTTCCTCAACACTATATACTGTACATGTAGCCTACTGTATGTTGTTGGCACTCCTTTTCTCTTGCACAGCCTCATCCTGAGCCAAGATGGTTTGATAGAAAACCAAATGTGCAGGCCATGGCACTGCTACTCTATAGATGATGTTTGCCACAATACAGACCAGACGGCCTTGAGATATGTTGACCCTGAGGTCATCATGTAAGCACTTTGCTCCTTGTGTTAATTTATTGTTGAGGTGAGCTCACTCTTCAGCAGATTCTCCAGTCTGCTGAAGACCAATACTCTCCTCTGCAGATTTTGACATATAATAATAGGCTATTATTATTATTATTATTATTATTGTTATTATCATCATCATTATTGCAATAATAATGAGATATCCATTATTAAACAAAAAGACACCCACTCTCCCATCTGCTGGCATGAAAGTTAAGCACACTGTGGGTTAGTAGCGGTTATTGACGTTAGGAGTAATTTTAAGACATCTGCTTATAAAATAGGCTAGTATTTTTTATATATTTATTTATTTATTTGACGACACAATCATTTCTCAAAGACTGCCTGATGAATTTCAGGTGGTAAGTTATTTCGCATTTTTCATTATTATTATTCAAAAAAGTTTCAGCATGTTGGTAAATAACGTTAAGTGGTTTATGTTGCCAGTTTGGACGGAAAGTCCTAATGTTTAATGTAACTGGCATGACGGAGAGTCCAGCCCACTCCTGTTCAGCAGCAGGAACCTGGTGGTGTGGTGCAGCGCGTGCTTCAGTCTCGCCTCAGTGACAGGAAGAGGGTGAAGCGTTTTAAAGTCGCGGCGGAAAATTGAGCCCCGGTGCCCTTCCACTCCCACTCGATGCAAAAGCAAGCGTGGGTTGCTTGACGTCTTTTCTCGATCACTTTATCCATGCTGTCGGCATGTTTTGGGTACTTTGTGGACATTAGCGTCTCAACGTTTCGACTACCTTAAACAGACCAGGCGGACTGCGGACGTCAACTTGACTTTTTTTCAACGTTAAGTTAGCTTTAGGAAGGCAGTTTGTTTCGGTAGCAGGCACGTCGAGCTGGTTCGACTGTCAAACTGAAAAACGTGATTGCGAACAGCCGTTTGAGTTTAGCTATCGGAGCGTACGGGTTAATCGATTTTTTCCACTTTGACATTAGTCATTGCTGTTAAGGTATGTGTTGGTCATGGTTGGTGGCAGTGGACATATAACTGAACTTTAGACGTGAAGGCGTTGGGTTCTGCAATATATGATGATATGACGTTATGTATCTAACGGTTGAAATGTGAGGTGAAATGTAGGCTACTAACTTACGGTAGTTGCACTGAAACAGTCATTTCTAAATAATTCTGAGCAGCTCGATGATTGCTCTTAACTAAAGCTAACTTACTTATTATGTATTGGCTGTTGGGAAACACGTTATTATTGCTTAACTTGGGATAGCTAACGTCAGCGATTTTCCGCCCAGTCATTTATTAGTCAAACTGGCAGCTAGTCGTCCTGCTGTTTAGTGTAGCGTTAACCTACCAGGGGTTATTGGTCCTCGGCAAAACCACCAGGGGCCCCCAGCAAAATGAGGAATAGTTTAATTTCTCTATTATTTAATGTGAAGAGAGGGCAGTGAGAGGATGATCTAGGAAAGAGAGGCTTCACTCTCCTCACTCCTACACCTACAGAATAAACAGTTAACCTAATGTTATATAATTATGTAACAACTAAGCCACAATAAAAAAACTTCTCACAAGCGGTGAAAACCGCATCAAATGAGGGTTTGTGGTTGAATGCGAGTCTTAATGTTAAACTATTTGACTATTCAGAAATGCAGTTTCTTTTCTGTCCTTTCTGAATAGTCAGCTTGTGTTGCAGCGTCATCTGGTGGTTAGACAGTCCAACCTAGAGCTGCACTCTATCAAGGTGCCATATGGTTATTGTAGTTCAGTGTGTTTGAGAAAAAGACCATTAGGCAGGTCATAGACTAAAACACCCTCAAAGCTCGACTAACACAAAATTAGCCTATGAGCTATTAATCAGCTTGCACAAAGGACCAAAGTGATCTGAGAGATGTGGAATACCAACACACCTCTGTCTTTTTTGCCCCATGTTTTGACGACAGTTATTTTTTGCCCCCCAATAGTTGGCAACCTGTTTAGAGATAATATACAGGAAATCATTGTGCCAAACTGCTTCTAAACAGCTATTTAGGCAGTGCCGGGGGAAATTCAGTATAAGCCCCCTGCACTTCCATGCACTGTTTTCTGAGCATATCTACTTTTGGTACTAAATTGTCTCTTTATTCTGCTACACCCTCCTCCCCCAACTGTATGCACGTGGTGATCCTAAAACTGCAGCATGCAGCCAGGCGGGGCACATAAAGGTAAGCCTTTTCACACTTCAAGTGAGTCATTGAACCCTGGTTTGTCTACATGCACGTTGAATGTTTGTCTCTTTATTTATAGGAGTGTCTGGCAAGAGCGAGCTGTTCCATTCCCTTAAGGTGTATCTGAACAACAAGAACAGACTACAACCCATCATTGGTCAGTAGCAACAAATGTCTCATAAGATTTTGATTTGTGCTTTGTTGTCTGTGTTGCCGTATGTGTGAGACTGAGATAATTCCTGTCACTTTATGTGTATTCCAGGCCTGGGCAGTGTTACAGAATGTGTGAAAGCGGGCACGCACAACAGAGAGGCATTGTACCTGTGTGAGGTGTGTGTGTGTCGCCTCAGCAAGGCTGACATACGGAACCACATCATGGGAAGTCTCCACAGATACAACTACATTGTAAGTAGTAGAGGGCCGGGTGGTGATAAACGTCTTTGTGTCAACGTATTTGTGTCAGCGTCTTACCAGATGATACTCACTGGTGGTGTTTGGCCTGACAGAAAGCCTGGCACCCACACTTTGTGGCTGAATGGAAGAAGAGTGCTGACCTGTCCAAACTGGCCTGGCCACTGATGGAGATGGCTAAGATACTTGAGAGAAGAGAGGGACCTGGGGAAGTACAGGTAGGCGATTTTAATGTGATTTGAATGCATATGACTGTTTATGATTGCAAACAAATGAGTGTTTTGGATATGGGATGTTTGAGTGTTCATATCATTTTGTGTGGCCTGTCCTCATGTTAAGGTGCTGGAGTTTGAAGAGGCTGTATACCAGGAGATGGCATCACACAATGAGGCTGATGGTTAGTGTTTATCCCTGTCTATCCATTTGTATAGGATGTGTTTGTCCCACTAGATACACTCTGTTCACCTTCCCAATCCCACCCTCCGTCTTCTCCTATCCCCCATCTATCTCCTTTCTCTTTTTTGCCTCTATTTTTACTTCCATTCACCCCTCTGTTTTACTTCAACCATATCTCTTTCTCTCTCACCATACAGCAGTTACTCTGTTAAATACCTTCAGACGTGGGCAGGGGCAGAGTGAACCTTGGAGCCAATCAGAGACCACCTCTGCTCAGCTGGAGCGCCCTGCTGTCCAGTCACAGAGGGTTGTGCTTCCTCCCCAGAAGCACCTAAGACAGTCAAAGAAACCAGTAGGCCAACCGCTCAAGGCCATCACGCAATTACAAACAACCTCAGCTCAGACTGACAAGCCTCTACCCTTGATACAGTCAACTGCAGCTCCCCCTGTCAAGTTGAAAGAGAACGCCTCTGTATTGCAAATGGGGAACAATTGGAAGTCACTTGAGCCCCCTGTGCAATCAGAGAACAGCAACAGCTTTATTGATGGCTACACAGGGACCAAGCCTCTTATTGGTGAGAATGGTTGGAGAGTAAAACATTTTTTAATTTGTTGGATTACTCAGAAACATGTTTGAAAAGAAAAAAGGCATTGGCAAATATATTCATTTTTGAAGCAACATAATCTGCTGGAATATTAACCATGTTCAGTTACATTACTGAGTTTGCTCTAGTATCCAGTGATTCCAATTTTAAACTGGTCATCAGTACTTTATAATGGATGTTTTCTAATAGTAACCTACATAATTCTGTTGGTGAGTATGCTAATGATGAGTTGTAGTGCAATATTTTGGGGATGGATCATTTAAAAAAAGTCTGTGTGTGCATGTTTGCACCAGGTCTTAACTGTGTGATTGAGTGTAGAAGTGAAGAAGATGGCCACCCATACTGTTTCATATGTCACTGCTGCCGCATCAAATCCATCAAAGATGACATCATTGATCACCTGACCAGTTCTTCCCATCTCTTCAACTACATGGTCAGTTTGTTCTGCATCAGTAATTAAAGTGAGCTACAACATCCATGCATACAATGTTTTAAGTTAATTTAAAACATCTTTGTGTGTAGATGGAAGTTCATCCTGAGCAGGTGGAGGTAATGATGGCGGGGATTAATGGCAATAGACAGCTTCTCCAATCAGTGGCCAAGAAAGTGGAGCAGGAGGAAGGCAGAGGAGAATTAAAGGTATCACATTCACTCTTGTGCACACACTGTCCTGTTTTGGTTTTGTATGTAAAAAGGAGTGGAGAGTTTGAAGAGTGTGATACAGTGTACAAACAGACAGGGTAATATCCTCAGCCCAGTATCATACTTTTATAATTGATCAAACGGGCCTAATGTCTTCCCTGAGAATTTCTCAGTGGAATTGTGCAGTCAATATTTTGACCAGCTTTACATCCTTAGAGAATCCAGTGGAGAAAAGAGTTGCAATGAGGTAAAGAGCAGATAAACCAACCTAAAGAAGGAATAAAGCTCCTCCAAATTAGCTTACATTTGTTGAGAACAGGTGTTTACTTGCACAGACATGGTGATACTGTGACAGGGATATGTGACCGTTTTAGACTGCACTCATCTAATAATTTGTATAACCTTCCCTAAAATTCAACACCGAATTGCATATATACTTGGTTTACATGACAGGTACTGCATGTTTCTAGTAGTCACCCTGGAGGTGTCTGCACTTGAACAAACTTTTGCCTACACCCTGTGTGAGAAAACAGAAAGTTTAGACTAGAATCATTTTTACTTACGGTATCTGAATTGTCCTGATGAAGCAAATCCCATCCATTTAAATGTTAAGTGCTGACAAACTGATGAATTGGCCCAGGGCCTGGGCTGGTACAGTCTTGGTTTCTCTTCTCCACTCAGTCTCCACTTTTCCTCTTTCATTCATCCTCCATCTTATGTTCAGAACATCTCATGTTTCCTAGGTGATGAGGGTACCAGCCTCCCTCTGTATCCTGCTGACTGGCAACAGTTATCACTGGTGTAAGTACGAATGTATCCTCATCCACTGTCTTTCCTGTTTGGCCTAACCTCTTCCCTTCCCAGCTCCTGCTCTTGAGTGACTAGTGATGTAAGTATAACACTACACTAACACTACCCTACACTCTCATGCTTTATGGAGTCATCTGTTGAAGATAAGTTTGCTGTGATAATTGATGCCCTGCCCTAAGACTGACAGTTGTTTGTCAAGACCATGTTGCTTCACCCATGCATTTCGATGTGTAGATTTGATTAGGCTCCATAAGTCAAATTCAGGCATTTTCTTTGCTACTTCTGTGTTATTCACCCCTGGTGTTTGAGTGTTTATTTTACACTCTCCTTTCATCCTTTGTGCTTGTTTTTTTTCTATTCTCCATAACTTATCTCTTAAATGTGTCTGCATGTTTGAATCTTCAACCACTTCAATGTTTCTTTTCCAAATCCAAATGCATTCTCTTCACCTGGCTTATTCTTCTGCTCCTCCTGTGTTTTTGAGTTAATACACTCATGATTTTTATGTATTTTTCTGCGTATACCCCTTGTATTCTTCTCCTCTCTTTCTGTTCTGTCTCTTTGTTTCAGGCATGAAGATGTTGTCTAATGGTAATGGCTGGACAAGTACTAACATCCAGAAGAGAAAAATTCCTGTCAAAGGTGTGTGTCTCTGATGGGCAACAGTTGAATCAATGGAAACCAAAAACTAAAAGAACCTTCTGTTTTCTTTCAGTCATGATATTGTCTTTTTCATTTTCTGCTGCCTTTCAAACTTTCTGGGTCCATTTTATGCTTATTCTCTAAGGGCCAAGTGTTGGTGTCATCGAGGCCTCGGATCAAGGCATGCCACAGAAACGTTCTGCAGTTCTGTCAAAACAGGCAAATAGGGAAAAGAAGAGGAAGAAGATTGTGAATGTGACAAATCCTGTGTTCAAGGTAAGCCTGCCTCTGACCAAAGGTTCAACGGTGCTGGAGAGGACACCTTTCAGCCTGGACAGCCTCCCTGTGTCACCCACGCACTCCCCCACTGCAGACCCAGATCTTAGCCCCTCATCCGAGATAGACCCTGACTCTGGGCTACTGGCCATTAACCAGGCTGAGCACACATCACAACCTCAGCTTGACTTTTTTAGTGGAGGCACAGACGCACACACCGACGGTCGGTACCTGGGACAGGAAAGAAACTTCAAAGACACTCAGTGTGAAGAGGTGGATAGTTATTTCAGTGACAGTCAGTGCTTCAACCAGTCTGAAAACATGACTGGAACAAATCCATATGAACAAAGAATCTTCCATAAGCCAGCATATGAGACAGAAAAGGGACCAACCCATGCCTCATTCCTGCATGAAAAGCAGGGTGGTGAGACATCGAACTGTTCAGTTTCTGAAATACAAAATGCTTATGAGGAGCGGAATAATGGCAGATGGCATCATACTCTAGGAGGACTAATTAAAACCATTTATAAAGACCGGCAAAATGAAGGCTCAGACAGAGATGAAGGGCTAACTGCTGCTGTGTACCACACTCAGGATTGGTCAACTTACAACTCCTACCACAGCGAAGAGGAGGGTTGCACTGAAGAAGAGCAGCAGTACAATTCTAATTTTCAGAATAAAGTTAGCTTAAGAGTGGAAGTGCCAAGAGAAGAGGGACAGAGGGCAATGAACTCAGGCAAGACTCAACGACAGTATTACCAACACCAGCCCCAACAGCAACACTTGGCTCCTCCTTTATTCGTTCATAGGAGCAACATGGATCCTCACGTAGATGAGTCGATTGCTCGCAGTGGTGGCATCGCAGCAGAGCCTAGAACGCAGTTCATTGAAAGGGAACAAAGAGGATGGCAGACTTTGGGATACATGCAGTTCTCTTCTGGGTATGTCCAAACAGCTCCACATGGGTACACAACACAACCTATGGCCTATGCATCCTTCCATCTAGGCCGTGGGGTGACCTCTGACCCCTACTACAATACTGGACCTAGGACCAACCCTGACCTGCACCTTCCTCCTCCAAACCCCAATGTTGGTGGGCATAGATCCCAACCCCACGTGTTTATCCTGCCTGGGCAAGCTCAAGGATATGGAACCCACTCTGAATTTTCTTCCAGAGGGGCTGGTAATGGTTTGTCAGGTATGATGATGCCAGGGAATGTGGGTTGGGCACCCTCTCCATATATGGTTACTTATCCAAGTACAAGTCCCACATCTGCACATCTTGGAGGACCTCACTGGGACCACATTTCTGCTCAAAGCACTGGTGTCCCTGTTGGGTCCAACCACACTCAAATGGTCCAACATTTCTAACAAGACTTGAATATATCTGGTTTCCTTAATTAATGTGAATCTCCTAATGTTGGGATGTTGTTGTCACTGTAGTGATACACCCTTCATAGCCTCTTAAGGTTATGCAGTGGGAGATAATTCTTCAGCTTTGTCTTCCTTGACCTCTTATTTACATTGCATCACTTTTCAATTAAGCAGTGTCATTTCATTTTGAGACATTTTTCTTTCATATGAAGTTGAGGCAGTAGCCTTTTCTTCCACTTGAACTGGGCAGAAATGTATAGTTGATGCATTTGCATATTCATGGGTACTTGGATGCTACACAACAAGAAGCATTCTTGCTGTGATTAGGTCCAGGCCAGTTGCAGTCACCTAATTCTTAAAAGTAAAAGCTAGTACTTTTCAATTCAGTGTTGGCCCCTGTGTCGTCCACATCAGAATGTGAATTATCTTCTCCCTGATCGTGTCTTATCTGAAGAATGTACTCACATGAGTCGAGCCATCCAATTAGAATAGGAGCCAATGAGATCATTTAAAAAAGGAAAAGCACTAGCTTCTACTGCAAGGCAATGTATGTGATTACTGAGTGAGAAACAAGTGTCTTGGCTAATGTGCTGGCTATATTTATTTGGGCCAGTGTTTCCCTTCAATAGAGAAATTACTCCATATTATATCATCAGTTCCAAATCATATTGAGGCAGTTTGTGGCTGACAGCTGACATGAACATTTTCTATTCCTTTTGGACCATTATGGCTATGTGACTGAATTTGATATTTTTAAGTAGGTTGTGACTTTCGTCTGAATGACATCAAGAAACATTTACTTTAAATTCATTCAATGTACTATAGGTCAGTTCAGCTTTGTTTTGCCTGATGATATTATTATGGTCTTGCATTATTTAACTATATGTCAGAAATGTGTTATTCCACTCAATATGTCATTAGATAAAGCTCTGCAGCTCTACGCTCTAGATTTTCTAGACCGTAATTGTTTCGATTCTTTGATGTTTTGTTTCTTTGATGAATATATACTATATTTCTGTTCCAATTACTAAAGTGTGTAATCATCTAATTATCTGAGATTAACATGATATAGATTGCTTGGTTAGATGGAGTTAATTGATGTAGTTATTTGGAGTTCAAATATGTTTCAAAAGCATAGTCAATCTAATGCTTTCCATTGGTAATCATTAGGCCATCTTAAAAATCACTCCACAGCAGTCACCTAGACCTGCAGCAGTGTCTGTGCATGTTAAACTCCCAGCTTCATGATTTATTTTGAAGATTTAACTGTGCCCTTTTGAACAGTGTTTAAATGAGTGTTTGTGAAATTGTAAAGTTTCTTCCTGTAATTCAAGTTAATGTGACAAGATCTAATTGTCTGAAGTTCCTAAATCCAACAGCACTCTTTATTTGTTTTTCATTTACTCAACCTTTGCCCAAACTTGGCCCTCTGTAGGAACCTTGGTACACCAGCTGCAACGCCAGCCTGTTGCAACCCTTCATTAACAGCATCATCAACAAAAAGGTTAAATTTGAAGATTAAGACAGGCCATGACCAGGGATTAATCCGTGGCCCATCTCTTAATGTTCTCATGATACTAATGCTAAACTAATACTAATTTATGAAGCATGGAATGCAACCAAAGCATTGTGAACCTGTGTATACCAAGGTTGCTTCAAACTAGATTTGGGAATTGTTGTCTGTACAGCTGTTAAGTGTTGAAGAGAAGCTGCCATGTCAGAACGCTGTGAGGCCACTGAATGTTATTTTGATGTACATGTTTCACACTAGTATTGAATGGTGTAACTTCTGTTTACGAGTGCAAAATAAATGACGGTCTTTGCAGATGTCAAGTAGTCACTTCATTTAGTTGTGTGAATCATCACTGCTGTGCCCTTCCCTGAATCTGTAGCCTAAATTATTATTATTGCTAATTATTGCTTGCTCATTGAATTATAAAGGAAAGGACTGACGGGAGAAGATGCTAGGTTTTATATCAACTGGCTATTATAGGCTGTAGAATGTTTTGTTTGTATCTCTTTATTTGCATGAGAAGCTAATTGTAAAACCAGCATTTGGTGGTTGCATTCACTAATCAAAGACCAAAAGCTACATGTACATGCTTCATGTTTATGTTTAGTCATGACCCCATTAGTCCCCACTGTCTCAATTTTCACTGGCAGACATACTGTCAACTGAAAACAACCTCTCTCTTTACCTGGTGTGTCTCTGTGGCTGCTTTGGAGCCTGCAGACGCCTCAGAACTGACCTGACAAGAAACAGTACCACTACTACATCCACACCCACCTTCACCGTACAGGGCCCCTCAAACAAATCTATTTGTATGAGTGCACAGAAGTGTGCTGAGTTTTAGATGAGTCTATCGTTTGTCTTTAAATAAAAACATTATCATGATTAATTACCTCTATGAATCATGATATTTTAAGATTCACTCACACTGAATGGGTACAGGATTCAGGAAGAGAGGACCCGTGGCTTTTCAGAGAAATATTGTGGTATCAATGGAAAATGTCTGACAAAGATCATTCATAAACATTAAAGTTCTCCTGGACCTGCATATGAAACAATACTATCTCAAATGCCTGCAAGAATTGGACAATGTGCTTCTTACAGTTGTTTGAGTGTGAGGGAAAGAGGAATTTGTCAGTGACAACCAAAATATAATCAAATCTGTATGAGGACACCACTAGATCTCTTGTTCAACATATTTTAAACAATTTCAAGTCAAACAATTACATTTTGTTTTGCAAGCTAAAAATGTTTGTCATCAATCCTTTGGGTTTGTCTATAGTAGAAATTTGTTATGGGACCTTCTATGTGGAGGGGATGGAGGCTGCCTGGGGTAATCCAGAGCCATTGAGAGAATGGCTCTGGGGTAATCCAAATAATGTAGCCAATTAAAACCACAGATTGATAGAGCTCGCATCTTTTCAACCTATCAGTGGACTGTAAACAAACGCGGAACCGCCTCTTGCAAGTTGCTGTGGTTTTCACCAAGGCAGCAAGACACCCTTTAATAGAGCTGAGCTGGCAGTGCACTAGCTAGTTTGTTAGCTGGCGAAAATAGCTAACAACAAACACAAGGAGGCTAGAAACATTACATTAACGTAATTTCTACAGTCACTGGCTATCTCGCTTTAGCTAACAGATCTGGGAGAAATCTTAAAGCTGCCTCCCCCACTGTCCAGTATTTCGCCTGAATCTCGTCGAGATGTCAGCTTTCTCTGAGGCGGCTTTAGAAAAGAAACTATCCGAGCTTAGCAACTCTCAGCAAAGTGTTCAAACCTTGTCACTGTGGCTCATCCATCATAGAAAACACTCGAAGACCATTGTCAACGTTTGGTTCAACGAACTTAAAAAGGTAAGCTTAACATAGTTCCTAGCAGTCAAGCCAGCTAACGTGTTTCTGCCAGTCACAGCCAAATATTTTTTAGCGTTGGCTAACAGGGATAACTTGGCTAGCGCTAGCTAAAACGTTGCTGTTTATTTCAAACTTTGTTAGCCAACGTGTAATCAAGTATACTAGTAACGTTAGCTTCCCAATAAGTTTTGACTAGCCAACATAAAAAATAGCGTTAAAGTTAGCTGTCTTCTGTCCTGTAAGTTATCGCTGGGTTTGGCTAGTTTACGATGCTGTACCCATGTTAAATGAGAGGATAGCAACAATGTTACTCAGTGGCTCAACTCCAAATGCATGCTATATCGTGTTAGCTAACTTGGGCTAATGCTGCTCATGTTTACTAGCTAGATAGTAGTCATAGTAGTAGCTGTTGGGATGGGCCTAAAAGATGGTGTTTTTACTTTGGGAGGTCAATGTTAAACGGCAAACGTTAGCTAGGCCAAAAATGGTGTCTTACATCTTTTTTACGAGGTAACATTATACTGTATACACTAATGTTTCAAAATGAGCAATTCTGTTCATTACAGCACCTTTCCTTCTTTCTTCCATCTGATGTGACTTGCTCTTTTACTGGCAAGAACACACAAGCTGACAAAAGTTTTTAACATATGCTTTGGTGTTAGAGGTTGAAAGTGCTCAACTCAAAATACAAAGGTGCAAGGTGTAAAGGCTTATCTGATAGAATATGAAGAAATAGACAGCACTGGAAAGAAGAAAATTGGTTAACTTATTCAACAGTTACAATTAACATGTAGGCTATATAGCTGAAACATATTCATCATGACTGATATGTAACAGATTGTTTATTTCTTTAATGATTTGATGTTTCTCACAAGTGCTCAAGTCTGTCAACCACTTGATGCTGTTGCAATATTACCTGTTTTTTAATAGGATAACTTATAATTTTGTTTTTGGCTCATTACCAACATCTGTTCATAGAGGTAGAAAGGTACTGGTCACACACACACTTACATATAATCATACATTTCTCTGTGGCTTCCCGACACTAGTCTTCAAGAGAAACACTGCTTGAAAGAGAAATCCATCACTGCAGAAAAGAACAAGGCTGTAGTGAACATTGCTATATTGCACAAATGTTAGATTTGCCATTCAAAGCATATCAAAACAAGAAGATATTGACAGAAAATATTGATCACAAAGCTGCCATGCATCACTATAAACAAACGTAGCCAGATTGTGGTATATCAGTAAAATGCTGTTCAAGAATTTGTTATGTAGATGGAGTGATAAGTGCACCTTTGAATTTTTGGGGTACAGTCTTGAATGTAAATGTGCTATAGTCTATTGTGTGGTATTGGATACAGCTATTTCAGTACAGCTTGTATTCTACAGTGCTTATATTTTGGATATGTGTCTAGGGCTTAACGTGTTGTATTTTCATTCTGGCACTTTTCCTTAGGGTGCAGGTCAACAGCCTAATGATACCTCAGGCGGTTGTTGTATTTTGGGAGGTTTTCTGTAGACTGAAAGGAGTGTGGGGTGTTTATAGCAACAGGGGATTCTAGAGATATTTCTCTGGGGCTTTTATGCTGAGCTCAGTGTTGACTGTGAACTGTCCTGAAACAACAGGCATATTTATCTATTTATTTAAATTGTCCGATGTGATGTTGCTACATGTTGGTGGATGTAATCTGAATGGAAAAGATTTACAAAATACGGTCTGCAATTAAAGAGAGTGGAGAGAGAAAGAGGAGACCGATTAACTTCTTAAAACATACGTTTGCCATGGGGGCTTGTTTGTAACCATAGTGAAGAGTGTGCTGTGTGTCTAAATGATTGTGGCTGGGGAGGTTTTCTTCTCACTTGTGGCTGATTGCTCTGGGGTGATTCGCTCTATTTTAAGACACTGAAAGGAGTAACTGAAGTAACACGTTTGTAGGTTTTAGATAAGTAATCTTTTTTGTGAATATTTTAAATAGGTTAATTGATGCATCATTATTCATTAGTGTATAACGCAGGCTGTCCATGAGTTGAAACGGTAACCTGTAAATTAAATTGTTTACTTTTCCTTTTGGTGCAATGAACCATGTGTCTCTGTTGCTGCTCAGCTTGAGGTTCAGTCTTGTCAGTTATAGCTGATTGACTCACTGTAATATGTGTATGTGTACGTGCGCATGCATGTATGCAGCTCAGGTATCACGCAAGCTGACCTTCCTCTACTTGGCCAATGACGTCATCCAGAACAGCAAGAGGAAAGGACCAGAGTTCACCCAGGACTTTGCACCGGTCATCATCGATGCCTTCAAACATGTGTTCAGGTCAGATTTAACAGTACCAAGCATTATTAAACCTGAATGTATGAAAACGGCACAGGAAAAAAATGAGTTGGATTTCACAAAGCCACTGAAAATGTACATGCCTGGTCTGACCTGTGTTGCTCTGTGCAGGGAGGGGGAGGAGGGCTGTAAGAAGCAGTTGGGTCGGATCCTGTCCATCTGGCAGGAGAGGGCTGTGTATGAGAACAACCTGCTGGACCAGCTCTCACAAGTCCTACGTAAGTTCACACAAATGGTTGGGTTTCCTCAGAGTTTGTGTCAGGGTTTTATTTTTTACTGGACAAGGTGTCTGGCTAGATTTCTGTTAGTGGACAAATTGTTACATTTCCAGCCGTATCTATTAGCTATATCTATTTGCCTAATAATGAGTGTAATATTTTTGTTTATGTAATGACATGATTTTGAAACTGACTTTTTGACTTTTTTAAACTATTTCAAAACAAACATGAAATATGATGTACATATCCTGCACAATAGACTGAAATGAGCAAATGGAAATACAGATATAAATGTAGTCATCAATGGGCAGAGACAGGTTTGCCTGTGTCTTAGCCTGAGTTTAGCCTCACTCCACTCACCTACTTGCTCAGTCTCTCGACAACACAAACTGAAGAGTCTAGGTAACATTTAGTCTAAAAAGTTACTTTAATGGGTACATTGTGGCAATGATTTTCCCAACCAGCAAATGTGTAAGAAGTCAAGCAGAAATTTAACTGGAATTTCAACTTTATAAGTTATAAGTTTTTCAACAGAATAACAGAGAGAGAACAAAATAAAAGCACTTTACTGCTGGTGAGTAAATTCAAGTAAAACATGGATATTAAGTCTGGTGTTGCAAGATTTATAAAGGGCACTCAGCCTTTTGTTTACTGACTAATATTTATGACTTGGGGGTCCATGAAACCAACTCAAAATCCACTGTAATTAAAAAAAAGAAAAAGAAAATCTGATTGTCAATATGAAAACAATATATATATATATATTTTTTATTAATGTCTGAATATCTGACCATTGGACCTATAACTGACTATCAATTATCATCTAAAGATGAGTTTCAGGACAGCCTGTTCAGATAAGAGGCTGACTCAGTTATAGGCTGCAGCCCATACCGGCCATATGCATTTATTAAGTTGTCTGACTAAGTTGAAGGTTAGCTTATTTTATCTTATATATTTAAAATTACATTAAAAGTCCTTTTTTTTTTTTTTATTTTTTTTTTTTTTATTATAGAGAAGACATCTACATTTTGAAATACTGTATCATAATGAAAATTGCTGATGAGCTGTAGCTCATGCAGTCTTTGAAAAACTGTGTATTTCAGTGTTTGGGTTATTGTGATACAAACAACTTAAGTTTTAAATTTGGTTTATCAAGTGGCCCCCTCCCATCACATATGTTTCATTGAACTAGACCCACAACAACAACCTCCAGAAGGCTCAACAGTAGGTTCTGGTGTCCCAGAACCAAGAACTCTACACTGAACAGAGCTAGAGTTAAAATTTGGTCATGGAAATTTAGAAAGGGTTCATGGAAAAGTTTTGGAATTTCATCAGTGAAAAGATGTGAGAACCCTGATAATGTCTGAACTTGCCGTTGGTCTCAACAACAATAGGCAAATGGGACAGCTGATCCCACTGACTAGGTTTAAACTTTGCTGGTTTAAAGTCTTGTAAAATTTCCCTGGGTGTTTTTTTTTGCATTTTTAAGCAGCAGGTAGCACAGACTTAATAAAGTGGTATGACAGGATGATCTTGAAATTTCAAATCTTCACAATATCCTCTGCAGCTAATGTGCTGTATGGCAGGAAAATCTACCTCTAGCCTGACTTGGAAACTAACCTGATTAATCAAATAAAAACCATCCTTAAGACAACTGTGGATGGATAGAACAGGTTATTATATGCTATGTGCTGTCAGCCTGTCAAACCTCATCATAGTTTATAGTATCTGAGAAAATTGTTTTTCACAAATCATGCCTGTTGTGTAAAAAAAAATAGAAAGTTGGGAAGGCTACTTGGTGCAGTGTCCGTGTCAAAAAAAGGTGAACAGGTTATCTTCAGATGAGGTTCCACTAAATGTGGCTACAAAATTTTTGGAAATTGTTTCCCTCCCTTGCATAACATTGTGATAGGTAGCACTTCCACATAGGGGTGCAACGGGTCACAAAACTCACGGTTCGGATTGTATCACAATCACAGATCAGATCATTTTTCGGATCAGCAAAAAAGGGTTAGGGTTAAATTAATTTAAAAATGTGCTACTTTGGCTCTGATGCAGCCGCCTCTCTCTGTAGTCACCACTTTGTAGTCTCGCTCAATGTCTCGCCCACAGCACTATCTGATTGGTTAAACTTAAATTGCTGAAGTTGAAATAAACATCACAATCTTGTGATCTATTTCAATGACGACAAGCATGCCCAGTTTCCCAGTTACACCACTGAAAATGCCCGAAGTCATAGCCTACGGGATTTCACTCAATGGAGGCGAAAGCGACGGCTTTTAAATAAGTCGCTCTTCCTTTTTTTTTTCTTCACTTACACAATCATTGCGCTTCAGAGTAAAACACAGCACGCATCTGTCTTGTCTGTATCTTTTCACTGCAACTCTGCATCAAGTTTTAGGGAATTATTACTTTAAAAAGTAACAGCGGCAGTAAAACTGTATTTCACACTATGATGGTTAAACTTTGCAATTAATCCGCGATTCACCATACGGATCATGGATCAACAACGGTCCGTTACACCACTACTTCCAAAGGAGGAGTCGAAGGCACTTCATATTGAATTTATTGCCTTTAATTCATGTGGGCAAGTATTAAAAACATGACTTATAACCTGCTTACATCAAATACATTTCTGGGGACAAGTGGAGTAATTACTGATGACAGTGCATTATTATTTGGTCAGTGTGATTAAATTATTGGACATACAGTACTGTGCAAAAGTCTTAGGCACCCTAGATTTTTTATATAAATTTCTTCTGAATTAGTGTGTCAGTACACTGCTGTTTATTGTAAATTTTTGATATTCAGAAACTTTTCATTTCATTAGTTTTGAAAGCATCTTCGCTTTATGGATTTCTTTGACATATGCCTAAGACTTTTGCACAGTACTGTACATTAGGTCAGCTTACAGGGAACATTGATCGTGAAAACTCTGCTGATGATGCAGCCAAAACTGAATTTCTATTAGAGCTGCAACGATTAATCAAATTAATCGATTAGTTGTCAACTATTAAATTAATCGCCAACTATTTTGATAATCGATTAATCGGTTTGAGTAATTTTTTAAGAAAAATAAGTCAAAATTCTCTGATTCCAGCTTCTTAAATGTGAATATTTTCTGGTTTCTTTACTCCTCTATGACAGTAAACTGAATATCTTTGGGTTGTGGACAAAACAAGACATTTGAGGACGTCATCTTGGGCTTTGGGAAACACGGATCAAGATTTTTCACCATTTTCTGACATTTTATAGACCAAACAACTAATCGATTAATCGAGAAAATAATCGACAGATTAATCGACAATGAAAATAATGGTTAGTTGCAGCCCTAATTTCTATTTTTCCAAGTTAAATTGGATTTCAAAATATTTGTTCAAAAGGTTTAATCCTTACAACTACAGTCAACTGCATATGGGACTGGAGAATGCTTCAAATTAGCTTTTATGCACATACTCTCCTCTGTGCTCCTCCATGCAATACCCTCCAAACCACGCTGTCAATGTGGCTATGTCCTGTACACAAATTTGATGTTGCAGGTGAAGCTGTTGTCCATCCACTTACTGACTGTCCCAGACATGAAATCGGCCTGAGAATATTATTTGAAGGCAGTAAGCTTTTTGCACATTGTCTGTCTGTTTGGTCCTATTTTACTGAATACCAGCACCCACAGTGTTCAATCCCATCGATCCTGTGGAAGGTGAGAGGCAATCATATCTACCACTTATTAACAGGTGTCCCAATATAATGGGCATGAAGGCATGAAATATAGGAAGATGAGACTTGGAACAGCCTGGCCTGCCCTTCTTACAAGACAAATGTTGGATTGCTGTTGATTGACTGACACTAATCAAGGTTAAACAGTCAGGTAAAGATCAAACATTGAGGAAAAGTGATGGCTATTCAGGATGGATTGGAAGATGGGGGGTTATTATTCTGCCATTTAAAGTTGTAGATTTTCACTGTTCTACTTGTGCTGGCAAACAGTGCCTCTGGATGTGACATTTTCCTTTGCCTTTTTGCTCTTTTCTTGTCTATTTTAGATGGAGAGAAGAAGGCTAAGAAGAGGTCATATGAGGAGATCCAACTAGATGATGAGGACTTTGCCTCCCAGAGCTCCCCAGCAGAGCCCCCACAGGTGCTGGCCTAGACAACCCAACACCCCACAGCGGGGCCATAAATAGAGGGTGTTATGAAATTATGCATTTAATCACACAGAGGTCATTTTATAATATTTACTGCAGTTAACAAGAGTGTTTCTGGACTAATTTGTAATATTTTTATCTTTACACTTCCATTCTCTGCTCTCTCGTCCATATTACTCACTTTTTGTTTTACTTCTGCCTCCTCCTGCGCCCCTCCCGCCCCAAACACACACACACTCACTCACTTGCATGCTTTTCTTTGCCCTTAACTGCTCACTCACTGTGCCCTATTTCTTTGCTTCTGTCCTCCATTTGCTCTGCTTAACTCCCATCCCTACGTCATCATCCTCTCCCCCGTTTCCCCTTCCTCCCTCAGACAGCTGAGTTAATCCGGGCCCTGCAGGAGCTGGAGAATGCAGCCTCTGGCGACTCAGCGCTGCGTCAGCGCATCTCTTCCCTGCCTGCCGAGGTGCAGGACGCATCACTGCTTCACAGAATCACAGGTAGGAGGCGGGACACAGCCCACTATTGTGTATGTACACACGCGCACAGAAATTTACAGTTACTAAAGGAAACCTGTTTCACAGTACATGTTCATTAAACGCATACTCCTTAGCTAGTCAAGGAATCGTCATCCTGAGCAACAGGGTGGCTTAAAGGATAAGGCCGGTGTTTTTAATGCATTGCTTACCGTCAACAAATCCTATGACAATAACAAAATCAGCAATAATTTTGTTTTGCCAAGAAGTCTCGTCCATGTAGCCGGTACCCAATGAAGCCATGTCCCAGCAGCCATAGAACTCCATTGTATTAAAAAAATGATTGAAAACACGTCAAAGAGCCATGCCGTTGCTCTGGGCAGCATATTTCATCATCACGATGCACCGGGCCAGCCGACTTTTTTCTCAAACGACTTAATAAGCTGTAAACACGTTTGCGATCTCAGGAAAGTAGTTCTGTAGCACTGAAAATAGTACCCGGCGTAATGAAGAATTTATTCCAATTTGATTTGGTAATAACTACAACAGTCTGACCTTTTGTGGTAACAGTTATCGATTTTTAAAATTGAAACTATGTCTTTGTGAGCTGTATTTCAAGGTTTTTAGCTTACAATTGGAGCCAATTACTTCCGGGTTGAACGCTAAAAATGGTACGTGGGAAGTCAGAAAGTAACGGGAGTAGAGCAAACACATTGTTGATTTTGTTATTTTCATAGGATTTGTTGACGGTAAGCAATGCATTAAAAAACACCAGCCTTTTCCTTTAATGAGTAAACAGACCGGCATTCAGCTGGAAGGCCTAGGCTCAAGCCCCTGTGACAGCAAACGTCCTGCTGGAGTGTCCTTGAACAAAACTCTGAATCCCTACCAGCTCTATTGGCTGCAGCTGTAGCTGCTGCAGCCGACCTCCCTGTGGAGAGGGGATCAGTAAAAAGATGATTTTCCCCTTCAGGGATAAAAAAAAAAAAAACAACTTTCCACAACTTAAAGTTGATGGCATGATGAGGAGCGAATATGCTTCCACTGGGCGTAGGGAACAGAAGAGTTGATATGCTTACCAGTGATTAGTGCTATTTGTGTTTTGGCTGGGTGTTCTATCAGTACTGAGGGAATACTGCATGCCCTCCATCTGAACCCTTCAGACCGGTCATATTCAAGCACTGTGCCCTCCTCTCTGTATGCTTTGTGTGCTTCAGATAAGGAGTCAGGGGAGCGGCTCTCCCGGCTGGTGGAGGAGGCCTGCATGCTGCTAGCAGACTACAGTGGCCGCTTGGCGGCAGAGATCGACGACCGGCGGCAGCTCACGCGCACGCTAACGCTCTTCCTGCACAGCCAGAAGGACGGCTTGGCCCAGAACGAGCAGAAACTAGAAGTGCGTAAATAATCACCTTTTTTTTTTTTTTTTCCTCCTCATTCAACCTAGTTGCCATTTGTTATCTGTGTTTGTCCGTCTACTTCACCTTTCTATCATCATTGATCCTTGATGTTAATCTGTTTGTCTGTGTAGCTTTTTACTCACAAATATTGTTTGTTCACCTTCTGGAATTAAATTTCTTTTCATATATTTCAGGATGTTATATGTTTCTGCAGACTGTTTTATTACTAAACCAGGCTGTAGATTTTAAATTTGGTGGACAAACAATATGATTGTTATAGTTTTATGAACACTGGGCAGATTGATTTGGATATACACTTGACATCCAAGTTCGGTATTCCCTTGCCATTGGGAAATACTTGCTCAGTGAGGTTGCTTTCATGTAGCTCAGCTGCGTTTTAACTCATTGTGTCTTATCCTGTGCATTTGCTAGAATGTAGTCCTTCCCTCAAGGTAGGTAACGACCAAAAATGCTTCAGTGTCTCATTTTCATCATCATCATCATCATCATCTCTACACTTTCTCTTGCTTTCTCATAGACTGTGGATGCCGTTTGTGATGAATGTTTAACTGTCCAGTCTTTATCCACAGGACATGAAGAGGATTAAGTATCTCGTGTTTGTATCTTCACTAAATCAAGTCTCTTGTAATAAAAAAAACAGGAAATAAAAAATGAAACTGATCTTGTGAGTGCTGTCATTTTGCTTTGACACCTGCTTCCCCTGGTGATGCTTGCATTGTACAATCAAATTTGTTACGTTTTCTTTGATGTAGACATATATACTAACTACACACTTTAGGCTTAAACTGAGCTGTATTCAGTGGTAGGTGTAGATGTGCCCAAAGGGAGGAAAACATCAGTTTCATATTATGACAAGAATAAGAAAACAGCAACCAGGTTTCGGCCATCTAAAATGTGTTTTATTCCTAACCAGTAGGTTTGTTTCTGCTGTTCATAACATATTCTCTAATGAGATTTTTTTGTTAATATTGATAACATGATGTCTAATTACTAGAAGACAAAGAATAAATTTGATATTTATCAATCAAAAATTCATGTTTCATTTTGAACTGTGAAACCTCCCTTGGCCGGAGGAAGTTTGTGTTCTGCTTGCACAACACACCCGACATCCATCAGCTGTTTGGCAATCATACATGACAAGCATATCTGATAAATAACACATGCAGAGAGATTAAAACATTTGACCGGCACTTGAGGTGACCGTGTGTATATCAGTATATTTTAAGTCATAACATTAGCCCCAGCAGTCATTTAACGTGCATGTAGAATTAGGTGAAAACATTTCTGTGGGCGTCAGCTTTGCTCCTCTGGTGACTGACCTTAGGCTGTGTGCCAGGGTCGTCGTTTCTGTGTTAATCTCACACACTCCCTGATGATAGACCAGCGGCACTTAGATATGACATGCACAGCGCCCTCCCTCCAGTGGTCTTCGTAGGCTTTAACTACTGCAGAGAGATGTGAAATAAACTGAACTGCTCACATCCCCTTTGCTAAGGATATTCTCAAAATGAAATGGAGGAGAAAAGGTTTCTATTCTGATGGCCTCCTGTGTGTTTTGTAGATGGAAGTGAGAATAAACCATGTAGCAAGTTGACCATGAACCTGAGATAAAATTGAGTCATACAATTTTTTTTTCATGTGATACAGGGAATATTTTGAGGGAGGACAGCGTTGAAGGCATAAAAAGTGTTTGTTGATGGCCTAAAAACATTTGAGGAACTTTGTCACATTGAGCCTTGGCATAGAATTTGATCTGTTACTCTGGGGGAAAACACAGAAACTGTTTCATTTTGATGGGACACTTGCCTAGAAATTCACACTTAGTTTATTAGCCTACACCTCAGTTAGAGCCAGTTAGACCTTGAACTCCTGCCACATTCTGTAATGGAAAATGACCATGATGGATGACAAAACCTTAAGTGTAGACCTTAGTGTGCTCATAACATCCTTTATTTACAAGTTTTTACTAATACTACAAATGCACTCTTGTTTTCCTGATAAAATTTGGGAATTGAAACACCAAAGACTCACAAATCATAACCCCGCTGATTCACACCATCAGGTTTCTGAGTGCTGATGGACCTTTTCTGTTCCTTTTTACTGTTTCAGGAATACAAACGCAAACTGGCCCGGGTCACCCAGGTGCGGAAGGAGCTCCGTTCCCGTCTGAACAACCTCCCAGGGGGGCTGTACAACCCTGCAAACTGACTGCCCCCCCTCCCACTGACCAGACACCCCAAAACATCTCACCCCATCATTAAGCTATTCAGCCAGTGACATCACCATTGTCAGTCATTCTCGATTTTTGGGAACTGTCTCTGTCCCTCACCATAGAGCATCCTGACGTTTTCATTCTTGTCTTCAGCAGATTATTTCTACATATGTCTGTCATTCTCCTCTTTGCATCTTCAAGCTCCTCCCTCTGTGTTGTATACTGTCAATACACTGTAAATTAAGATTTATAATCATCAGTCACAGGCAGGCCCCTCATGCTTTGGCCCCTGCCCGCCCACCTTTTCCATCTTTACGGTGGTCAGGATGATGCTGGTGTGATATTATTTTTGTATTCATAGTGACTTCAGATAATGCACCAGAGGCTGTACAGCTGTGCTCCCTATGAGTATATCCCCTCCGTGTGATACTTCATAATCAGTTGCAGTATTTTTTTGGATTGCCGTCGTTACCTTTTTTTGTTTGTTTGTTTGTATGATATGATGATGATAATGGCCTTTAAGAAGATTGCCATGCCTACGTTTACTTATGAAACCATGCTGAAACTGAGTAGAGATGCTTCTGCAAGAAAACCGACATATGTGATTATAATTTACAGAAATCCCCTTGGGGGGATGTAAACCATTGTTCAGTGTATATATTATTCAAAGTTGCATGTAAATACGATGAAGTTGTTTGTTATACCTGTTTGTCTTTATGATTTGTGTCCATGTCAACATGGCTTGTGAAATGGTCAGAAAAATAACTGAGGCATCTGTGTAGATTGGTGATATCGCCGTAGTTGCTCAGACCTCCACTGTATTGAAATGAGTGAAGGAGCCTGTGGTGATCTTGTTTACTGTATCATTACTGCTTCATAGTTTTATCCTCCAGTCTACTGAATGTTGCGCAGCTTGACAAGTGCCCCACACTTTCCAAAACCAGACTTTATAACACTAGTTTGTTTTTGTACATACAAAGCAAATTCTTCTTAGAACCAAATAAACAGAAATATGTACAAACCTCTTCTGTCCTGCTTGCAATGTACGCCATGGGGTTTGCGTGCAATTGGGGTCCTGGCCAGCAGGAGGCATCAACGATCATCCACAAGCTTGTTTTCATCATGGTAGGACAGTGCAGGCGAAGGGTACGCTCGTTTTGTGTCACATGATAGTCCCAAGGACGGAGTCTTCGCAATTTCCTAAATGATTTGTATGCAAAAATGCACAAACAATAAGGCATGTTTGATTCAGAAACCAAACGTACAACATGTATTACAAGTCAAAAGTAAATCAACGAAAAAGAAAAAAAGGAAAAAAAAGGTGATGTTATGCTTTGTGAGTTCAACAAGGTGAAGATTTTCGTGTATAACCAGTCGTGCAGATCAACACAGAAGGAAACAGGTGGTTTCAATATCATCACAAAATGTACAATTATTATAGTCAATGCCAAACCGCTGTCATAAGAGTTCACTGGATGGGTGTATTTACATTGGAGAAGATGTGAAATCATGACTCCGCTCATCTGGGCATCCGGGGTTGCCAAGGCCAACACCCGTGCACAATTTAACTGTACAGGAAGTACTCATCAGGCTCGTTAACGTAAATGCGCAATGTAGCTTAATAACGAAGGAAATTGCAAAACTTACAGAATCTCACACAAACCATTGACTTTGGTTAAATATTGCCGAGTGAGTGTAAGAAGGTAGTGCCGTTACCACAGAGTCTAGGTTGCGTTAACTAAACCACTTTAAACCATTTTGCTAGCTAGCGAGGTAGCTAACGATAGCGATATAGCAACAACAATGGAGGGTCTCGAAACACCGTACGATGTTGAGGGTACGATTGAATTCATTGATTGCACGGTAAGTGAGCTATTAGACACGTTTTCAAGACAACATAAATATAAAATGAATGGTGACCAAATTACAGCTTTAAGCATCATCTACATGTATTCATTTAACGTTACTAATCACTATTGGTGACCAGGTTTCCTTGGTGGCCCCACGATAGATGACAAGAATGCTGATTGATATTTTGACTTTTCCCCCAGGTCTGCAGTAAATCCATCAGGGGTGACACCTTGTATAAGATACACCTGACCACAGCGGGACATCTGAAGGTACACGGCACAGTCTATGGGTCCAAATAGCTAATGGCTCAGTGAATTTAAATGCTTAGTTAATGTTAAAATGATAGACTTTGGTTAATAAAAAAAACTGTGCCTGTTACTATTCTTAATTTGATCTGCATATTTGCCTTTCAGTCAATCATGAGTCTTCTCTCTGCAGGTTAAAGATAAAACCGTAGCTGGAACCAGGAAGTGCACAAATATTTACTAGCTTTCACTGCTTTTGTCTACATTTTGGGACCATCATTCCTTACTTGACACTGATACCGATCCTTGTGTCCTATGATTTGTCGTAGATATTGTCTTCCTGCACTTGACATCAAGTGACGTTGCATGGGACCTCCTTGGTTTGGATTCCTTGCTATCCTTACTACATCATGCATTGTGATTTGGATGCCTGATGTGGTGCTGGTACGATCTGTGTTCTCCAACATCGATGGGCAAAGTGTTCTGCCTTTTGCCTCGGCCAAATTTGAACGACAAATCCTTTGCACACAGGCACTTTGGTGACTTGTGCATAAATTCAGCATTCTTATCCAGTCTGCAAGAAAATAATCCAGTGAAGGTGACACAGCAAATATATTTGCACTTGTGGTTGCAAGAGGCTGTATCACTGTCGTCAAAGTGTCTCTCGTTGCCATGACTGAATCGATATCTATAAACCATTCAGTCTCTGGGTGCTCCAGTGTACAAATCATTGCACATTTCTCCAGCCATATTTCCTTTCTTCAGCTCCTAAAACTAACCACCAATGGTTATGGCAAATACTGGGAAAATTGACATGGTGTTGCATTCAGGTGGATGTTGTATTCCTGTCAGGCTCGACTTCCTTTTCCTACACGTTGCAGCCCTTCACATGATTGTATGTGGAACGTGATGATGTGATCAACTGTCTTGTGAGAACAACTGTTTCAGTGTTTACAGAGGAAATGTAACAGAGGAAATACTCACATTTGTTATGAGGCTACTGTTACAAGAAATACTACTTTGCATCATAAAAATATTTCTTCTCCAGTCTTTATCAGTGCCATGTCTTCTGGAGACCATCACCTCATGGCTGAACTCGCTTTTCTGTTGGTCCACATCAGTCTAATATCGAGACTCATACCAACAATGACACTGCATAAATCCTTGGATATTACTCTTTCTCATGCTACACCCTTGGAATGGTTGTTGATGGTTGTAAGCGTGACAATCAGAAATCTTGGGTAATTTTACCAGGGTTTCAGGTTTAATGGAAGTGGAGAAATTAGATTAGATAAACACCTGTAGAGTCAGGTCGTCAAGCCAAGGCGTCTTTGTCATTCTGATCGGGCAAGAACATTTAACTTTTTGTAATTGGTGTACAGCGATATGGATTAACATTTCATAAGATACCCTCTAACTTTGTCAGTCATGTGTTTCAGTTGGAGGATGTCACTGGGAATTGAAACGCTTCTTTCCAAAGGTTCTCCATTTATTGGGTGCTGGACCGTTTGCCCATTTCTTTTGGTCATCTTAGATTTTCTTTCTTGCATATAGATACACATATTCACAATTGAATTTGGTCATTAACAGTTAATAAAACCTTCTTCCAGGATGTTCCTTGGACATCATTCTTGCATTGTGACTGTGGGTCATGATGAGCTGTTACATTTCAAAATGACATTTGACAAGCCAAGCTAAAGGAGGGCAGACCGCCCATTCTGCTATTCTTCGTAAGCGCTCCCAAAAAAAAGCTAGTTAAAAACTCTTGACAGTAATAAAGAATGGTGAGCATTCAAATGCTTTAATTGACTCAGAAAGGTAAATAAATTAGTAAATAAAAATAGGTTAACTCTTGACCTTTACTGCACCTCAAATGAGCTGTGGTTTTGGTTAACCTTTATGTGTAAATGGATTGTGTGTTTCCATGATATAACCCTTTCTTTATTTGTAGCAGTGGTGAACTTCGCCACTCTGCCCAGTGGCGAGTTTACCCAGCACTGATTGACTTTATTTTTATTGCTCTCCTTTTATTCCTGGCAGAAAGAGGATGCCTTGGTTGCTCAGGGTAAGTAGTTTTCATCTTCGTCACCTTGGCCCATCCTGGTATAGAGTAAGTTTGCTGTCTTTTCTGGCAGGTTATTAAGTCTATACATGAAGGTAACAAAGGTCACTGTAATCTATTGCCTGTTTTTTGATGGACAATATTATCCATCTCGGTCCACCCATGGCTTAAAGGCGGTGTCCTATCTCTTCAGATAGGTTATTAAGTTTACACATCAAAGGCAAAGGTCACTATCTTATCTTTTTTTTGGACAGCGTTGTTGGGAAATGTATTCCAAGATGTTAAATATAAATTTATTGACTGAAAATTACATTCTGGATCTCTGCTGGACAATTAAACACAATTGGTTTATGGAAAGAAGAGTGGATTGTGGTGTGCGCTCAAAGAAAGGCAAGTGAGCTTCCATTTGTTTCAACCGAGGAAAACAATCATGACTTCCCATACTTAAAGAATGGCAACAGATTTTTGGACTTTGTTTAGGTACAATTAAGCTGTACCATGACATGAAAGAAATCTGCTGCTATCTCTAGTCTTTGGAAATGCAAGTGGCATCAGCATTTAGCAGTTTCCCCATCAAGAAGTCTACAGTGGATACAGCAAAGTTGGAAACCACCATATTTCTGTATATGAAGATGTTTTCACAACAGCATCAAAGAATCGTGAAATCCAGAAGATTGCGGCCCATATTGGTTCCTAAAAGTTCACTGCCCTGTCAATGCAGGGGTTCATTTAGTGGAGCAGAATTTGAGGTCCGTAGTGTTCAAAGCTGAACCGGTGGAGACTATACACAAAGACATGTATGGTCACTCATTCGCAGTCCTCAAATTCCTGTTGTCACTGTGTGAACTCGAGAGTTCAGTCCTTTTAGCTGCAGCTGCAGTATAGCAGTCACTGCATATACAATACTGCCTCCAATACAATAAAAAATGCTTTTGCCTGCCAAGATCAGAGATTTTCTTTCACATTTATACCTCTAGGCATATTTCATATGCATGGCATATGGACTCACCCACTAACAAGGGTGGAGTAAGGTTGTGACATCAAACATACACGCAGGCAGTTCATTCTGCACACTCACTTTACAGGGGGTCTTGGTCAGCCAAGGAGTAATACAAGACTGAATCATCAAATAACACTCTCACATTATTTGCGAGTGCTGAGGTTTTAGTCGCACCTCTTGGAACATTGGGTTTCAGGATGGAGAGCTGAAACCACCAAGCCCCTCAGAGCCATTTGTTTGAGACTAGCTTTGGATTTTGAACCAGTATATTTGTGTTTCAATTTACTGGTTCAGTACCCTTCCTTCTCAACTATGCATTGCACATTACAGTGGAAAGACATACGCTGTGGTTATTTAACCACAGTTTGGAACAGAAGAGACTTGCACTTAAAACAATATCCCATACAAAGAATGGGGTCTACTGTTTGTGATACATATGTGTAACGTATGTAACATATAAGAAGATGGTGAAGATTGTGAAAGAGTGGAAGAGTTCATGGATATATGCGGACAGTCCATACCTCAACTAATGTGAAACCAATGCAGAGAACACAGGACAACAGAAAGCTGAAGAACCACAACGATTCATAGCTGCCAGAGAGGAGCCAAGTCGTTTCAGATCCCATCGTCTCTTTGAAGTCAACTGTATTCATATAGTGTATGAATGTGGATTACAAGAGGAGTGCAACCTGTCTGCAGTTTTCATTGCTAACATGACGCTGGCCACTTTTTGGATTTTAACTTGTATTAAAATATGGAATTATAGACTTTGCTGGCAATCCACAGTGATAAGGGATATAACAGAAGTTATAGTGCCTACAGCTACGTCTAAGTAGAACCTTTTTTTTTTGTGTTTTTTTTTAAATGCATACCCTAAACAGGAGTTAATTACAAGAAACTACTCATATCAGCCCCCTGGGTAGTGATGATGTGACTTGCTTCCAGTGTAGTCCAAAGTGCCATATTTTTAACACATGTAGCTTGAATGTTACTGTGACTACAGGCTTTGGGGCAGCCAGTGTTGGGGGTCAAGCGTACATGAATTGAGGACTCATAAAGGTATGAGCTCTTAGTTCATGTACAGTCGTATGACTGCAAAGGTCTGATTAAAAATGTTACACCAAATGAAAATCTACCTTTATTATATTGCAAGAGCCTGAAATTGAGATGGTCTTGCTTTGCATTTAAAGGGTTTGATCTAATCGACATCGTGAGTGAATCATACAAAAGATATTTGCATGATATAAGCTAAACTACACGCACAATGTGTCTATATACATTTTTCAGCACTGCACTTATAATTCTTTATCACCTGAACTGTCACTGTTGTAATGTTCATCTATTTCTGACTACTATTGTTTGGGTTTGTCAGGCCTTGCCATCAGGGATCACACTGTACCAGATTTCGAGGACATTGTACAATACCTACAATACCTGAAGCTTGATGAGCCCATCATTGGTGAACAACTTGATAATCACCATGAAATAGTTTCATTTTATTCCACTTTTTTTTTTTTTTTTAATCTCTGTATAACATTTTTGCTTCTCTTATTTCCTAGGTCTGAACTATTTGGAAGAAGTGCCTGGCACAGATGCCAGTGACCCTCAGACAGGCCCTAGATACTTATGTAAACTATGTGATCTGCATGCAAACCTACCCAATATGGTCAATCATGTCATTGGACGTAAACACCGCCAGAAATACCTGGTAAGGCGTTGTGCACATTTTCAGAACAAACTGATATTTGCTAGTGGGACCTTTTGAATTTCTGCTGTGCTCTTGACTTAATGCTTTACTTTGATCTTAATGTAGCAACTGAAACGGCCAGACTTGGTGACTTGGGACAAAACAACAATGATGAGCCAGTCAGGAAAGGTCATAAGGGCAAAAGCAGAGGTGGTAGAGAGACAGGATGGACAAGGATCTCCGAGGGTGGGTCACAGACATATAATTAGCCGGTCACATTTATAGTCATAATAACTACATTTGATCACTGAACAATCAAATCGATTTAGCGAGTAACAGAAGTTGTTTGTGGTATTTACAAATTGTTAATGTTAACTTTTTTGTGTGTTTTAGCCAATGAGGAAAAATAGGACTGTGGGCAAATCAAACATCTCAAGAGGTAGGCTACATTCTTTTACTTTGGATTCTGTATATGAACAGAAACGTTTGTGAGATCATATACTATTTACTGTTTCTTTTACTTAAGAAATTTCAAGGAAATATCAAGCCAAGTAATTGCTCAGCCTATTTCACAGAAATAGTTGAGTAGACCTGGAAGTGTCAGGCTTTGATGAACATGATCAAAATGTACATGGTAAAGGCGGGTTATGGCAGAAAAAGTTTGGGAAGCATTAGGCTAGTCCTCAACACATGCAATGTAGAAATCATAAAACATAAATTTGTCGTAAATTACAGTGCCCAACTTGATTGAAGGCCATTGATAGTGTGTTATGGCAAAAGCGATAACCAATTATAAAAAAAAACGAATATTTAACATGAGAAAAATTATAGCTGGATATATTGATGTTTTCTCAATAAATTATGAAATGACCACAACTATAAATCAGTTAACTGGCGTAGGAGGTTCAGCAGATGGCAAATTGGTGAGGGCCACTACAAGTGGAAAGGGGCTTAAAGAAGGTACACAAATTAGTACATACTGTGACTAAAAATCTACATTTACTCTTTCCCTCTAGTTTTGCCAAAGCAAAAGCAAAAAATGGACCATAATGTCCCGCAGATTGTGGCCCAACTAGGTGTGCCACTTCACCCACCAGCACTGATGGATTATGAGGGTGAGTACTCCCACCGAGGGAGGCGTCCTCTAGACGATCCAAACACACCCCCCTTCCATCCAAATGACCCCTACCTGAGGGACGACCCTCTCAGCTGCGACCTTATGGAAGATGAAATGCGAAGACCGGATTACATGGAAAGCGATATGTACAGGCAAGAGTTTGTGGAAGCCGATTATGATAGGGAGTATCAAGAGGACTATGTGGAAGATATGCACAGAAGAGACGTACATGAGCCGGGAGGTTTTCCCAGGTGTGATTCTAGGGAGGAGATGCCCCATAGACAGACCTACCATGGAGACACTTACCCTGAGGAGGCCCCTCCTCACAGGAGGCCCCGCCCAGAAAGTGATCCCCTCAAGCAGTTCTACTCTGAGGAAGTTCGGCGCGGTCGAGTTCGCTCTGCTGAGGTCGCTGAGCCTCGTAGGAAGGCCTATCCATTACATGACCCTCGTGGTGCAGCCTATCCAGAGGACGATCCTGACAGATACTCTTACCCACCGGAAGATTCTGAGCCAGCTTACCCAGGTGAAGGTCCTCATGGGCGAGAGTCTAGCAGGGATTACACTGATTATTCCCATGCCAGTGTTCACGATGAAGAACGCACCAGGAAAAGAGGAGGCTATCCTGAAGAGGAGACACGACGCAGAGCTTTCCCAGAGGAAGAACCCCTGTGGCCAGCCTACCCAGAAGACGAACACCACCAGTGGTCTCTGGACAGGGAGCCGGGCAGACATGGAAACATGAATGGAGCGGGCAAGCAGGGATCTGGTGACCCAGAGACCAAGAGGAGGAGGTTTCCTGAACCTTTGGAGAATGACCAGCCGTATGACAAAGATCATTTGTTTGAAATGGTCAGAGCGTTTCGCCAGGAAAGAAGAGCACCACAAAAAGGGGAGGCAGCGGACAACCCCGGGCCTAGCAGAACCGGCCCCCCTGCCTCCCAGAGACCACTGGAAGTTGCCAGATCCATATCTGAGATCCCAGAGCCATTCAGACGCTTCCTGGAAGGGGCTGCAAGTAACCAGGACGACGGAAAAAGAAAAAGGAAGAGTCGCTTCTCTGATGCCACTGAAGAGGAGGTGGAAAGGGCAAAGGGGATGTAAGTGTTCATTTTCTTTAAGATTTGTCTATAGAGACGACAAATGGCTGGTTAATATCTTTGAAATTAGACTTTTTACATTGTGTTACTGAATGCTTTATGTTTACACCTTTATACATTATTTCTCTGGATGTGCTTGATTTCTACTTTAAGGCTCACTGATGCATATAGAAACCCAACGAGACCAACAAGACCAGAAGTCCATGGACCACAGAGACCCGACCCCTTTGTCGTATGTCATCCCCCTCCTCCCACTGTCAAATAAAAAAAAGCCCAAAAAATAATCGTAAAAACAAAACCTCTCAATTCTGATAACTAGTAACTGTCCAGTGTTTTGGTAATGTCATACTTTTTAACTAATCTATATGATGTGCTCATTTATGTCGAACTGTTGTGATGTCAAACTTATTCTTGTTTAGAGCCCATATCATGCTGAAACCTGCCAAAGAGGAAGCTCCAAGTCTTTGTCAGAGAATACTGCTGATCCAGGGATTGTCTTTGATTTGCTGGTAAGGTTATGAATCAGTATTTGCAACATAGACGGCAGGGAAGTGTGCATTATGCAGGATGGCTGTTGGATAATGTTTTTTTTTAAAAGGGGAAAAAAATCTTACCAATCTCTTTTCTGTTTTCTTTGATGTTTTAGAAAAACATTAAAATTGAGAATGTGGAAGAGGCCGACTTCCTCAAGGACAAACTTTGCCACCTTCTTAAAGAATTCCAAGCCAAAAAATCTGAGAAGACTGTGGTATGTTTTACCCTGCACAGGGCTGCTGTGCTATGCATAGCCTTTATTATCGATCATGTGATTCGGTTTTACGCACTTCCTCACAGAAGTAGAAGTGAATTGAATAAGCTTGTCTATTCCTTGTTCTTGTAGCACAATAGCCAAGGGCGAGCAGTCATCTCCAAAGATTACAACCATTTGAGCCAGGACCAACAGGAGTCTCCACGGGGCCAGTATGAGAGAGGCCTCAGAGAAGGACCAGAAGGAAGGCCTTTTGAGAACCAGCCCAGGCGATCAGAGGAACGCTACTCCCAGGAAGCTCCCCGAGGGAGAGGCTGGGAGGAGCAGGAGCAGCTACCTGAAGAGCAATACCAGGAATACTGCCAACCTTCCCATCCTGAATCCAGAAGCACAAGCAGAAGCCGTTATGAAGGTGAACAGCCTGATGAATAACATTTCAGTCGCAATCAGTTAGTAGATCCACATCAAACACAAATGACAAGTAATTTTCCACATGCAGCATATTAACAGCCAGCTGCCCTACTGCTCAGTATCACCAACTCATTCTTCCCTGTATCTTCATATTCATTCCCTAAACGTACTGTGTTCCAGACTATGATCACACACGTAATGAGTTCTGTTTTTTTGTCAGATGTGAGAAAATGTATTGCTTCATTAAGGAGCAATTGTTAAGAAAAATAATTTGTGTGAAAACTCCTATTTTTAAAATGTAGCTGTCACAAATATTTGCACCTGCAAAGTTAACTAAATCCTCCAAGTTTGTGTGCAGTAATTCTGGAGGGCAAGGTGCGCACTGCAATATAAATCAGTCTTGTGTTTTATAATGAGCTACATTCTCTCTGCTCTATTTCCCTCCTTCACACACACTCCATACACCATATACTGTACACTCTTCAAGTGTGTATAGTTATTTTTCTTGGCAAATCCTTTAATTCCCCTCACTAATTGTTTTCATGTTACATGTATCCTCTCTTATAGAGGTCTTTGGGCGGCCCGGATGTTCCAGCCGCCACATGCTTCCCATCCAGAAGAGACAGAACTGTACCCCGAAAGGTTCCAGGAACCCACGCACCCTGATGACTACCCACCTGCTGCTGAGGAGTTTTTTGACCCCCCGTCTTCTGCACCTCCCTTCCACAGGGAGCAAGGATACAGGATGCGCCGGGGTCCTCAGCACTCCAGCAGCCTGGACAAAATCACCTCCACCCTCTTGGAACTTGTGGCTAGGAAATAATTGTCATCTTTCAATTAAAGTCCTGTAAACAAAAAATTTGTACTTTTGATGAAATATTTTAGTTTGAAAATATGGTTTGATGTTTAATTTCCTTTGATTTCAATTTGTTATTGTCTGTTTTTAGGTTATTTACTGTGGATGTTTACAAAGAATTTGGTCCATCTCGTGAAAAAGTGTTGGAATTTGATGCAAACATTAAAACATTTGTCTACTGCAACTATCATGTCTTTGAATAATAATTATTATTATTAGTAGTAGTAGTAGTAGTAGTAGTAGTAGTAGCGATATCTTGTCATATCATACTTACACAGTGCAACACATTTGGGCATACATGGATTCACACACAAACAATGGCCTCATTTTAAAATTGATGTCATTGCTCTTGTTTTTTTTTAATCTATTTATCTACTTTGTTGCTCCGTAAAGCACTTTGGGAAGGTAAAAGTTTGTTGACTGGCATTGGTGCCACCTTGCAACTGCTTGTATAAAAGTGTTTTAAAGAATGACTTAGATATTGACGTCCTTGCATAGCAAACGCAAATGCTGACGTCAGCGCGTACGTGCGTCGAACTCTTTCCGGTTCGAGTTGAAGCCATCTTGTTTCCCGTTGCTAGCTAAATAAAATAAATAATAGGCTGAGCCGGACTTCACTTCGAACCCGTAAACCAAAGTGAGTAAGTAATTAAAATACATTTGTGGGTAAAACGTTTACGAGAAAGCATTCAGTGTTCGGTGGAAGTAGGGGCGATTACTTCGCTTCTTTTCATTTGCTCTTCTTGACCAATAGACGATTGTTTTGGAAGATGAACATAGGCGCCATTTCCCTCCCCGCTCTCTGAGGCGCTTATTGGTGGCCCGCTCAAGGGATCACAGGCGGTCAAGAAACTGCCATACTGTGTCCACCATGTTGGCTCTTGTCTGTGTAATCGGCAAATTGACTGGCCATTTCTATTTGATCCCGAATGGCGTCAGTTGCAGAACGAACTTAGCTCTAAAAACCTTGATTGGTGGAATCTAGTCCGAGGTTTGATTGGTCTGAAGGACAGATCCAAACGTTGTCTTTATTGGTTAGACTGCTTCTTCCCAGCTTTGTAAAGCTTTGCAAACTTTCATTAGATGACAGTACTCGTTGTCCAGTGGTGATTACGCCTAATACTACACATGCTGCGGAGGGTCACCTATGCTTTACCTCAATCTCCTGTGTATCTCCGACAAGCTAACATTAACTTCCCTGCGAGCCACCGTTAGCTTAAAGTCACGGACAGCAATGACCAGCTTGCTAACGTTAGCTAGCAAACGTGTGTGTTTGTTTGTGAACTAACGTTAGCGTTATTGGTCTAAGTGTTGTAGCCGATGAGGCCTAAACATTACGGGACATTTACAAATGTAACCTGATACAATTATTTAGTATTTTTGTTAACAATAGCGACCTGAATCCCTCCGTTGATCCCAACTGACTTTTGTTGTAGCAGACCTGGTGCTTGCTAGCACCACTCAAAATATTGTATTGCCTGACCCTTTCGCTTGCGTTTGATGTTCTAATAACATGAGCAGTCTAGTTAGATTGCAAACATACTTTTACACTGGTAGTTTTAGTCATTAATAGGTTAACAAGGAAAGATATATATTATGCTATTTTCCACAATCAAGACTGTCTTTGTTCCCTTGCTCAAGTCAGATGGATGATTGTCCTTAATCTTGACACATTGCCCCGTACTATATACACTATATAATGCTTGAATAATGAATAAATATCTTAAAACTCGGCCGAAGTCACAAAACGGAACAAAATCAGGTAATCAAATGTGCAGCTATAGTTACCTTATTTTACCTTTTTTGTATTTCAAATTTGGATTCGTTTAATTGATATTCAGAACGTAGCCTAAATCATTTAATGCTATCAGTCTTCTTTCACGTTGGAGCCATATAGTGTTCTAGCAAGTCGCACCAACTCCTAGGGCTATGGTATACTTCCAGTAAAAGTAACAATTCCAAAGTCGCTTTGTTATTATTAAGCTAATGGCAGCAGTGGAAGAATATTTTATATTTTGCATATCAGGGCAGTGACCAGGTATAATTTCCCAGTTCACACAGTTCTGCCCCAGCTTTTCATGTGTTTAAAGAGCCTGTGTAAAAGGTCCCTCGAAATCATTTGTCTAGAAGCAGTATCATACTGTACGTCTCTTACAGAATTATGTAAGCAGTATATGTCATATAAGCAACTACGTTTCTCAACGCACTATCTACCAGTCACTTTGACATATATGTAAGTGAAACTACAGAACGTGGACCAGTCATACTATAGGGAACTGTACCTGAGTGCTGTAGTTAGAAGTTGGTATGCAGGTGTGCATGCAATTTTGCATGTTTACGTGTATGAATGCATGGCTTGGCCCGGCTGCCCCGAGGGAGCTTTTTTGCTGTGTGTTTGTGAAACCAATAGTCCGGCTGGTGCATGTTTATCTCTAAACAGCGTCACTGAGAGCAAACATGTTCCTGCTACGGGCAGTACAAGTCATGGGAAGGTCTCTTTTGCACTGTGACCTTGCCAGGTGTCATCATGGAGGCATTTTGGGTAGCCAAACTGCGCCCAGAGAGAGAGAGAACTGCTCTGGCATGGCAGCCATGCTGGATAGATTAGTCTTTGTGCAGCACTGCTCTGTAATCATTAACTGGATGGCTACAGTACCTGCTCTAGTCCCCCTGCTCCGCACCAAAATAGAAAAGGGAACATTTAGCTTTGTTTCTCTTGAGTCTCTATCTCGCTCACTCGCCCTATCTCCACTTGTTCTACCCCTCCCATCCTGTAACAACTCTCCTCTCTGTCCTTCTCCATCCTTCCGGTTCCCCTCCCCCTCTAGTTCGTTCATTGATGGAGCAGGTTTGCTCTCTTTCTCACTCTCTCTAGCTTGTTGTTCCTCAGTACAGTAGGGATTTGCAGTAATATGCAGGATAAGCTTCAGGTCATACTGCCATCCTCTGCTCAGGCTGTCAGCTAAAGGCATCTCTTTCACCAAATTGCCTTGTCACCCCCCTCCCAGTTTCTGTCACTTCACTACACTTTATCGTCAAAGCTTTAGTTTATCTCAATCTGTTTGTATACCAGATGTGGAAGTATCAGTATCGTCAGTGGTGCATTAAAACACCATGGGTTGTGCACATCAGCAGTGTCCTGCCTTTGTGTTGCAAAGTAAAGGTTAGTGTGTAGAAAGTATGCACATTTAACCAGTGGTGAGCTAACAAGAAGGGCATTGTATGACATTGCTGACGTGGTTTTATGATGACATTTTAATTGTGGAAGTTGCTGTGAGCGTAGTTTTTGGGGTCAAGACAACAATGTCTTTGTGTTCTGACTTTCACCCATATCTCTTCAATCTTGTTTACCCACAAATAGGAGAAGAATTAAATGAACTCTCTTTTTTCCCCTTCCTTGGCTGCTCGGCAGTCAGCTGATCAACATGATTTTTGTGCAAGGGCTTTGTGATGACCTATTTTTGCACTGATTAGTTTCTGTGTAAATTTGATTGACACCATAATCAGGGTTTCACTGGATTGATCTAATGATTCTGGTCAGTTGCATAACTGAATGTACCCATGAGTCATGAGAATTGTTGAATAAATTCAGCAAGCTAATTAACATTCTACAGGAATAATGAGTGACCGTGCACAGAGACAATTTTGTTCTTCTATTAGCATAATATTAACAGTACAATGAATCTCATTATAGCAAGTAGCCTGGTTAGAGGCTAGATGTTTGTGGTGCTTACCTGTGACTGTGAGCAAGGATGAATGAGAGAGCAAGGACAAAACGTGTGTGTGTGCGGATGTGCACGCATGCTTGTGCGCACGTATGAGACAGCGAGTCTGCCCAGTATGCCTTTGTACTTTAAATCATGTGGATGCAACATGCGGCATCCATTCTGACACTTCTATGAGCCAGTGAGGGCCAGCGTGGCTGCCTGCATCACTGGGCTGTCAGCCTGTAGCAGCAGAGGGGAGGCGGGGCTGAGGGAGACATTTAGTTTGACATTGTAAATAAGCAGAGAGCAGTTGTCAGAGAGCAGCCCGTGGATCCTTTCTTCTCCGTCCAGCAGTGAGAGAGGCAAGAGCAGCCAGAGGACAAACAATGCCGAGGCAAGCTACCACAGCACCCCTTTACACACTCCCTAAAGCGCTTTTCGCAACTTTATCTGCTCTTTTTCGTCTATTCTCCTCTCTACTCTCTCTTCCTCTTTTCTTTTCCCTGACCCCTATCCTGCAGCTCAAGGTAACTTAGAACAGGAAGTTGGCTGTCGGTGAAAGGGGGTTGGGCGGAGGAAAGGGGAGGAGCAGGGGATGTGTCAGAGCTGATCGGTGGGTGCGACAGCCAATGGAACGGGAGGACCTTGTTCTCTCATTGGTGGAGAGTGTCAGAGTGAGGAGGGAGCTCGACGTGAGGCGGGGTTTGAGTATCATGTAGCAGGCTAGATTGATTACTCTTGAATGTTAAAGGGGAAGGAGGCTGGAGGAGATTTTTGTCTGGGAGTCGGGAGTGCCGCTGTACTGTTGCCTGCTGCTGTGCTGTTGCCTGCTGCTGTGCTGGCTTTCTGATCTCTTCTGTTCCCTCTCGCCCTCTCTTCTGCGCCGGGCCAGGGGTCAGCTCAAAGACAAACGCACGGGTCACAGGCTAGAGAGAGAGAGAGCTAGAGAGCAATAAAGTCAGAGAAAGAGAGAAGCTCAGCTAGTTAGGGGGACTTGGTCAGAAGAGAAACAGGAGAGTGGTGTATGTTTAGGCAGGAGGAGATTGGGGGAGCTGAAGGAGACGGGGCAATCTGTAAAGCGAGAGTGAGAGAGAGGAGGGGGGAGGGGTAAAAGAAGGGGGGGGGGGCTTGCTCTTCTGTGTGTCCGGGCTGAGAGCTTTTTTTAAAGCCGTCCAGCGGAGCCAGAGTGCCTTTTGTCTGGTGGCTAAGACCGGGGGACTGGAGGAAGTGAAGGGGCTGGAGAGACTTTTTCTGTCAGCCTCTTTTCCTCCTGCTGCTCTCAAGGAGACTTGTACAGGGCTCTCTGTTTCTCTCTGTTCTGCTCCAACACAGCAGACCGTTCACCATGAAGGGCACAGGGTAAGTCTGACCGCTTAGTACATACATACACAGAAAGAGAAAGTAACTGTGGAGTTGATTAGCTTTTAGGTCTTTCTGCATGAATTGTCCACATCTGTTCACTCTCTCTCTCTCTCTCTCTCTCTCTCTCTCTCTCTCTCTCTCTCTCTCTCTCTCTCTCTCTCTCTCTCTCTCTCTCTCTCTCTCTCTCTCTCTCTCTCTCTCTCTCTCTCTCTCTCTCTCTCTCTCTTTCTTTCTTTCTTTCTTTCTTTCTTTCTTTCTTTCTTTCTCTCTCTCTCCATCTTACTCTGTCTCTGCAGTGATGAGATGCTGTCTGTCCTTTAGAGCCCTCCCCAATCCCCCCTCCCCTTCTTGTCCTATAGTCCTCACCTTGCAAGATCTGAGTGTGTGTTTCAGTTGTGTGTGTTTGCGCGTGGTTCTGCACTGGGCAGCAATCTGCCTCTCTGATCCATGTCCTTCAATTGTCACTTCAGTACAGCGGTGTTGGTATTGGCATTTGTAGTTGCTGTTTTACAGAATCCACCATGGTGCAAAACAATATTGATCCTATGATGGTTGTTCAGTTAGCCTATTTTGTGTTCGTAGTGTTTTTGCATCTTCAAAGTAACAATGGATGTAACTTCTTCTGTTGAATCACTAGTTTGCAGAATATAGCTTTGTTTGTTTGTGGCCTTGTCTGCCTGTCACTCGCTATGTTTTGACTTTGGACTCAGCAGTCGGACGGCTATTGCATGCCCACACACACACACACACTCTCACTCACTCAGTGGCCCATTATCGACTGCACTGCCAGCCTGACTCTGTGCTCATATGCACTTCAGAGTCACCCCAAGATAATGGCGCTGAGGTCCCGAAGGCTTGTGGCCACAGCGCCTCTGGGTGCTGGTCCGAATCCCACTCCTCCCTGACGTCCTTGTTTATGCGCTGGCATCAGACAGTGACGCAGAGCAGAGAAGCCAAGATGGCATCCGTGTTGAAAGGGGATTGGTTGTAGTTGGAGGACTCCAAGAGACTATCTCACTGTGTTGTCACTGTTGGTGTCAGGGGTCCCCAGGGGTGGAGGTGCAGCTGGTTGCAGTGACCTCAGGACCCCCCAGCCCCCACCCCAACAGTGTCAGACGCCCAGATGGGACAGACTGTCAGCCTGTCAGCTTCAGGGACAGAGGAGGCTAATAGTTTGATCTGATCTCTTCTGATGGAATCTTTGGAGGGCGCCTCTTCTCTCACTTGCCTCTGACTCCCGTTCTCTCCCCTCCCTTACTCCCTAATTGAAAGTTTCCATTGGTGCCTTTGACAAAACGAAGTCCCGTTGGGGAAAGAGAGAGAGAGGGATGGAGAGAGAGAGAGAGGGAGACTAAAAATAACTCTTAAGTTGAAGCCCTTGCTGCCAAATCCCAGGGTTGGCCACTGTCTGCATGCGATTTGAATATCATTTGTGCCCCATGCTGCACCGTAGGCACAGTGGGGGAGGAAAAAGTCAGTGAAAACACGCAAACACACTTGCACATAGCTAGGCCTTATAGCCTATAGCTAAGGTGACCACAACGGCGTTGTGCACACTCTTTTGCCCTTGTTGCCCCTGTGTTTTTATATGTGTATGGTGTCACTAAGAGAGTGTGGGCAGCCAGGGGGAGTTAGCTGTGTTCCAGTGTGTGATATGCAGGTAGCATTAGACCTGCCTACTTTGACGCCAGAGACTGGGCCTAGCATTGGATGAAGGTCACAGGAATGTGAGAGTGGCTCCCGCAGTCTCTCTGCCAGCAGTGAGAAGGAGACATGCAGAGGGAGATGAGAGGACACAGAGAAAGAGAAACTCAGAAAAGGAAAATTAGACTGTATATGTTTTTATTATCAAAGCTTCCTAGAAAGTACACAGCCAAAACCACTGGGGTCACTTAAGCGCTGCAGCGAAAGTTGAAAAACCTGTCCTTCTCTGCTCTCCCCCTCTCTCCCTCCCCCTTCTCTCTTTCCTCTCTTCCTCTCTCTCTCTCCCCCTCTCTCTCTCTCTCTCTCTCTCTCTCTCTCTCTCCCTCCTCCCTCTCTGGTTTCTCTCTCTCCTCTGTTGAATGACCTTGGGAGATCAGTGACTAGCACTTCCTGGAGTTGGCTTGAAGCAGAACCAAGGGCAAAGTTTGCAGGGCCGTTTGGTCAGCTGGTTCGGCCCAGCCAAGACAAGGGGATGGTTTCGATGCAGGTCACAGCTAGCATGTCAGTCGCTGTAACCGTGTCGATGCTTTTCAAAAACAATATTTGCTCCAGCATCTGTTAGAATGTCATGCAGGTTTAGGACCCGGTGGTTAATCTGTAATTCCTGGCTGAGAACTTCACTTCTTGTTTTTTTGTTTTGCCTGAGTAGATCATTTACCCTGCATGCTGAAACCATGCCAATGTTTTTTTTCTGGTGTTTGTCCTGTCTGATGTAGGCCTCAATTAGTTCATTGAGTTGAACACTCTTAATAGTTCAGAGTTTGTAAATAGAGCCTTGTGATTTAGGGCCATCATTTAAATTGTTTCTCCTTCAGTCTCACATTTGTTATCTAGACCGCTTTATTCTGTCTATTCTGCTGCCATATTCAGGTACAATAAATCAAGATGATGCTCTCACAGTTCTGAGGAAATGATAGAAATAGTAAGCCAATGCAGGACAGTAAAAAAAGTAAATATTATCACAAAAGGTAAAGCAGTTCTCATTGGTCCAACAATTTATTCTGGCCTCTGATAATAAAACTGTGTAAACAGAGGCTTGCTCTGCATTTGTTTTTCCGCTTAGGATGCTAGATAAAATCCTAGTGGCCTTCAACCTTTAGTGACCTTCCTAAGAACTGCCCATTCTGCACTGTTGACAATTTTCCACAAATGACCTCTTGTAAGGACATGTCTGTGCAGTGTAGCAACACTCCATCCCATTGTTGGTACTGCATCATACAAAAAATGCCCTTTGGTTGATTTCATCCTTCAGTATAGTGAAATACAGTGGTGACCAAAGCATGTGTGTTGAGCGTAACCAACTGGAAGGTCACGTTTAGGTCATATGATGGAAAAGTTAATCTATCTCTGTCTTGTTTCCCCTTCTCTCTGTCATCCTCCCCTTCTCTCAAATGGGATATTAGACAAGAGTCTTATGCTGTCCTTTTGCCCTCGTCCATGTGCTGTTTTGATAGCCGTCACCATGGAAGTGGGAGGGAGGGAGTTACAAAGAGGGACTGATTGTAAAACACACATTTGAGTTAGTTTTGAAATTCTGCCAATATCAGGGATTAACGTCACCATAATCAATAGGACTATGTAATAATGTAATGAACTACAGCACTGTAAAATAAAGTGAAGTGGTGTTCTGGTTTGTGACTGTTCTAACTCACAGCTAATATTTAAATTTTAGCTTTGAATGATCAACCAGGCCATTGTGGGTGCACAGCTTTCAGTAAGAGTTTCACACTCTTGGATTAATAAGTTAACCAAATCAGCCAGACAAGTTAACACGTTAACCATATCACTACCTTGACAATTTCAACAAGCCATGAATCATTTCTCTTGTGAAACATGTTCCAATAATTTACACTTATTTCGATTATAACACTCGTTCCTCAAATCCCTTTGTTGGAGTACACATTTAGTTTGCTGTATGCCTCCCCTCTGCCTCAATGTGAAGCCTTGCTCCAGGAGCAGATGGGATGAGTTTTTCCTCACCATAGCGACAGTGTGATACTGAAACACCTAGGGGGAAAGTTCACTCCACTGCCTCAAATAGGCCTTCAGGTTGTCCCCAACTGCCTTGCCTCATTACCCATCAACTATACTCAGCAAAATTATGAGCTCAATTCACACCAACTGCCAGGTCATTAAGGAAGCAATTAACTGCAGTGCATTTCACTTACTCATTAACCAAAGGCCGATTCTGTGCATTTCCTCAACTAGTTCTCTCCTTAGGTAACTATGCCTGTATGCAGAGTTCTAGCCTGAAAACTCACCTCTTCCCCTTTGACCTTTCCTTGTTGTTTTATGAAACTTAAAGAGCAAATGCATAGGCGTAGCACTAGTGATTCTATCTATTGTTGTTTTTCCTGGCCCTCCCCCCTTTTCTGCCTGCACTCCAAGTTCCTATCAGTTTTATTCTAAGAGGAATTGAGGGCTCATGTAAAGTGGTGTGATGTTGGGAGTTGGAGCAAGGCGCTGATGCTGCTGTGAGCGGCTGCTTGATGTGACGTGCCAGGGAGGGAGGGAGGGAGGGAGGGATGAGTGGAGAGAGAGAGAACGAGAGAGGAGAGATGCAGGACTGGGCTAGCAGAACAACATTAGTGCTGATTCAGCTTCTGCAAGCAGAGCAGCATTGACTTTCTCAGAGAAGTTGGAGGGGGGAGATCAGGTGAAAGTAAGTAAGAGAGAGGCAGAGAGAAACACACACCCACAGGTGACAGAGAGAGATGGGAAGGACTGAAGGAGAGACAGGAAGAGAGAGGTAGAGTCACTGAAGGAGGAAGAAGCAAGGTGCTGCGGTGGACAGTGCCGACGAAGCACGGACAGCACATTTGCCCTCAAACACACACACACACACAGCGCAGTTCGTAGGAAACCTAACACCGACATCTCTCTGTCTCAATGACCTGATGAAGGACAACAGAACCGCAGGGAAGAGGAGAGGAGAGATACACAGTGCAGAACAACACAATGTACCCTAATATAGCATAGCAGCTTTGTACAACACAGCAAAGAAGAGCTCGGCCGGTTTGTAGCACAGTACAACAGAATGACGCACAGTGTTGGCCAGAATAACACAGAATAAGTGCACATATAAGCCTAGACTCATACCAATACAGCGAGCCATTTTCACATTGTCTTTCTCTCCAGTTGCGCGCATCAACCCCCATACCTCCAGACCTCCAGACCTTTTACAACTGTATAACGTTGACGTTTATTAGCTTTCAGGACTTTCAAAGTATATTTTCTTTGTGCAAAGGATAGCCCCACTGAGAGTGTTTGTTTGACTAGTATTAGGCCCAGACCATAGAAGGTGTTGCACCGAGCCCGGAGACAACATTATGTTCTGCACTTGTGTGTCTGGCACCCACAGGCTCCCACACAAAGTTTCCATTGATACAAAGCCTTGAGAAACATGGCAATATCAATATAGATAGAAGACACTAGCTAGCTGGAGGAGCCACGCTCTAGGGCATGTTGATACTTAACTTCTCCTCTCTCTCACACAGACACGCTTTCTCTTTTTTTTTCTCACACTCGAGCCCACCCCTCCTCACACTTGCTTTCTCATTTCTTCTCTCTCACATATCGACTTCCCTTCCGCCTCTTTGCTTCACCTCTCTCACTTAGACCCTGTCCCCTCCCCCCTCCCCTCCCTTTCCTCCCTCTGGCGTGCTTAGCAGTCTGTGGCTGTTTATTTAGATTGAAGGTCATAGGGTCACCAGGGGTGGGGGGAGGGGGGGGTGTGTGATTTAATAATATCTCTTTCTCTCTGAGTGTTTTGAAGAGAAAAAGGAGGAACAACTCATGAGGTCTTTTAGAGAAGTCAAGTGTATGGGTGTGTGTTAGTAAGCAGAAGAAGGAGCTGAGGCAGCCAGGGCCTTTGTGTTTCACTTATTTATCTTTCTATCATTAATTGAAGCATTTGCTATTTTAACTCTTCTATCCTCCTCCGTTTCCTCTGGGCCACGGCACTGTTGCCATGGTAATTAACCTGATGGTTGTCTGTAATGGTGTTAAGTGAATTGCCTAATTATTGTTCCTTATCAGGCTACCAGTTGGAGAGCCACACAAGCTGGCAGAGAACACACACACAAGGATGTCCTGTTAAAAATTATCACAAGATCAACTGCTGATGTGGGTAGTAAAATGCTACTTAGCTGGAAAAACAAATGGCCCTCCTTGAGACTAGTGTTTACACTTGCCATGTTCTTCTGTAGTTCAACCTATTTGCATTGTCATGGTGTCACTCAGCTTAGTGACAGAGTACAGAGAGAGAGCGAAAGAACAGGCAGAGGGCAGCTGGCCCCTCGGGCGGAGGAAAAAAACTACAAACCCCATCAGTCATTGCTGCCCCGCGGAATGCTGGGATTGTTCTAGTGACTGCAGGATTTCAATCAACCTTGAAATGCAACTGGACACTGGAGCGTCAGACAGAGAAGGGGAGACATCGTCAAGGTCAATCACTAGCCCGGCACGCCACAGCTACAAGCGGCCTGATTGATTTATATCTAGCCACCCCCCCCGCCATTTTGTCTTTATCGATTTAGGCTACTCTCTGTTGGAAACTGAATGACAGAATAGGATGCAGCAGTGCTTCTTCTATATTATTCAGTAGTGATGGTCCCCACAGCCGGATAACTTCCATGACTGCTACAGAAGATGTCAGGATGTATAATTTACCTAAATTTCCTGCCAAAACACAATCAAGTAAAGGACTAAAGTATACAATTAGTGATTTTATCATTGTAAAATATTGAAACTAATACACTAAAACCAAAACTTGTTCCAAAAAGGGGCTGACATGGAAGCAAAGTCAAAATAATCCGCTACCACACCACTGTTAGAGAACACAGTCGGGGAAACACTTGATGGAGTATTTGAAAGGCCGTCTTTTGTTTTGCCTTGGTCTGTCAGCTGGACCAGAGCTGGAGCCATTCATGCTTGTTGGCCCAGAGTGAGAAAAGAGAGAGAAGAAAGAGAGGAGACCCCCCCTCCTCCTCCCAACACTCTCTCTCTTTGTACTGTCATGTCTCTCTCTCTATCTCTGTCTTGTTTGACCCACATAGCTAGTTTGCACAGCAGTCTGACTGCGGCCCTGTCTGTCTCTTACCTCCCCCTGTTAAAGCCTTTGGCACTTTGTCTTAGTGCTGGATTAATGCTGAACTGGACAAGGCACTACCCCTCCCTCACACATAAATACACACAGTTTCTCTTGAGTAGCTCCACACACTCATCTCTTGTTCTGTCTCCCCTTGTTACTTTTTCGTCTCCGGCCCATTCTTTCCACAAAGGTAGGGAATGGGAGAGTAAGGGAGAGAGTGAAAGAGTGCTATCCAGACACTCTAAGCACTGCGTGCTCAGACAGGCAGGCCAATATTCCCCCAGCAGATTCCTGGCATGCCATAGTAACCTGCTGGATCCTCTTTCAAACCGTCAGACCCCTTGTAGAAGCTGGCTTTTATGTTTATGTGCGTGTGTGTGTGTGTGTGTGTGTGTGTGTGTGTGTGTGTGTGTGTGTAAAACAGTTGCATTGTTTTAGTTTACAACTTTTGTCATTTGTGAGTGTGTGGTTGTGTGTGTATCTGTGCAGTGTACATCCATCATTAATTGGAATGCAGTTGTTGTCAGGAGAGTTTCTCTCTTTGACACGCGCACACACACACACACACACACTCCTCCCCCTTCTCTGGCTTCAGCATTGTCCTCAGTCCGTAGGGTCACCAGCAACACCCACCACAGCAGCGATTAACTTGCACATGACATGCTTGTGTTTGCAAAGTAGCCACAGCTAGGTGCTGAAGGTGATAAAGCCATTCACAATCAGGCAGCGTGCAGCCAGTCTGATGGTGGGTCGTTAGGCATGTCAACATCCCACAAGGACAGGAATAGAAAGCCGCCTGGGCCCTATTTTAGATTTCACTGTATTCTAATTATAGGCTATGATGGGCTGTGTGGTTCTGACACACGGGGAGAGCTCTGGGCAGCAAAGGCCTGGACTGGCGCTGACACTGTATTCTGTGTTCTTCTGCTTAGTGAACAACCTGTTTTGGATGTCTGAATACTCACATTCTATGTCTTTTTTTTTTTAAATAATTGACCTTTGCCTCCACTTCTCTCCTCTTTCTTCCTTTCCTGCAGCAGAGTAGAAGATGTCTGCAGATGCGTTTGGAGCCGGGGGCAGCGATGCCCAGCAAACCCTCCAGTCCTTTTGGCCTCGTGTCATGGAAGAGATCAGGAACCTCACTGTGGTACGACATACACACACACAAAATGAACACTAAAGATGCAGTTGTTTCACATGACCTCCCAAGACTCAAAGGCACACGCATATACAAAAGCACACACTCTTTTGTTCTCTGTTTTCTGTGTGTGTGTCACCACCTGACCCCCCATCGATGTGTTTCAGAAGGATTTCCGTGTGCAGGAGTTGCCTCTGGCTCGAATCAAGAAAATCATGAAGCTGGATGAGGATGTCAAGGTAAGGGGAGAGCCAAAATAATTGACCAATATTGGAAAAAATATTTGTTATCAGATGCAGGGATATTATAAGAACTACATTGCTCTAATATGTACATAAATATTCCCTTCATAAAAGATGAGAAATGAAACCCACTACAGAGAAATGAAACCCACTACAGTCATTTCTGTGAATATGTCAATTCTGGTTCTTTTCCGGGGTCATGACACACCGTAATCTAGTCAAGAGTGCTAACGTTGGTTTCTCAAGGCTGACTCATGTTTCATGCGTGGCTAGATGTGCGGGAGCCGCAGACGTGCCGTCAGTGTACCTTGGTATTCATGCTTCTTGCACTTCTCATGACGACTGTGTGCCTGAAAACTCCAGCACTTTAGTGGCGCTTTAGGAAAACTCACCTCTTGATATCCTCCAACAAGAAAAAACAACCCCACCGGAATCAGCCAGTAGTTCCAGTTTCTCTTTGTTCAGTCGTTGCTTCAAATTTCAGGTGGTGCACGTACACGAACGAGCATGAACCAGCCTTAAGCCTTGTTAGTTTACTGGCCAATTTGAAACTACTTAATTAGGGTCAGGTTAAGGCGAAACTGGAAATGGAGATCATATCAATCATATTATATTGATATCAAGTGGATTCACATCAATACATGGTAACGGTGTACATACAGGAAATCATCAAGTATCAATAAGTGCAAATTCATATAGTTTTGATAGACATCAAAGATCATTGGTTGAGAAAAGACTACCTAAAGGTTGATATATGCAACCTAGCGGTTGATAAGGACTAAAGTGGTTACTATCAGCATCAGTCAATAAGCTGTAACTACAGTAGTTACTATAAGCATCAGTCAATAAGCTGTCGCTACAGTAAACGGTCAACACATTAGTAAAAAATAATCTGTTAATTAACATCTATTTGTGGACAAAACCCATTTTTATATTATTGGAAAACCACTAGGTTGCATTCTTCATTCATGCCAGTAGGGTGTATTGGTTTCAGGGTATGTATCTACAAGCATTTTTTAAAAGGACCTACATAACCCTAACCCAAAACACAAAATAATGTTGTATAATGTTGTCCGTTGCATTCAAGTAGACAATTCAGGGACATGGAGGAGTGATTTTTTCCATTAGAGCAGATTATCGGCCAGGACTATTCCTGGTCTATAAAGACAAAGCCTGGGAACATGTGCCTGTGTATGTGTGTGGCTTGAATATATCGTGTCAGGAGCGCTGTCCTTAGTTAAGCAGCAGCTTAAAGTGGTAAAGAGATCAGGAGATCACTAACATATCTGAAGGCAAGACCCTGCTGTCAGCCCTGACACAGCAGCTTTCAATGCATGTGTCTGCAGGTGTATATGTGCATGCACACCTGTGTGTGTGTGTGTGTGTGTGTGTGTGTGTGTGTGTGTGTGTGTGTGTGTGTGTGTGTGTGTGTGTGTTAGAGAGAGAGAGAAGATATACTGTGATTACAGTTACACCTTGTGAATTTAACCTGCACATTTAGGTACATATACTTAACTAATTATTGTGTGGCTAGAGACAACAACTCAGTGTCACTCAGTGGAAAGAAGTGGAGTTTAAGGTTAAGCAATAATCCACATGGGTTAGAGTTAACATTGAGTTTAGAACAGTGAAGAGGTGTTAGCCATGACGCAAAGCAGTGGTAACACACCACTGTAATAAAAAGAATGGAAATGTTCAATAAATCTTATTATTAATCAGTAATAATAATGAATTAAATGTTATTTTCCTGCTAAGCATTATAGTTCTACTAACTGTTTGATAATTAAATTAATAATAACAATATTATTCTTTTGCAATATAGTTCTAACTGGTGTTTTTGGGTTAACACATTAACATTTAAGCCAATAGTTATGCGGTCCTTTTTCACAAAAGAATGTGCATATTTTGCAACAACTTTGAAAGAGATTGAATCGTTACTGAGGACTTGAGCTATCCATTTTATAATTGATTTTCGACCATGACAGCGTGTGTGTGTGTGTGTGTGTGTGTGTGTGTGTGTGTGTGTGTGTGTGTGTGTGTGTGTGTGTGTGTGTGTGTGTGTGTGTGTGTGTGTGTGTGTGTGTGTGTGTGTGTGTGTGTGTGTGTGTGTGTGTGTGTGTCTAACCCGGTCTAACTTCTTCTCCTCTGTACAGATGATCAGTGCAGAGGCTCCGGTCCTGTTTGCCAAGGCAGCTCAGATCTTCATCACAGAGCTAACCCTCAGAGCCTGGATCCACACCGAGGACAACAAGAGGCGCACGCTACAGGTCAGATACACACACACACACACACACATACATAGACACTTGCCTGACCGCTCTGTCCTCCTCATCCTCTTCTGACTCCTTCTCATCCTCCTTGTTTCACATGTTTTTCCTGCTCCTCCATACCAAATCACACTAAAGTTGAAGCACAAATTGACCTCAGCCTGTTCAGTCCCACTCTTGCTACTGTCCTCTTACTCTCTTTCTGCACCCTCTTTGCTGCGATTATCACACCCATCTCTGGTAATCATATCTACCATATCTTCACTATCTCTTCCTACCCCTCTCTTCCTTCTTTCCATATCCTCATCCTTCTGTGCTCTTTTTCTTTATAACAGGCCAACTTCTCTCCCACACCCTCGTGTCCTTTGGGTGGTCTTTTTGGTTTGTTGCTTTCTATTCACACAGCGCCTATGTGTGTGTATACAAGCAGAGGCCCCATACCAGCATCCCCTTGAGGACTATTCCTCTGTTTAATTCTTTCTCTCTCCATCGACTCTGAAAGCAAAGCCAGGCGGGCGCTGGTGACCCACTTTTCCCTCCAGTGCCATTTTGCCTGCTCTGTCGTCCCACAGCTGAATAACATGGATTCTGGAATGACGCTCGGGAAAGGGAGCGGGGGAAACGAGAGCGCTGATGGGAGCAGTTGGGAAAGACAGAGAGACGAGAGCTTGTCTCACCTGGATGTCAAGAGGGGAAAGCTGTGGAGCAGAACATGAAAGCCCTTAAGTCCACTTTATCCATTCACATACCTCTGAGAGATTAGCGGCCCATGGATGTGTGTGTGTGTGTGTGTGTGTGCGCACCAACACGGAGAGAGAAAGAGACTCAAAAAAAGAGACTGAGAAATCTCTTTCAGTTTGTCTTGGATGATTCTTTACTTGAAGACCTACTTTGAAAGTGTGTTCACTTGGCTATTAGACAAATCTCCGTCCCAGAGTCCTAGATTTTAGAATGAAACTGTCACTTGGTGGAAATCTGCGCCGCACGCTTTAAATAGAATCCCACTTTGTGTGAAGTTTTACATGTTAATTACATTTTACACCACAGATGGCGCATTAGGTGTGTGTGACGCTGACGTGTGCACCTCATGAATGTGTGATTTTTCCTGTGTGTATTAATGCACTCAAGCAGTGCCCTCCATTTCCACATGCACACACACACACACAGAGCTGCCTGGACCCTATTGTGCTGAGGGCACGCCAATTGGGGTCACCATAGCAACGCTCATCAATAGAACAAGTGTAGATGTGACCTGGTGTTACCAGATATTAATCAAGCTGCTATAAATAGCCCCTGGAGCAGGGAGGACCACAATGGGGGGTCCTGACTGCCAATATCCTGTGGAAAATTCCACAGAGACAGCACAGTGCTGTGGGTATAGGAAGAGGTACGGCAGCAGAGCCTGTGCTCGTGATGGCAGGAGAGCGTCAGTCCTGTTCATTTCCACCCATCTCACACACCAGGGTTGTGGTGTTTGGTTTTGATTAGTCAGTTTGCCTTTAGTTATTGAGAGAGAGAGAGAAAAGAAAGTTGTTGAATTTCTTTCATGTGACTTAGCTCCCCTTCCTTTCGGCTCAGTTATCAAAGCAGTCGCCTGTTACAGTTTTACTGGGAACTTCATTTTGATTCCTCAACAGCCTCTCATGTGGCTATTTTGGGAGCATTGAGAATACAACTCGGGCAGGTTTATATTTAGGTAGCTGCATATATTGAATTAGCAGCATAAGTTTAACTCTGGCCTCATCATTTGACCCTTTGCCTCTGTCCCCTTTGTGTTTACAGAGGAATGACATCGCCATGGCAATAACGAAGTTTGACCAGTTTGACTTCCTGATCGACATTGTGCCCCGGGACGAGCTGAAACCCCCCAAACGACAGGTGGGGAAACATACTGCCAGGGTGGTCTTATATCCAGCATTGTGCCAGCAAAACAGTCTGTGTCTTTAAAGGTGCCCTTTTGCTATTGGGAAAGGAAAACAATTACCTTACACATCAAAGCTAGTGCGAGCAATAGAGCTGACGGATCATTCATGTCTTTACCTCGGGTGCATTTCCATAGCTGGCAGCCTGGAGGTGCTGTAAACATCCTTGACTGGAAGCTGGGGTTTGGCCAGCAAGGGCTTTCAGTCGGATGTTTGCAGCATCTCGTTGCCCCTGACAACGAACAAAAACCCCAACAATGACACTAGTTATACCATTAACAACACAAAACCACATCGTCCTAAAGCATTTGCATATGTCCATGACTCTTCATGTGCACCCGACCAGCAGATGTCCCCAGGCAGGGAACATAAAGAGATGGACATCAATCGCCTTTTCTTACAGAAAACAAAATGTACGTTTCTGCTCCAGAAGGAGATTGATCAATATAAATTTAAGATACCGGGTGGGAGTGTGATGTCAAAATGTGTTGTCAAGGAGACCATCTCCAGGCATGTAAACATCCTACACTCTCAGCTGTGTTGTCATGGAGCTGGGAGAGGGGTGTTTACGCTTCTGGTGATGGAGAAACCACGACAAGATCAAGCCCTGCTCTCCTCATTAGTCCGTATTGAAGCAGAATGGCACAACTCAGAGTTCACTGATAAGTTAACCTGTTAGACCTGTTAGACCTGCTGAATTTGGATTCAAGCCCCCATGTCAGCAAGCATCGAACCTGCTGAAGTGTCCTGAAGAAACTGAATCTCTACCAGCTCCAGGGATGCAACTCTGTAGCTTATACTGGAAGGGGACAAGTAGAGAGAGAATTTCCATCCAGGAATCAATTAACTATCACATTATTATTATTAGTTGTAGTAATATTATTATCAATAGTAGTATTAGTATTTTTAGTATTATTGTTATAATTAGTATTGTTGTTGTTGTTGTTATTATTACTGTATCACAGTTGAGTCACAAATGTTTGATACTTCTTCAAGGTCCTCTCATAGACACACACTTTTTTTGTGTTTAGATTGATCAGTTAACAGATTTCACCAATCTTAGCCTAGCATGCCTCCAGGCCTGCAGTCTGTGGTATTGACCAGTATGATGCTTGTAATGGATCTTAGGTCCAGATTACATTACTCATCCCTGGCCACAGCCCATCAGTTATTTATCAGACCTGCACTCCTCTACAGTTACACCCGCAACAATAATTCATGGAGATGTAATGGACTGATAGGCCTCTTTCGATGTGTATGTGCATGTTTGTGTACGTGTGTGCGTGTCGTCTCCAGGAGGAGGTGCGCCAGTCGGTAGCTCCAGCGGAGCCGGTGCAGTACTACTTCACCCTGGCTCAGCAGCCTGGGGCGGTACAGGTGCAGGGCCAGCAGCAGGGCCAGCAGGCCAGCGCACAGACAGCCACCACTATCCAGCCTGGACAGATCATCATCGCACAGCCACAGCAAGGACAGGTACTAACACACCTACAAATCAAGTCCAGTTTATTTTTCACCTATAGATTTATCACAAAGCACTTTACAGAAAACAAGGGACACAAAAACAGATTAAAACAAGGGATAAAAGATCAGAAACTACAAGAACTGGGGCTAGAGCTTGTGTGTGTGTGTGTGTGTGTGTGTGAGAGAGAGCCTGTGTGTGCCTATATGCATGTGTGTGTGAGTGGACAAGGGAATATTAGGCAATACTAGGCTGAAGAAGTAGCTGAATGACAGACTGCAGCTGAGAGTTACGGAAACACACAAAGTACCTGTCTGTAAGATGTGTAATAAACTTCCAAGATAAAGGTACTCTGTGTGTTTGTGTGTGTGTATAACACCTGGAAGATTACCAGCTTCCCAAGTGTTAAGTAGCACACACTAAACTCCACCCTGGTCCTGTGAAGCCGGCTGTAAAAGGCTTGTTACTAGGGTTGCAACGTTTAGCTTTATTGATATTAGTCTTGGCACACATTTAAGAGCTGAACACTCTCCCACCAGCAGGAATGACTGACCCTCAGAACACACCCAGCACACATAACCAGCTCCATAAGCCTTGAACCACACACACACACACACACACACACACACACACACACACACACACACACTCACACACACACACACACACACACCCTCCCTCTAAGGCCCTGCTGAGAGAACATTTGATTCTGCACACTGATCTATATGTATCCTACAATATTCCCTGCTCAGTTCCTTTCTGATATACATTACCTTTAAAGACCTTTAGCACCCAAAAAGTCTGTAACAGAACTGATTAAAATTCTGCTATTGTTCCAATATCCTTGACTCCAAAACTATACACACATCACACAACTATGTGTGCGAGTGGCTGAGAGGTTGTGACATGACGTAGTGTGTCTGGAGGAGGAGGGTGTGTGTTCAGTTCTCTGTGACACAGGAGCAGTTGCCTTACAGCTAAAGTGCATAGTGACAGAGGACAAATTAGACTCATTATTAAAGGGTAGCCACACTTTACATCTCTTCTTTGTAATGTTTGCCATGCTCGCTCTGCTGCTACGCGCTTCAGCTGCAATGAAATGGCTCCCGTGCTGTGGAGAACTGAACTGAAAAAACTGGGAATCGATAGTTGGAATCAATAAGGCAAACGTGTTTCGATCCGAATATTGGAACCAGTTTCTTAATGGAACAGGGTTCCCAACGCTAACACACACACACACACACACACACACACACACACACACACACACACACACACTGCCACAGCAGAATATGGTAGAGTGTAGATTCCCCCTGAGGATCTCAGAGTGCTTTTACCACATCTTCAGTAGGATAACACACACACACACACACACACACACAGGCACACATGCGTATTTTTAGGGATGCCTTTCAATTGTCTCTCTTTCTAATTATGTCTCATTCCCACTACTTTTCCTCCTGAGCTGTTTCGCTGCTCTTGTTCTCCGCTCTCCAGCTCAATCTCTCTCTTCCCTTCTCTCTGCATGTCATTTAGTTAGTTGTGCTGCTGGGCTGCTGTGGTGCTTCATGCTGCTTCAGCAGGCTGCCTTTAGCTGAGCTGTCATACTCATTCAGACCTGGCCTGATTCGCTAGCACTGCTACTGCTGCAGTCCCTGCTGAGAGCAGCGAGGTCACGCTTTGACACTCACCTTACATACACACCATTGTAGGCCATTCACATGGTAGCATTTTAAAAAAGCCGTTCAAGCCGTTCAAACCTGCCAGGAGATTTGCAATTGTCAAATGCTGGGCATCAAGTTAGCCTTGAGGTTAGACTGTCCCGTAACTGGAAGGTCCCAGGTTCAATCCCCCAAACAGCCATTTGTCTTGTTGAAGTGTCCTTGAGAAAAATACTGAGCCCCTAGCTGCTTACTCACTGCAGGTTGCTCTGGATATTGAGTGTCGGCTAAATGCCTAAATTGTATCACTTTAACATAATGGACCCTCCCAACACATTCACACTGAAACGGGTCCCCCCAACTACATGTCACATGGCTGTATAGTTCTGTTGCACTAGTTAAAAGAACAGCCGCATTTTGACAAGCTCAGCATCTGGTATGGTAATCCGATAATAAGTTGAAATGTTTAAAGTTTTACCACAATACTCTCTGTCATAGCAACCTTGGGCGTTGTCAGATTTTACCTTCGTGTCTCATTGAATGTGAAGGGTATCCGGTTTGCTGTCTACCGGCTTAATCTTAGTGCAGCTTTACATCCCCACTATCCCTCGTCTCAGTAGTCAGGTCTCATCATTCCTTTCCTAAGTGTTCGCTAATGGAAAAGAGATGGGTAGGTTTTCACAGTTCCATGCCAATTCCCATCAGGCACCTGTCATGTTCGGTACAACGGATCTAGGTTTTAACATTCGCGAAAAAGATGTCAAGAGAAGGACAATGAGGGAGTTAGCAGCGGGAGAGACTTTGGGAGGAGGAAGGTAAAAGAATACAAAGAAAGAGAATAGTGAGGATGGAGAAAGGTGGCGGACTGAGCAGATCTCATTTCATCCCTTTTATTTATGTGTGCATTTGCGTGCCTGTTCTTGTGCAGAGCTTTCAGTGTCACTAGTCGTCACTGTTGCACCAGTTCTGTCATTTCCCTCTCAGGTCACCAACTCTCATGATACGTGGTTATGAAACCACTGTTGGTGTTACTTTAGCTCCTGTACCTAAACCTCACTGTAACATGCATGCATATTTAAAACCTCTCCACACTCTCTCCGTGTTATCCATGTTGTTGTTGTTGTTGTTGTTGTTGTTGTTGTTTTTCTGCCTCTGTTTTTGTCATTCCACCTCAGCACCTTTATTATTTCCCCTGTTTTACGTACACACCTTGCAAGCGTGCGCTTTGTTGTCATTTGCTGCTTATATGTCACTATTGACTCTAAAATGTATGCTTTCTATGCATACACTCCACCTGTGCTTAGAATCTTGTTAATGTGTGCCCCCCCCCCCCCTCTCAATCTCTCTCTCTCTCTCTCTGTCCTGGACATTTATTCTCTCGGCCCTCAGGTGCTGCAAGGTGCCACCATGCAGCAGTTACAGCAGGTGCAGGTGCAGTCACAGGGCACACCCATCACGGTAAACACACATGCACGCACTCATACATACATACACACACACCACATACACAGAGGCCACTGCTTGCTGCCACAGTCCTGTAGGCGACAGCTGTCGTCCCGCTCTGTCCTGCTCAGGTGACTGAGGCCTGTTCTGTTAGGGACGACCGCAGTGTGAGATCAGGTGGCCTTTCCTGGATAGATTGTCTGCCAGATGAAAAAAAAGAGAAAGAGAGACCTGTGCTGAAACTTGCGTTGTCATCTTCTGTCCCCACGTCTTCTGTGTCTCTTAACAGGCTTTTACTTTTTAAGGGTAAATGAGCTTCATATTGGGTTAAAATCTTATGGCAGGGAAGTTAGTGATCTCTTGCCTCCTTACCTTGGTGTCAATCATAAGCTACATGTTGCACAGATGTTTTAGTTGTCGTTCAACAACTAATCCCTCTTTCTCTCTCTCTCTCTCTTCTCTTCTCTTCTCTTCTCTTCTCTTCTCTTCTCTTCTCTTCTCTTCTCTTCTCTTCTCTGCTCTGCTCTGCTCTGCTCTGCTCTGCTCTTCTCTCCATCAGAGTGCTCCAGTGGCCATGCAGGTGGGTGAGGGCCAGCAGGTACAGATCGTTCAGGCGGCAGCGGCCCAGGGTCAGGCTCAGACGGCCCAAGCCCAGGGCCAGACCATGCAGGTCATGCAGCAGATCATCACCAACACAGGAGAGATCCAACAAATCCCCGTAAGAAATGGAGGCAGGCTGGCAAGGAAAAGGGGATGGGGAAAGGGAGAGAGATGGGGCAAACAAGGCCAAGCTATGGGTGGAAAGGTCAGGAGAGTTGACAGAGGGGAAAGGATACAAGGTCCAGGTTAAAAGAGAGGAAATGGAAAATATATTATGTTTAGAGCCTGTTTGACATTGTCATGGACATGGTGTTTGGCACGAACATGGTGTCTTCAGTGAACTATCTATCCTTCACTATTTGATGCTAATCATCAAACGCAAGCTTTAGAAAGTTACCAATCCACCAGAGACAAGTGAATAATTCTCGTTGCTGTTTTGCCCAGAGCAGCAAAATGGCTGTGACCTCTGCGTTCTCCAAATGACCTTTGCTCTAAAGCAGACTTTGTCTCCCCCGTGTGGCGGCTGTGTGCAGGTGCAGCTCAACACCGGCCAGCTACAGTACATCCGTCTGGCCCAGCCCGTCTCCGGAACACAGGTGGTGCAGGGACAGATTCAGACTCTCGCCAACACCCAGCAGGTAAGAACAATAATAGTAAAAATACTATAGTGTCAACTTGGTACCCAGGCAGACATGTGGCAGGCAGACATATGGTTCTGTGATTTATTTGTTGTGTTAAAGTGACTTTGATTAGGGAGAGTGAGTGAATATTTTTTTCTTGTCTTGTTTTCAGATCACACAGACAGAGGTACAGCAAGGCCAGCAGCAATTCAACCAGTTTACTGATGGACAGGTAACACATTCAATACAAAAATCTAATGTGTGACATCATGAATTTCAGTTGGTTGTTCACTGTCAGCTGGCGCTAGGGTTGCAAAGGGGTGGAAAATTGCCGGTAAATTTCCGGAAAGTTTCCGGTAAATTTCCATGGGAAGTTAAGCTGGGGAATTTTGGAAATATTCCAAATTGGAAACTTTCCATGGGAATTATGGGAATTATGGGAATTTATGGGAATTAATGGGAATTTATGGGAATTAACTGGGAATTGAGGGTAATTTAATGGAAAGGTATCATATCCAAGCATAAATATTTGTTTTGTTATAAGCAGACATCCATCCAAAATAATACAATTAAAACAGATTTATTTGTAAGTAGAACTTTATCAAGTGTTAAATATTTTATTGAACAATCAATTCTTTCATTGAAGAACAAAAACATGAATGTTGAGTTAAATATTACTCATCCCCCCGACCCAACCCATTCAAAAATTAATAAAATTGCACAGGAATGCACAGTGCATGTAGGCATGTAGGGGGCGTGGTCTCAATAGCCCTGCAGTAAGCAGTGTGCTATGTGCATGTGATTGAGGAATAGCATAGATATTCAACTGTACTTGCATGATATCTGGTTGTTTTAGTCAGGATTATGCTAAAATATATTTTCCCCAACTATATTTAAGTTCCCTATTAAGAGCATACCTTCAATTTAGTAAATTCCTGGTTTATTCCCGTTTATTCCCATAAATTCCCGTTAATTCCCATAAATTCCCGTTAATTCCCATAAATTCCCGTTAATTCCCATGGAAAGTTTCCAACTTTGAAAATTCCCGGAATTTTGCAACCCTAGCTGGCGCTAGAGAAATTTTCTTGCATTTGTCCTTAATTTTCCCCGAAAGAATGGCTTCTTAGCATTGTTAGCATTCCTCATTTTAACCAGCGGACATGACTTGCTGCTAACTAGCTGACAAATGCCTCTTGAAGAAAAATAACTAATTCAAATGTCACACTCTCATTCTCTCTCTATGTCTCTCCATTCCACAGCAGTTGTATCAGATTCAGCAGGTGACGATGCCAGCGGGACAGGAGTTGACCCAGCCAATGTTCATTCAGTCCACCAATCAGACGGCTGACGGACAGGTCACGCAGGTCACCACCGACTGAGCTCACCCAGAACCTTCCCTGCCACACATACACACACACACACATACACACACCAGCCCATGTGATGCCGACAGACCACCCAGCCACCGACCTTCTCAAAGAACGCTTGACAACCTTGATTTAAAGCACTGTTCATAAGATACAAGGGACTTGAAATCTCATAACCCTCATTTTTTTGTAATTAATTCAGTACACTGGGTCAAAAACCAAAAGGGACACTGAACGACTCCCTCTGAATCCCACATTGTTAAGCTCCATCCATGCATAGACAGTTTTTTTTTTTAAACTTGAGTTACCCCTACAGAGCGCCCCATCTCTCCCCCACACTTGTGCAGAAAAGTATGCACCCACTGCCACAGTCCCCGACACCAGTCCCTCCAGAGCCAAATCAGTGACCAACTCTGTTCCTCCTCTGTCCTCATCTCCTCATCTCATCTCCTCACTTCTGTAATGAAAACTAAAAAAAAAAACGTATTTGCTTCATTCCTGGTGCCTTCTCCTCTGCTCTCCCTTTTCGAAACGCACTGGAGAAGCGGCTGTCTCTCTTCACATGACCTGCTCCAGTCAAGCGTGTCTTGGGTTGGAGGTAGCTACAGGATACTTCTAGGATTCCTTCATCTCTTTCTTTTCCAGCTGAGAAAACGAGTGATGAGTCATGCCCTCTCCAATGTTTAACATGTAGTTGACTGATAAGAAGCCATATACCTCAAACTTTAATTTTACAGTCATTCTAATAGGAGAATGCCAGCGGAGGTTATAAGGTCAATGATATTGTGATGTAGTTTCTCTGTTGTGTTTTTTTCCCACATTGATGATGAGGCATGAGTCAGTGTCGTAAGGGCTTCAAACTGTATCGGTGAGTTTTGAATATGTAGGGGGTGTGTGTGTGTGTGCTCACGTTCCTGTCCCGCCCCTGACAAACACCCACACCAGAATCATCTCTACCTTTTTGTTCACTCTCTTTTTCTCACCCCTCTGTCTTTAGAGCAGGGAATGACAAGTCCTCTTCTCTGCCTGTATGCAGTCTCTCACCACTCTCTCTATCAGGGTGGTTTTGGAGTTTTGTGCCCTGGTTTGAAGTCTCATGTACAAACACATGACTCCTTCTGGAGTAAAAAAAACAAAAAAAACACTCTTTTTATAGAACTCTTTTTTTTTTTTGTTGGTTTTGAGATGACATTTGCCCTCCCTCCCTTTCTCTGCCCCTCCTTATTTTGTACAGTAATGATCATTATCAATGTTCTTATTATTGTTGTTTTTTGCATGTAGTTTAAACTGCAATAGATAGGTACAAATTTTATTTTTGACGTTCCTTTTTGTAAACAAACTTTGTTTGTGAGAAAAATGAAATAAAAACCATAACATGCCTAAGTGTCCTGTTTTTTATAGCACGTGTCTTTGTGTCCATGCATTTGTAAATATTAATATTCTTTTTTGTTGCTTTATTTTAGGTCAGTTAGGTGAGCAGCTTACTAGTGTCTGGAGTCTGGACAGTAGACAGTGAAGGGAACCAGGACAGAAATGCAACAGAGACCCAAATATGAATGTGTTAGTATGAATGTGTCACTTCAAATGTTTCTTTTATAGACACTGGGTATCTAATAGGATAGGTAGTAAATGGGAGCAGTGTAATAAGACATACAAAATTGAGTGTGTTATAAACTTTGCTCAATGTTATTTTAACCAAGGATACAGTATATCAGTGGTTTTAACCATGGAGGTAGTATATTATTTGAACCCTCTTTATATTGTTTTAACCCTGCTATCTTGGGGCTTATGTTATTCTCATTAATGCCCATAGGAGGGCAGCACTGATCTAACTGAACTTGCAAATCCCACAGATGTATCAGGGCACTTGATTTATTGCTAAATTCAGGTTTAAATACCATTTTGTACCAGTAGCATTGTTTCAGCAGCATAGACATTTTCAAAGTGCACAGCGAGACAATGTTCTGGCTAAAATGCATAATCAATATCTACCTCAGTTCCACCCGAGCTAGAGCATATGAACACTACTAATCTTATTTCTGCTGCCTTCCTCAAGTGTTGGAATAGCTTCATGTGCCTGAAAGGGCAAGCAGTTAACAATAGAGTCACGAGTTCGTTGGCTGGAGACTGCTCAGCTCCTGCGAGATCAGCCTGCATTCCTTATCCGACCTAAATCTTAAAAGCAGAGAAGTAATTATGGTGAAACAGAAAATGAGGTAGGGAGAGAGAGATGCATATTTTGAGTGCTCATAATGTCCCACTTTATCTAAAGTAATAGGTCTCACAGACAATATTGTGTCAACTCTGAAGTTCAAAAGTTGCATGTTTTTTAACACTATCACTTTGAAGTGCGCTCGTATCTAGCTTTGTGGAGGAAAACGAAAGTCCCCCCACTTTATGACAACTCATATATTATTCTAGATGATTCCCTGCTTGAGTCACGGTATTCAGGGCCACAGGTAAACATTACCCCAACCCAGGCCCTTTCTTAATCGACTTAATCGCTGAACAATAACTGCATTAATGAGTGCAGACTCATGCTTGCCTCTTTCTAATAAGGGCGATGAGGATTGCGAGAATGTTTGAGCTTAAGCCAAGCATGAAAAGGATTGTCTAGTGGTATTTTTCTTGGCTGGCTCGTCCGGTCGGATCAAGGCAACCTTGGCCAGATGAATTGGGCCTGACTGCCTGGGCTCTGGTCTGGACCTTGTGATACAGCCACAACACCAGTTGGTCTCACCAAGTTAGCGACAAAGACCCTAACAGGAGCGGACGTTCGCTCAGATGGGGTTTGATCCTCCTGAGTTTGATCTTCGTTTTTCTCGCGCAGGTGTTCGGGAGATTTTCTTTTAATCAACCTCAAGCCATCATGCAGGGTTTTCAGGGGTCCTGGCATTTCATTGTTGAGTAATAATAATAATGTGACACTTGATTGGTCCCTGTAGTGAAATTCTCTTTTCACACGGAGGTCACAGTGCAGGGTCAGCTGCACAACAGCGCCCCTGGAGCTGATATGGAGTCACCGTCTCGCTCAACAACACTTCAGCAGGTTGGACGGCTGCCGACAGCGGGGCTTGAACCTGAGTCCTCCACCTGAATGGCTGTGTTCCTACACACTACACCGCTGCCCAAAGTAGAAGAATAATTGTGGTCAGTAAAGCAGAAAGCACATATGAGACCTCATTGTCAGTTTAGCCAAACATTATGATATTTAGCCAAAGCGGTTGCGTGCAGCTTCCTGCTCTGACTCTTCCACCCTCATGAAATTCTTTGGCTCTTCTTTTGGCTTCAGATACAGAAGGATGACCTTTAGGAACTGACAACTTAAGTCTTGTGCTTTACTGATAAGTTTTAGATTTTCTGTGGGTCTACTGAACCTAGCTTATCTACCTGCTCATTAGATTCGCTTCACCCCATAGTGTGGAGAATGACCTTTAACCCTTCAGACTTTCACCTTTTCCCCTTCAGAGACTGGAGTGAGTTATCAGTCTGCTGATGACAGGTCGGGACTCTTTACCACTGGATGGTTTGGAACCAGCCAGATTCACCGCTTTGTGTTCGGCCAACCTTTTTATAGTGCAGAGTTGTCTAGGTTATGGTTGTTTTTGGATGACAGAAGTGAGGTGATGTCTCCATGTGACTGCGATGCTGTCCACCCCTCTAACTGGTTTTCAATAAAACACTTCATGCTCATAGCAGGGGCTTGCTTAGTCACTGCTGTAAAGGCGGTAAGGGGGGGTAGTAAGGTACAAAGGCTCTTTTGACTGGTCATGAATGGGCCACTGGGTGAGGTCTCCACCCAAACTACTGTAACTTCCTGGATCAGAGAGGCTGACCATTCAGTCACTGGGTTTTGTGGTTGAAGCCATGCATATTCGTGTTGCAGAATGGTAGATTGACATTGATAAACTCCAGAGAAACTCCCTCGTGTCAGCTGACATTTTCACAGTGTCTACGTGATGGTTGGAGTGAGTTGCTCAGAGGGGTTCTCGCTCCAAACCCAGTAGTGTTTGATAGCGGCTGACACAATGTCATCTCATCTCTCCAAAGACTATTACCAGGCCTATCACAACAACATTAACCCCACACAACAAACACTATATCAACAAATTCATCTGCCGCCCCCCTACTCCTTCCATTTCCTTCTCCCTCTGATGTTTCCCATTAAGAAAAATCTGGGTTAAAGAGGAAGAAACACAGATTAAAAGGGAAAGAGAAAAGAGATTAAATAAAGGCAAACAAGACTGCGGTCTGGGAAAGCCATTAAGTGGCGTAAGTAAAGCTTCAAGTGCGCAGCGGAAATAAAAGGTTGGTGGGGGTCGGCCGGAGCGAGTTTGTACTGTACTATGTGTAGCGCACAAGTGCTGATGTGAGTATTTTTAAGTTCCCATAGATTCCCTGAGTGGCTGTCGACTCCCGGAGCTCACTGGGCTCTGTGGGGCGTGAGTGAATGCTGGTCGGAGTGGAGCGAAGAGTGCAGTGGAAAAACAACAGAGAGGGGAGCGGTGGGCGTGAAGGGAACACAACAGCCGCCTCCTAACACTGGACCCCCACTGTCCCGTCCAGGTCATCCCCCTCTGTAATTCCACCCTCATACGAGAGGCGTTGATGAGTGCCACCAAATGTGTGTGAGCTGTGGTGGCGAGCTTTTCTTCTCATCATTTGTGTGTCTTCTTTACAATCTGTGTGTGTGTGTGTGTGTGGTTGTGTACAGTTGTACGGTCAGCTCTTTTATCTGTGTATGAAAGTCTGACCTTGCTCAGCTGTTGTGTGTTGTCACGGCTCCAGCCTTTAGCCTGGGACCCACGCTGGATACCCTGCCCAGTTACGAGTGTTGATTGCTGGGCGGAGAGGGCGCTGGGGCAGGGCTGGTGGTGGACTGGAGGTGGGGGGTGGGGGATCGGGGGTGGGAGGTGGGGCATGGTTCTCCCCAGTGAAACTTTGATGTTAATCCCTCAGTGTAGGAGCAGATCTGGCCTGTCCGTCGACACCTTCTCTCCTCTCGCTCGGCTGGCCGGCAGGAGCCCCCTGCCCCGCCTGGAGACAAAGAGGGGACTGCTGAGAGACAGAAGGAGGACGAGGGGAGGAACAGAGAGAGGGAGAGGAGAGGAGAGGAGAAAGGGTAACAGAGAAATGGTTGTTGTGGGAGATTCCCACTTCTCTATAATACACGGTTATTCCAAGAAGACCAGAATATTTGTTACACTTGTTTGGGGGGGTAATTTGACCTCTGCCCTTCTTACATTTTTTTTTCCTTTAACGTGGCAATCTAGGACTTTAAGCTTACTCTGCTGTTGCATTCATTCTAAATTGGACTGGATAAGTCTAGCGCAGTATGAAGAAACTGAATCCTACATCCAACAAAATCAATGACTTCCAACAGTGATAGTGAAGTCTGTTGATATATACTGTAGGTGTTAGTTTCTGAACAAAACAGGTAACATGCACACAACACTGTGCACCTTTAATGCACAAGCTACTAGAATATTAGAACAATTCACACTGATTTGTCACGTCACTCAGTCACTCGTCTGCATCAACACATAGCTGTATGAAAAACAATTGTGAACAACTGAATCCATTTAATTGCCATTGATAAGTCTGCCACTCTGTAGTGGAGATGCCATGTAAAGAGTTATGGGTGAGTGATGTTACGTTATGTAAGAGGAGCGGGACCTTTGTGACTTGTGAGAGACTCCAGCTCCAGTGGCTCTGCATTCCCCCGCTCATTCCTCCGCTCTGCATGTTCCGTAAACTACAGCCGCCACAACGGACAGGGACACACATACTCAGCATGAGTAACTTGCGTTGTTTATTGATATGGCACTCTGTAAATCTTTCAGAATGCCAAACGAACGTCTATGGTGTATGGTCAGTTTCTGTTTTACCGATCCAAGTGGAGACATGAGCATTGACTAATATTTTTATTCATGAAAAACAGATTTGTGTTTCCCTGTGTTGTTGTGGTTGAATCTATCCCAATGCTTTACTTATCTCTCTGGCCAGAGATGTGAGTGCTGGAGCTCTAGAGAAAGAAAACATATTTCTTCTTTGAAGAACTTCATCAAAAATATGTAATTGTAACTGCAATTTTTCTCCTCAGGAATTTAACTTCCAGTTACCCCAGGCTTACAGGTGATCTGGTTCTGGTACTTCTGTTTGTCTGAACATAGCAATGAGTTCAAAAATAGATCCAGCCAGGCCGGGATGTATCATCTGGTTTGGGGACCACCTCGGTGCGTTCCACAGAGGCCCTCTCAACAGGTGATCCCTGCACAGGGCATTGTGCTCCATAACAGTAGCATTTGTGTCATAACCGCAAGCCCCTGTGTGTCAGAGCCATAGATTTAGAAAGGTCTGTCCACAGAGGAGAGTGTGCTCAGTCAGGACAGTGTCGCTGCGTCCTCCAGCACCTGTCTCTGCTGTCCCAAACTCCTGTAGCCATGGTTTCAAGCTCCCTCCCACAATAAACAAGAGTGACATTTTCATTTAAGTGCCAAATGTGTCAGAACATAGAAGTTGACACCAGTGAAAATGTTTGTAACCTCACCTCTGACCAATACAGAAAACATATTGTGGGAAATAACCTAATGGCTCAGACAAGGTAGCTGGTGCACTTCAGTAGTTGTAAACTACTCACAGGAAATTTTTATAATAATCATATAATTATGATATATAAGTATTTAATAAGCAATTCCTGTCCACGTTAGCAGTGCTGCCCGATGCCTCTGATTCTTCCGGGAAAGCTTCACAAACAGAGTATCGGTGTGATTCTCCAGTCTCCCTCTGCCCCGTCACTGCGTGCATCCCATACCCATCCTGTGCGTCGCGTCCTCATCTCGCCACCCCTACTGTTTGTGTCTGAAGTCGCCGGTAGGGTTTCATCGTTTCATCGAGCTGTTACCATCTTTAACAACCAGGTGCAAGTGACAGGCAACCGTCGGGCTATATCCTAGAGTTTTAGAGTTTGGTCGTCTGCGATTCCTCGACATCATACTGATGGTCTTCACTCCTCTGCGCTCCACCCCACCGGAGCGCTGGACCAGGGAGACGCACAAGGAGGGGAAAGAGGAGGGCGAGCAGGCTGATGGTGCTGTGGCGACTCTCAGCCGGGCAATTAACACATTATGAACTGCAAAAATTAACTTGCTGAAAGAATGCTGCTTACTGGGAGAATAATTTAGGTTGCAGGTGATCACTGGGCTCGTTTGACGTTTACTTTACATCCTTGTGTGGTGTTTGATAACTGCGTGTTAAAAGTCTACTTAGGGCAATGAAATGGATTTGCTATATTTGATTTGACAGAATTAGGCCTGTTTTGTGGGAACATTGCTGCGAAGTAATGGCAATTCGTCAGCACCTCGCGTTCAAAGTTCACTGTTTCTTGGAGTTGCTGCTGTGTAATTACTCCTGTGCACCCCGCTGATTAGGCTACTTCTCACATCTGAATCTCCACAATGATCTGTGAAGGTCACGTTTTAGCGCGTCGCACTTACTGTATTGTGCATGTTTTCTTTTGCGATCGTGGTTTGATTTACAGATAACTTTTTCATCAGAAGAAATCAAAGAGATACTAAAAAATAGCAGGGATGACATTTACTCCTGCGGCTTGACTGGTGGAGGTAGGCTAGTTTTAGTTCAGTTTACAACCAAGAAAAAACGGACTATGACTCGGTCGAAACTTTGCTCTGTGATCTTGCGGATGATCCAGTGACAGCATCATATCATATGTAGTTTAATTGCCCAGCTCGTATCAGTCTGAAGATGTTAGGAAGTCCGTCAAACAACGGCGGCATCAGAATGCTGGTGCCCCCGGCTCCGAACGACGACCGGCGGGTAGAGTTCGTGGCTCTCACCGCTGTCCACACGGAGAGGAGCGAGCCGTCCACCCCGGAGCGCGGACACCCGTCTCACCGCACAGGGCTGCTGGGAACCCCGCTGCCCGGACCGCCCGGACCCCGGGCCAACACGTCCGCTTCAAGCAAACGGTACCGAAAGTTACAAAACTACTTGTACAACGTGCTGGAAAGACCGCGAGGATGGGCATTCATCTACCATGCTTTCATGTAAGTTTATCATTATTATCATTATTGTTAGGCTATTAGGCTGTTACAGCTGCACATTTGGCTATTTTGTGTCTTTTTTTTTCTTTCTTTTTAAGTATTTTAGAGAGTTAGAAACTGAAGCCTAAATATGCGATGCATTAGCCCTACAGACTTTTTCAAATCAAGTGTTTTGATCAATATACCACAGCATTAATTTGATGAATTTTCCAATTAAGCAGGTGAAGTTGCTTATTCGGCAATTAGACATTACATATGCCATACATCATCTCAACACGGGGTCTCCTGCTCAATTTCCCCTAGTCTCCATCTGATTAAATCACAACGAGGACCTCGGTTATTAAATTTCATTTGTCCAAAATCACATGGGGTAATTGGCATTTTTATCAAAGACCCCATGTAAACATTTTGATACCTGCTGATAGTCAGTTGCTAATTGTTTTTTTTACGATAAAGTTTCTGTTTTGCTGTAAGTTGGCCTGTTTGACTAATGAGTTAATGAGTTTGAAGTGGAGAGTTGTTGGTGTGAAAAAAACTTCCCTCTGAGCGTGTTTGGTTGCCGCAGCATTTATCTGACAGTTGAAGTAAATGATGCCTGTGTTAAAACTACAGAAGCCCACCAAAATGAACTTGAAATGATTTTTTTTTGCCTAAATGACAACTTCTTAAACAGATGATGCACAATCTGTCCATTTAACAATTGTATCAGAGAGATAACTCAAACTAAAGGGAGTCATGGCTTGGAAGTACCTGTACACACACATGCCCTATAATGTATGCAACATATAAACAGTGGAAAAGTCTGAGGCTGCTCCCTTCTGACAGACTAACATATGAACCACACAGGACCAGCCTGCTGCTCTTCTCAGCAGGACACAAACCAGGCTCTCACCACAACAAAAGCCTCCTTGAATCTCCAGTTGCCCGAAAGTGAACCTGTTAGTAACCGAAACAACTGATTGCATTTTGTAAATCTGATTTCCTTTAAGCCTCTTTGGTAACTTTGCTGAAAACTTTTAGAAAGCGTGGTGGAATGGTGGGTAAATCCTTAAAAAGCACCTTTTCTTCAAATAATTTTTTTTTTATCAACAATGATCTTTTCTCTGTGCAGGATAGCTGATATGTCTTACAGTGTGAATGGCTCAGACTTCACTCAATAGCTGATGCTCCTTACGTTTTTAGGAGTGTCTACAACTCTCGTCTCAGTTGTCTTACTATATTTCAGTCTCATTTTAAGTGAAGCACGGTTCAGGTCTCTGACAGCAGCGGCCTCCCAGCTGTGTCTCTGTCTGGCACACAGAGGACGGAGCATTATGTGTGTGTGGGAGCTCCTTGGACCGGCCCTGTGCTTTCTGTGTCGTCGTTTAGACAAGCACAGCTGTCTCCCTGCCAATGCCATCATGTGTTTATAACAGAGGGAAACCCCATTGCAGAGCCGCAGCTCACATATCTGCTCTCATCATACGTACATAGGCTGCTGGCACATTCACTTCAGTGTGTACAAGCTCTGGTCTCACTTTGTCCGTCTTTCACCTCTATTCTCTTTCTTTCTTTGGTTTTAACTCACACCGTAGACCGCACACCCATCCTCACAGCTCAGACAGAGCTACATATGTACCACCATCTCCATCCTGTATGTTTCTTATTAAGAGAGATGGCCTTTGCCGGGTTGTTGCCGGTGACATTCTCCCTGACATTACTGGGTGTTGGAGTAGCTGGCAGTTCTGCCGTTGTTGTTATTTCTCTGTCAGGGAGGCAGGGCGGGCGCTCCGAGGTGCCTGGCTCATGTTTCATATGCCACAGCCTCAAACACCGGACTGGACTGGGTTTGTGAAGTGAGCCGCCCCAATGATGGCCTGCTTTCTGCTGCTGTCTTAATGGATGCTAAGGTGTATCTGAGACTTCAGTTGCACACACACAGAAGTGCTTGTGCACGCTAGGTTTTTTCGTTTGCAAAATGCCTGCACTTTGACATGAAATATGTTGGGTACACATATGCCTACCTGAGTGCATTATTTCCCTGATACTGTATCACCCTGCATTTGTTGTGCATTTGTTTTGATTAATTACATGTGAGGCATTCAGCATGCTGAGAGCTGCACCTTGTGTGAAGAAATTTCATTGTATGAGGAGGCTCAATTAAAGCGGGGTTGATCTATTGTAATTGAATCAAGCCATACACTGCTGTGTAGGGTGCTGCGCTGACTTCCCTTGATCCTTTAATTAGTCCTGCACTGTGATGGGGGAAGCTGGAGCAGATGCCTTGCTTCTAGTCAGCCTCTCTTTGCAGGTGCGTGTGTGTGTGTGTGTATGGAAAAGAGGTGAAGTAGCTCTCCACTGTAATGTCTCTCCATGGGCACCCACTTCAGTCCCACTTCCCTCCTCAAAAAACCTGCCGTCACTGTAACAGCTGCACATGAGATGCTTTCTGGCAGAGACATTTCCCCTAGATCTTGTGTCACTTTAGTGTCCTCCCTCTTAAACGGTTCAGATTACAATCCTGGAAACTGGTCCACATCTGTATGTAGAGGCAGGAATCACTCCAGGAATCACTCTTTCTCCTGTGGATGACCAGCTTCTTCAAAACACTCTTCTGCAAGTAGAACAGCTGCATGCTAACTCTGAGATGGCATCCTCTCCTCTCCTCTCCTCTCCTCTCCTCTCCTCTCCTCTCCTCTCCTCTCCTCTCCCTCTCACCTCCTCATGTTTTGACTGGAGACCTGGCATTAGTTAGGTGAGAAGAGACCAGCCTCAACTAAAAGCTTTGTTTCTACACTGCCAAGAAAATGGGGAGGGGTGAGAATGCAGAGCCTCATTAAAAGAGACAATAGCCTTCCTGGAAACTTCCGCGTCTCTCTGTGAAAAACGGTCGGCGGCGAAGAATTCCTCTGCTCACCGACCTAATCGGTTGCTTGGACACACGGCCGATTCTTGTGCTCGCTGTGGCTCTGTTTTAAATGGTGCATGGACCGTTTAAAATGTTAAGTGCCTCTTGTCTTGTAATGGCCCCTTCACTTGCTCACAGTAAAAGCTCGAGACCTCTTTGTCACCTTTGAATCCCGTCTCTCTGTTTCACCTGCAATAAACCCACGATGTCAGTGGGAGGGTTTCGCCTGCTTGTCTGAGTTGGTTAATTCTAACTCAGGCAATCTGAGTCTTTTAAGTCTCTAGAAACTCCAGTGTCGCTGCATGTGTGCGTTGTGATCTCAAGGAATCTGTGTGAATGAGACATAAACACTACCAGTCATACGTTTGGACACACCTGATTGAATGTACTATGTTTTTCATTATCTTAAAGCCATTTTGTTGATCCTATGTATAAATTTCTTTCCAAAGCCTTTGCCTTTCCATCAAGACAAAGGGCTGCTACTTCAAAGGATCTAAAATATAAGATAGTTTTGATTTGTTTATCACTTTTTTGGTCACTGCATAATTCCATTTGTGTTATTTCATTCTAAAGTGTGGAAAATTGTAAAATCAAAGTAAAATGTGGTGTGTCCAAACCTTTGACTGGTAGTGTACACTGTAAGAAACTTTGTGTATATGCATGTGTGTGATTGTGTGTTCACACAAAGAGAGAATGATGGGTAAACAGTGAGTGTGTGTGTCTGTAGTATGTGTGTGTTTTTCAGGGGGGTGTTGGTCCTCTCTGTTTGTGTGTTTTTCTGAGTGTGTGTGTGTGTGTGTGTGTGTGTGCATGCTTGGAGTGTCTTTGTGTGCAAAGAGCCGTGGGTAAACTTTGAGCGTGTGTGCCATACAAACTTGGCAGACGACAGACAGATGGATCGGGTTCGCTGTTGCCCCTCACCTTTGACCCCAACCCATTTCCACTATAGACAGTGCCACATATAGACCATCACATGAGGCCGCCTGCTCTGCCCCGGTAACTCAGCCCACCAGGGGTCCCTTGGGTTTAAAAGCGGGTTACTAGTCCCTGATCAGGTCATGCCACCCGGTGCCAACCAGTACCACAGCTGAGGAAATCCAAGCAGCCGAGCTATATCTTGATCTTGACTCGGGGGCTGCCGTTCTCCATCTTAGACTCTGGCTGGGTATTCCACTGGACCCCAGCCTGGCCGTAATGTAGTGTAGACGGACAGGAAAAGCAGTCGAGACCGAGCACTGACCAGCCAGAGTGATTGATCGGTTCTGTGGAAGGTGAAAATACACCGGCCATATATTATTGATGTCTTAGAAAGGAGGAACAGAGATGGGGAGGAAAATTATAAATGGGAATAACTTGGAGTTTTTAGATTTGAGATAGTACAGTATCGGTGGGTGGATAAGAGTGAGAGAGAGAGAGAGAGAGAGAGAGAGAGAGATAGAATAGAGCTCTATGTTAACCCACCAGACGGGCTAATTGAGAGCGTAGTGAATTGTTTCTGAAGAATACACTGTAGCTCTCTGTTCTGTAGCTCTGTTTAAGTTAATACACTTCTGTTCCTCTGTTTCTTAAACAAGCAGCAAAATAGCTGCTTTCTTGTGAACTGCACATATGGGTGTAAACATGCACAAATACACTCACTCACACATAGACCCACATTAATGTGTGAGAGAATGCTTTAGTGCTCGCGAAGCCGTTACTGCTTTTAATAATGCATTGTTTATGCTTTTAAAGAAATTACACAGTAATCATTAGTCTGACAGGGATGTGGACACCCCACTCCCCCTTCTTTCTCCCCCTCTCTTTCTCTGATTTAAAACACTAGTTTCGCAAAATTCATTTCTCATGCAAGATAAATCATGTGTGCTCATTCTACTCCCCACAACTTTCAGTCTCCATGTTCATGAGACCCCGGTCTGTGGGAATCCCCTCACTTTAACCTTTTATGGCACAGGCACCAGTGATGGTGTCTGTTTATGAAAGCTTGAGCCTAAAGCCACATTATTTATAGATGCGGAGGGAGATACCCACCACAGGACTCCTAACTCCTAACCTTTCCACAGCCTCCTCACAGCGTTCCCTCACGGACGCATGTTGCATGTCTGAGGATTTTTTGGGCCAAGAAGGGTTTGAAATAACTACAATTAGAGTTAATTCTTTACACATCTTCTTTGCTAACCAATTCTGTGCATGTGGTGGGGTTTGCTAGGCTGTTCGTTAAAGGTGAATTTCCTATCTGACATTCATAAGCCCCTAGTTTTTAAATCAGACAGGTTGCTGACGGAGTGGCTTGCTCTCTATCCTCTCCTCTCCTTCTTCCCTCCCTCTATCCCCAGGTTGAGTTGTGTCCGTCTATTAAAGCAGCAGCTAGTTTACTGTCTCACCTTGGTCGTGGAAACAGTTTGGTTCATCAGCTGCCTTTACAGGTTTTCAACCACGCGGCACAAAATCCACTAAAATCACCCACTCCAACATCCTCTAAAAAAGCCCTGACGCTTTTGGTGGCAGGCCTTTTTTTTATTTTTATTTTTTATTATTAATGCGCTGAATAACGTCAGAAAATAGCTTTTTGTTTTGATGTTTGCCTTTTTAGTCAGCATATGAATAAGGTTTTATTGATGACTAAGTAAGAGAGAAAGAGGGGGGAGAGAGAGAAAGCGGCACCATAAAGCGATGGAGGGAGAAAGCCACTCGGCACTTTGTGTGGGTTTTTAACCTGCTCATGGCTGCAGATTGGATGCTTGTTGTTCATTTACCGCTGCTGTTTTTTTTTATCTGTTCACCTCAGCAGGTTGTGTAAATTCTGCTCCATTAAGAATCCTTTATAGCCCAGCTGCCTTTTCTCTCCCTCCCCTCTCTCTCCCTCCATTGCTCCCTCCATCCTTTTCCTCCTGAGTGGGAATATCATCTCTCATTTGCTAAACTACCCTGTCTAATTGACTGACTTCCTCCCTCTAACTACCTCTCTCCCCTTCTCTTCCACTCAGTCCTGATTGGTTTGTCATCTCTTTTCTTAAAAGGTCTCTCTCTCTTTCTCTCTCTCTCTCTCTCTCTCAGTGAGGTGAACTGGTGAAAGAGAGCATCAGGGATCAGCTAACTTGTGAACTATGTCTAATCTTGCACACATATAAACATAAGTTACACAATAGTATCAAATAAAGACTTTAGTTTTGAACAAGTGGTTTCCACATTGTTTGACCCCTCCTGTTATCCTATCCTCCTATTACAGACAATCTTTGAACACCTGGAATAAATGTAGGCTTGCGTTTGGACTGCCTTTAACTGGCAGAGCTTATCACAGACGAGCAATGAGGTTTAAAGATACTGTGCATCTAAAGCTCTGTCGTTTAGCCGGAAGCCTTCAATATCTTCATTAACATGTATTCAGAGTCTGCTGTGAAGACATGCCAACAGTTCAGCTCCAGTTATGCTTTTTCAATAGAACATCTTTGGCATTTCCTATACTTTGAGTGAAGGAGGAACTAACATTCGGTTGAGCTACTAATGAGATTAAGGCCAGAGTAACTGGATTGGATGGGAACTCGGAGCAGATGATTCTGTGGGATTGCGTCTGGTTTGTGTTCTTCAGATTGTGAAGATGTGATTTGGGAGACAGGCTTTGTGTCCGGAGGACTTCTCGACCAGGTGCAGCCGTGCTTCCTCTTGAGGGCAATAGTTAGATTCAGACAGATAAAACTATTGTTCATAGATTTCAGTTTGTTTTAGACTCAGAAATTAGTCTTTGGACAAGGAAGGAATTAAGGAAGGAACTAATAATATTAATAATCCAGCTTTCTGACACAGGCGCTTGAATCCAGATCCTCCAGTTGAAGGATGGTCTCTGTAACCACTAGGCCACCCTGCTGCGCCTGGGGAAATATTTAAGTTCAATTACAGTAGCTCTACGTCAAACCGCTGTAATTAAGTGATATCCTTCAAGCCACAGATTTCTGCTTTTGTCGGATCTAGCTGTTCTCTCAGCCTTGTCGGAATCTTAAGCTCTTTCCTTAATTTGAAACAGTCCCCACACACACTTCCCTCCCTCTACCCCCTCTTTGCACCTGGCCTGTGTGTGTCACGGCCCGGCTGAAGGTCTCTTGTCATGTGTCCTGACGTCTCTTTCGGTGGCCTGTCACATTCTGCAGCAACTGTTTTAACCTCCTTGTCTGCCCTGAGCCGCAGCTTTATTTTTCCAGAGAGGCACTCGCTACCTGCTAACACCGGGGTGCGACACAGGAGAGAAGGGGGGGGGGGGGGGGGGGGCCGCGAGAGTTGGATTCGGCGGCAGGGACTAAACAATAATAATTATGTGATACTTTATTGATCCCCGAAGGAAAATTCTCTCTTCCCGCTTGTCCCCCGCCAGGGAGGTCAGAGGTCAAGTACAGAACAGTGCTCCTGCAGCTGGTAGGGATTCAGTGTCTGGCTCAAGGACACTTCAGCAGGGCAGCTGTTTGCCAACATTGACTCTAAACACCAGGCCTCCCTGCCAACCGAATAGGGAGAGGGAGAGAGATGGGAGGATGTGGTGGGAAGTGTATTAGATATGGACCGAGAGGGCAGATAAAAAACGGAGGCGTCAGAAAAGGACAGATGGGAAGAGAGAAGAGAGAGACGTCACAGAGGTGTGAAGAAACCATCCCAGTTTTGGAGGGATTGAGAAAGAGAGTGGCGTTTGTAGCCCGGTCGTCCTTCAAAGGAGGGAAGGGCTTATAATAGGACGATGTGCGTGCGTGTGTGTGGGGAGAGAGAGGCAGGGAGAGGAGAACGGGTGAGTAGGGGTGGGGGTACTGGGGGGTAAGGAGGGGAGGGGGGGGTTGAGGTTAGTTGCTGTATTAATTTCTCCTTTCGGAGCAGAATGAGTCTCCCTTGGGAGTGGACTGTCTGTCCTGGGATGGCCGTCCAGGAATCAGGTTTCCCCCAATACTGACAGCCTCATCTCCAGCCCAGCTCTCTCTGCTCACTTTCACCCAGGAACAGGACATGCACACACACACACACGCACACACACACACACACACACACACACACACACACACACACACACACACACACACACACACACACACACACACAGCAGGAGGAAAGCACATTGTTGTTTACTTACTTGACAGTGCAGAATACATGCAATGGCTGAAGGTGAAATTCTGTACACACATGCACTCACACATGCACGCGCGCGCACACACACACACACACACACACACACTTAGTAGAGACCTTGAACCATAGAGAGTGGTCCTATGTCCTTCCCTTGCAGAGTGTAAGGTGATCAGTAGGGGTGTTGACATCCCCTAATCTGCAGTAATCTGTGTTTATGTAATGTTATTGTCGCCCAAGCGGGCCAGAAATACTGTAACTTTTGGACGGGAGGGTCGGAGGGCAATGCCAGGAGTTTATTTTGACTAGTCGAGACCCTCTAAACACTTGGGAGAAGCTTTCGCTGCCAGGCCATCACTGCAAAGCAGGGACTACCTCACAGAAAAATCCAGTCGCGGTCTCATGGCTCTCTCTCCGTCTGTCTCACTATTCTTCATTTCTCTATCTCTCTATCTCTCTGTTAAACACAAGCCTCTTTCTCACATGGAACATAGTATAACATTGCCAACTTTCCCAGCAAAAGTGGTGGGTCTGGGTTGTTCGCACAACCAATGACTGCTCAATCAGACATACTAGAAGAGTTGGAAATACTGCCAAATTGTCATTTTGTTGTGGCAGTCATTTGTTTTTAGGTGAGGGATTTGCTAATTATCTGGGATTTTTGCCAATGTATCCCTTGTGCTCTAAAGAGGCAATATTTTTGTCAAAACTGCATGTTTAACTGTTCCTGGCAGCTGCTGACAAATTTCCTCTCATACCTCGATGCAGAGGTTTCATATTTCAGCATCAGTCCAATTTAAAGGTGTCCAATTTGACAACTAATACTAGACATCGCATGGTTACTGTGTCTGCTTGATCCGCTCCTGCAATGGTTTTGATGTGTGATTTATCTATATGGAACGAAGTCTCGACACAACAGAGTCAGAGCTACTTTTCTAGAAATTTGGCTCTAATTCACACGATGCCTAAATGGAAATGTTTTACAGAACAGGATGCATGTGTGAAAAGGCAGACCTTCACACGCACCAACAGACGGATCTACACACACACACCACTGAGTGTAAAGAGCCCGTAAAGAAATCACAGACATCTTCAGACAAAGAGCAGGCTTTCACCAAACTCATTCAGTCCTGTTTTCTTCTTCACCACTTCACCATCAGCTTCACTGTTTCACTGCGCTGCTTCAGCTCACACCTTTCCCCTCGCCTGTTCTGGGAGATTTCTCTTGAAGCACTCTGATCTGCTGCCACCGCTTTGGTTCTCACCCTCTCCTGCTTTAGATCCATGTTACAAGGGGCCGTCAAACCTGGCAACCCAGCAGCTAGGTGAAACAAGACGATTAGGTGGGTGGCGCAAACAGACGGTCCTGCCAGTAAAGCCTGACACTGGTTTGACTGGAAATGCAGTGCGTTGTGAGCCATGGGAGCGCAGTTCTGTAACGTCACCAAGTGTTAAAGTTTCACAGCTGCTGTGCCATTTAATACGCCACTATTAAATCCTGTTTATATACAAAGGCAGAGAACTGTCCTCACCATGGGCACACTGTCACCGTCTGTACAGTAACCATCCTTGCAGGGTAGCGTGTGTGTGTGTGTGTGTGTGTGTGTGTGTGTGTGTGTACATGTGTTGAAGTAAAACGTCAAGGTTAGGAAGAATTTCTCCAGTCTCCACTATCAGTTCTTGATGACTGAGCACCAGTGATCCCATCCGCTTTTCACTTTTCTGTTCAACGACAATCAACATTATCCAGGATTTCTCGTGCAGTGAATGTAACCCAGGTGTTAATAAAGGTGTTCAGTGTGAGTTGAGGTGTTGAGGAGTGCTTAGCCAGCAGGATCTGCGTGTCGTCAGCGGATGTAAAGACCATGAGGCAGGCTGGAAATAAATCAATAGCTTTACCTTGCCATTATCTCTCGACAACACACTTAAGGCCTGACCCTAATGGGGGTCTGTAGCTGCACACCGCTGATTATCACTGGATGCTGAATAATGTGGAAACTAACTCTGTAACTAACCGCTGATAAGGAATTCACATGCTAGTTTATAAAAGTCTAGGAAGGTCCAGTCTTTCTTATCTCATTGACGGGTCGACATGACAGCCACTCTGAGGCAGTCTGTCAGAAAGAAAGATTCAACAGGATAAATAAAAGTAATAATAAAAGTCTAGCCACTGGTGCGGTCCTAAGATAGAGATTTAAGTTTACTCAAGAGCTAAATACTTCAAAGAAGGCTCCAGAGATTGATTATTAATAATTTCTAATGTAACCCTAATAATTTATTGTCTTGTTAAGGGTTTGTTATTTATTAGCTCTTCAGTAATTTATTGCCTCGTCTGCAAGGAGGAGTTAGTGAAGAGTGAATCCAACTCAGTTTGTCCTCCTTTTTAGATGTGAAAACGAGTTTACCTACATATTTAAGCTGATGTAAATCCTTAGGGTGCAAATTCATATTATGCATTACATACATGGAAGTTGTATGAAAGTTAAATGAAAAAGGTCTGCGTCAGCGTTTACATTATACTTGTCTGAATAACTAAAAAAAGGCAGTCACTGACCCGACCTGCGTATCTCTGGCTGGTTATTGTCTGGTATTCGATTATGTTCTCTGTTCACGTGTTTGAAACTTCAGCCCATCACGTGCTCTGCGGGTGTCAGAGAGGGGTGTGGATATCTGGCCTGGCCGGGTCTGCTGTTGTAAATGGTGCTAGATAGTGTTCAGGGTGAGGAGAGTGCATGGCTGTATGGTTATGGTTTCAGACACACACACACACACACACACACACACACACACACACACACACACACACAGTCCATCACTCAAACTTGCTCAGGGTTTCATTACACATTTGTCAAGGGCTGCTTTACATTTAACTTTTAGAGTGAAATGTGTTCTCTCTTTCCCTTTCCTTTTGACTTTCTTCTTGCTCTCTCTCTCTCTCTCTCTCTCACCCTCCCGCTCTGCTTGCTCTCTGTCTCTGTCTCTTGTCTCTCTCTTTCTCTATCCTGGGATACCCCAGGTCGCTGTGTCTTTCTCCTGTTGTCCCTGTCTGGCTGCGCCCGCATGGAGGGCCTGGCTTAAGTGTTGTTGAGACCATTTTAATTTATAACGGCAGTCACTATAAACATGTGAGGAAGCCGCACCATGGAGACAGAGCTCAAACAAAATCACAATGTAGCACAGTATTTATAAGGCCTGCCTTGCCTGCACAGAGAGCTGTGCGATGTGTATATATGTGTGTGTATGTTTTCGGTCGGTGTGTGTCATTGCTCATGTGGCCAAGTGTGTGTGCTGTCAGAAAAGGTCTTGATTGGCATATGCACATTTGCAAAATGTGTGTGCAATCATGCATGTGTAAGTTTATGAAGCGTGTGTGTGTGTGTGTGTGTGCATGTGTGTGTGTAAATGCCTGCCCAGTGGCATTGTGGGCAAAGCATAAACAATAATCAAATGTTAACGATGGAGCCTTAATGACACAGGCTGCCTTCCACTCGTGTTAGATTGTTTTTGCCTGCATTCGGTCCCCCCTTGGCCTAAAATAACTTATTTTGACAGTGCTCCACTCGATCTCTGTATTACTCAATCTCATTTCCTCTATTCCTGTGCGATAGTTACTTTCTCAGTTCCTGTTGCTGTAATCTTCCTCTCCCCTCTCTTATCTCGGTCCATTTCCATCAGAACTCTATCCCTATCTCTTACTCTTAGCTGCATCTGTTTGTCTTTCTGCTGGACTGCTTCTCCCTCTATGCCCATCTCATACCTTCACCCCCCCCCCCCCCTCTCTCTCTCTCTCTCGCTTTCACTGCTTTCACTCTCTATCCTGATTGCCCGACACTGCAGTAATTCCTAGTTAACAGTCTTCATTATAAGGAGAGGAGGGAGAGACACTTTGCCCAAAGGTCATCCTGCCCCTGTCTTTAAAGACCGTTATGTCTGCTGCCTCTGTTGCTGCACACTGCACATTCAGCTCATTCACTCCCCTGTTTTTTCTCTTTTACAATAGAGATTGACTGTAATGAAGGATTATTGATGATTATTTCATAGAATAAAAGGTTTCAACTGATGCCAAAACATGTTTTGGTGTAGAAAGTACAGAAATACATTATCACCTAGTGTGAAACACAAACAGAAATATAAACCTGCCACATGAAACTGTCCTCATCTTTATACTTCATGATGTCATGCAGGAGTCTTGTGTGACTTTTTTGTGTTACTCCCTTTGCAAAAACAGCTGCTAACACGGCTCCTGGTGTAAACACTCAGTAAATCTGTCCCTACATGCCGGCAACCATGTTCGCTGTGTGTGTGTGTGTGTGTGTGTGTGTGTGTGTGTGTGTGAGATGCATGTGTCAGTGGGCCCTCTGGTCTTCTCTTGGCCCTGAGATTAAAGCAATGTCAGCAGGTGTGTGATGAGACCTCACAGACGATACCTCATCTCCCTCTCGCTCTCTCTTCCTTTCTCTCTTTTCCACTCTGGCTCTCCTCCTCTCGCTGTCCCTCCGTCTATCCAATCCATTATTCAGCCACCTCTTTCTGTCTCTACATTTTCCTCATTATCTATCTCTCTCTTTCCGACTGGTGCGCGCTCTCTGTGGTCATTTCGACTTTTCCCCCTCGCAACTTTTGTTCTCCCTTCTGCCCTTCTCCATTCCCCCCCTCTTCTATTTCTATCGTGACACTACTTTCTCTATCCCTCCTTCTCTCTCTCTCTCTCTCTCTCTCTCTCTCTCCCCTTAGTTCTCTCTCTCTCTCGATCGATCATTTTGGCCCCTGGCTGCCAGACCCCGTACAGTGGTGGTGTCCTGTGACATCTGAGCAGTGTCCCGTGTCCCAGAGTGCACTTCAGACGAGACCAGTAAAACTTAATGTAGTAGTAGTATACAGTGGTGTGATCAGGCAGCGCTAATCCCCCCCCCCCCAATGGACTAGGGCTCAATCTCAATCTGGTATTTAGCACAGAAAATGGTGAAGACGGACAGGGGGAGAGATTGAAGATGAAGTAGAGAGACAGAGAGAGAAAGATTTGGTATTGTAGAGAGACAGAGAGAGGAACTAAGAGAGGTCTAGACAGTGAGAGAGCAGGAGCGGGATGGAGGTAGGGTGAGATTCAGGAGGGGGATGAATAATTCAGAGGAGTATTATCTCTCCGCTCTCATCCGCCCTTCCCCTCCATTGGCCTGTCACCTAATTGGTTGTAATGAGGTAAAGAGGGGAGCGGAGAGAGTGGCTGAGAGGCCTGCGAGTGGTCCACTCCTGGTCCTGGCTCCGCTTCAGATATGCTCCGGAGAGGAGGAGGAGGAGGAGAGGGAAGGAGGAGAGGAGGGAGGGAAAGTTAGGGTGAGCGGGAGGAGGAGAAAGGAGAAGGGGCAATGTGAAAAGGACAGGGAGAGGGGAGGAGCGGGTTCGAGGATGAAGTGGGTACATATTGTAGCCGATGTTCGGCTAATTCTGTGTTTTTATAACGTCATAACCTCAAATAATCAGTCCATTCATTGTTATATTAATATCTTCGAAAAAGCCTGAATGGAAATGTCGGCGTTCCGGTCGGTGCCCGCCTCTCTCGTGGGAGGCAGTTCAGTAACGCGAAGGAGCGGCTTGGAATGTCGACAGCATGTGCAAACTTAATGAATGCTCTTTATCCTGCTTAATGTTTTGCTAACTCGCGAGGGGATGTGAGCAAGGGGGAAAAAATAACACAACACCGAACATGGACGAGATATTTATGACCCAGAATGGAGTAACGGAAGGTCAAGGCGTTGAAAACATACATCCTGTGCTATATTCAGTAGGCCGACGGGGATAAACAGTCCTTCCAGGGTGATACAGCCGTGCAGTTCATTTGAGGAAAACATTACGACACGTTTACTGTAAGAGGATGCGGCAGTGCATGAGGAGCGGTGACCTTTGACCCGCTCCTACGCTAGCTGCGCTCTTTTGCCTACTAACCCATCTGGGACTGTGTTGACGTCGCTCCCCAAAACTAAGTTCTCTGTGTCCGTCAACAAGTCTTATTCGAGGCTGAATCTGTTTACAAGTCATAGGTACAGTATGAGTGTGTGGTATGTGTGTATGTGTGTGTGTGTGTGTGTGTGTGTGGAAGCTGGTGGTGGCTGTGGGGGTTCAGTGGATGGTGATGTAAGCCCATGCACATGGCTCTGGACTCTGTCTTGAAATTATACACACATAAAGACACTGACAGTTACACAAAGACACACAGAGACACACACACACACACACAAACATTTATTCTGACAGGGGGGAGGAGGAGTAAAACAGTGCAGCCCTCCGTGTGATGTGAACTTGGTACCAGTGTTTTTGAGTTACTGGTCTGCTATAAAAGCACTGTGGAGATAATGTTAGCGGGCAGATATGGGGCCCTCAGCGCAGACCTTACCACCCCGCAGCCGCCGCATATCTGTTTCATGCCAACAGAGGGATCATCATCAAAGAGGGAACTCCAGCCTTGGGGTCATGGGGTCGCTGCCATGGCAACCAACTGCCAACACAGCGGTGGTGCTGCGGAGACGGTGTGCTCTGTTTTCCAGGGTTTTAATAGGGTAGCTGCTGTCTTGACTTTACTGCTACTTGCTTGGTATTGATTTCAGAACATGTGTGTATCTTAGCTATCTTCCTCTGGGACAAATAAAGCTTTTTAGTGCTCCTGATTTGTTTGTCTTTATGTGCACATGAAGAAGTTAGTTTAATTGTTGTTGGAGGGCCAGACGTCTTCACAAGTTGTTAAAAATTACTTCTTCGGACATTTTTGCCAGTCACCACAATGGAAAAAAGATTAAGTGTTAATGGTTGAGGTTAGGTATATAGCTGCGATGGGGAAGGCTCAGGTCAGCCCCTGTAATTCCTGTCAGCTCCTCCCTGAGATCCGCTGACCACCAAGGTTGTGTGTGACCCCGGCTCACTTTCTCACACTCCGCACTTCAAACCGCTGGGGCCAATCCCATTACCCCCAGTTCAAATGTTACAGCTAACTGCTTTCTTTTGGTTCTTTCTCAATCCTCGAGAGCTGCCCCTGACCCACTGTAATCCATCACTGGAGATCCCCGCTGCCATGGTAACCAGATTAGACCTGTCACAGAGTAATGATGATTGGCCCGAAATCCACTGGTAGCCCTGGTCAAAGGTGATGGTGGTGGTGGTGGTGGTTGTGGTGGTGGGGGGGGGGTTGAGGAACATGTAGTGAACCTCTGTACATCATGGCAAGTCACTTGATTGGCTCGGAGTGGAGCATGGTCTGGTCCTGCTATTACTAGCACGTGCTGTGTGTTATAGGTAGCTTTGTGGGAAAAACACTCATGCAGATAGAGAAACATATGTAAACTTCAGAAGCAAAGCCCAGGATCCTCTCTGCCTCCCCCTTACTGTCAACAAAGACCTTTCTCCTGCTGATCCAAGTGGTATGGCCGCTTGTTTCTGCGTCCTGGGTGGCTTTGTTAGGGTGGAGCTAGCCCACCGGTGCAATGAGCGGTGAAATGTCAGCGTTATACAAGCGCACGGCTGAGTGGCGTGTGAAGTGGCAGCCCACCTACTGAAGGGTTTGTAGACTCTGCGCTAATTAGCTAGGTGGGGCTAACAATACCGCGGCTAAATGTCAGAGCTCTCTCAGCACCTCGCCGCTGTACAGCACTCTGCACTGACGCCAAGTCAGCAAGCAGCACAGAGCTTTTATAATACCAGGCGAGCGGCATCAGACAAAGCCACGCACACAATGGGCCTTGATAAGGAGAGACGCTCTTCTGGTTAGGTGTGCGTTGGGGTGGGATGGGAGGTTTGGTGTGTGTGTGTGTGTGTGTGTGTATGTATGTGTGTGTGCATGCTTACGTCTGATTGTTCGCTCATTCCAATCTTTAAAATGGCCACCAATTTTTCCAGCTTAGTGGACAAGTGATGTAAATATTGTGGCTGATGATCATACAGTTTCATTTCCCAGCTTTTCCATCAGTAGGAAAGTGTAGTATACTTTTCTATAATTATATAATTTCACACTGAATTGTCCTGATGCTGTAAACCCCACCCATCTGGCATTCCAACCAGGTCAAAACAAGCACCCAGAATAATTTGCAATTACTATTTTACCTAGGTTTGGACACAGAGCACAAACACACACACACACACACACACACATGCACACACATGTGCGCACACTTGTGTACAGCCCTCATAAAACCTTCCTCTGTGGTTACCGTTTCATTTAGCCCCATTTGCTGGTCAGATATGTGACCATATTGGCCATAATTCCTCTTTCTCTCACCTTATTCACACACATTATTCAATATAAAACTGAATATATCAGAAATATGCTACATAAATCTTGAAATTTCTAGATTTGTCATATCACTTGTGTGTAGTGCATGGGAGTCAAAAAAAAAAATCAAATTCTGGATAAATTCTGGATGGATAAACCATCTTCACAGCTCATATTTAAATCTACTTCATAACATACAGTACTTACTTTGTATGGGAATTTAATGGGTATGAAATGGGAGTGTAAAGTGCATCAATGTATTGAAATGCTGCTGAGTTATGATGCATAAAGCAATTCATTTAATGCATCAAGTCCGATGGTGAGAAGAGGGCTTGAGACAGATATAAAGGATGAAGTGTACACACAGTCACTGCAAAGAATCCATTTTAACAAGTCATTTAGTCTAGTACTGAGTCTCAAAACCTTCTTTTCTTAAAACAAGTGAGAAAAATCTACCAATGCGGTGAGATAATTTCACTTATTTGCAATGCAAATTAACTTATGTCAAGAATTTTCATGAATCAAGTGACATTTTCTTGGTACTTGTGGAGTGATGGACAGTCTTCCAAGATACTGTCACTTGTTTCGAGAACATTCCTCTAAATGTGAAACTGCACAGGAAACAAGTACAATTATGTTCAATTATTGATTAAGATGTTTTCACTTGTTTTGGGGAAAACAAGATTTTAAGACTCAGTACTAGACATGTTTTTGCAGTGTAACCATAGGAATAGGAAATTTAACATGGACGCCCAGGCCTGCTCATTTGATTTAGTGGGTGTTATCTCTCCTGTTAGTGGTCTAATTATTCCAAACTGATTGCACGTGGAATTTTGTCTTGGAACTGAAAAATCCTGGACCAGATTGGATCCAAAGGAAACCATTAAAATATTATACTTTACTGGAAATGTCATGGGGAGTTCATGAAATTTTTCTGACTCATTTTCTGGAAAACAACAGCTGAACAGTTTCTTTGTATTGGTTGAGGATGTTGATATATCTCTGAAATGAGTATCCACACCTGGTGAGAAGAATTACTACAAGAACTTTGTTTTTGCAGCCCTGCATCCTTAAGCCAAGTCATCCATTTCAGTGTGATATATACAGATATTATTGTTGCATATCACTGTAAGCCGGGGTCAGAGGTGTAAGTGCCAGGTTGTTTCTGTCAGTGAGACGGCTGGGAACGCACATTCAGTAATGGGAAAAAGTCTTCTGTTTACGCATCTTTTTATTCATACTAAAGGAACGGTGGCGATGAATCAAATGCAGGAAACAAGGGGCTCAGATATCGTGATGTAACATTGGCTGAGTGAGAGCCCAGGCCCTGTGTTTGTGTATGTGTGTGTGTGTGTGTGTGTGTGTGTGTGTGTGTGCATGGTTTGATACTCTCAAGACTGCTGTGACTGGGTGTGACATTCTCCAGCAAAGGAAAATGTATCAATCTAAATGGCACTCTGTTTGAAATGCATCATCTGCGGACAGACAATGGAACAGCATGGCAGACGAGTGGTGGAGGGGGATAATTTACAGTCGCATGATGGCTCATGGAGAGGCGTGTGAATGTGTCCGGGCTGTACGGTAGGTGTGTGTGTGTGTTTGGGAGAGTGACCGAGACAGAGTGTGTGGGAGTGTATGACGCTTTCGTGTGTGTAGGGTCTGTGTGTGTAATAAACCAAATTATTTGTGTGGAGGTGTCCGGTAGACAGTGGTGGAAAAAGTACTCAAACCCTTTACTTAAGTAAAAGTAGCAATACCTTAAAGGAAAAATACTCCAGTAAAAGTAAAAGTCCTGCATTCAAATTTTTACTTAAGTAGAAGTATAGAAGTATTGGCAGTAAAATGTACTTAAGTATCAAAAGTAAAAGTACTCATTCTGAAGAACAGTCCCTTTCAGAGTGTTAAATTATTGATGCATTAACCTGTAAGAAGTATTTTAATGTTGTAGGTCTAACTGCTCCATATACTGTTGGGGAGTTGCATCGATTTTTTTGAGCTTTATTGTATGTTTTGCATGTAAAACCTTATTCTGCAAAGTAACTAGTAACTACAGCCGAAAAAGTACAATATTTCCCTCTGAAATGTAGTGGAGGAAAAGTATAAAGCCTCACAAAATGGAAATATTCCATTATAAAGTAAAGTGCCAGTACCTCAAAATTGTAGTAGTACAGTACTTGAGTAAAGTCTGACCAGTGTGACCAGCACTCATTACACAACTCTGTTTTTCAGTTATGTAAGTAATTAATTTAGTCACGTAATATTCTTGAAGGTTGCAGCATTCAGAAAACCCCCCCCCAAAAAAACAAGCCCAATCCTCTCATTTTTACACAACGCTCTTATGTCAGTTCTTTTTTCCCTTCCTCTCTTCCTGGAGCATGCGCCGCTGCTAGAGCCTCTAAATCGCTCAGTCAGCTCCTTTCCCCGTGAAAAAGCACTTCTCATTCCTTATTTGTTTGTGTGTTGGGGTTTTTTTTTTTTGTTTTTTTTTGTTCCTGCCTTGAAAAGTTTGCGGTCCCCAAAGACGAGGGGGTTGTATGGGGGGTAGCTAACAGGCCTGGAGGCTGGCCTGTTCTGAGCTGTGCTGTGCTCTACAGCCTACCTGCGCACATTTTGCCTGCAGTCGCTATTTAAGGAGAGAGAAACGCTATTAATAACTCTTTCTACTGTTTCCACCTTTCTCCTCTCTTTCTCCTCTCCCCTGTCTCCCTCCCTTCTCTCTCTCTGTGCTTACGACACTCTCGCTCTTCACTCTCCTCTCTCCTCTCCTCTCTCCTCCCTCTCTTTGGTGCTCATTTGGTAGTTGTTATCTGCTGAATGAGTGTGTGTGTGTGTGTGTGCGTGTGTGTCAGAGCTGGGTGTGTGTAGCTACAGTCTTGTGTACAGGCTGTATACATGGTGAAGGTGCGAAGGGTTTTCCAAGGTGACACTTCTTTCAGTTTACGATACATGTCTATCAGCCTCTGCTATAAATAAATACCATGTTGTGAGTGAGCTTTTTTGGTCCGTTTGTTTGAGCAGGTCTATATGTTTACCTGTGCATGTCCTTTCGGAGGGCATCTGTGTGTGTGTGTGTGTGTGTGTGTGTGTGTGTGTGTGTTCAATAATTGGGCTGCGTGCGTGTGTTTGTGTGTTTGTACACCTGCCGCTCGTGCACAGCTTGTGGGTCAATGCCTGAAAGCCTTCATTCAGAGGCTCATCGATTAATGCTGGCGCCGCACACACACACACACACACATACACACACACACACACACACATGCTCGCACACGCGCACACACACACACACACGCACACACAGAGTAGGCTCTGAGAATGACATGACCCCAGGGCCCTTTCAGTTCACGTCTAAGTTCATCCCTCACCTGCTCTCTCTCTCTCTCTCTCTTTTCTCCTGTTTTTCTCTCCTTTCCCTCTTCCCGGCATCGCTGCAGGCTACTCTCTTTCTTTTCCATCATCAACCATCTGTCTTCTCATCTTTCTCCCTTATTTCTATCTTTCTGCCTCAGCTTCCACTTTTCTGCTTCTTCCCTCTCAATCTTCTTCATTGCCACATCCTGATCCCCCTCTCTTCCTCCCTCTCTCTCTCTCTCTCTCTCTCTCCTTCCCTCCCTCCCTCTCTCTCTCTCTCCCTCTCTCCCTCTCCCTCCCTCCCTCCCTCCCTTCCCGCCTCCCCTGTTGTGTGTAACTGATAGCTGCTTTATCATCCAGTGTTGATTGAATCAGAGGTGCATTCTCCCACAGTACAGCTCCAGCTCTCCCTGCCATGCACACTGACTGGCATGGCAGAGAGTACTGAACACACACACACACACACACACACACACACACACACACACACACAGTAACACACCACGTCATATACATTTATTACCACTCTTGCTGCCTCCTTATCACGCTAAAATGTTATTTTCACAGTCCAGGTAGAGTAATGTGAGATCTTCCTTTTCACTTATGTATGCTTACAGGAAAACAGCAGTAAAAGCCCTGGCCGGCCTAGCTTCCATTAAAAGCAATCTGTTTGCCCTGTAGGCTGCTGTACATTTATTTGCTGCCTGCCCCACCAGCAGCACAATGGCCCTCTGGAGTTTTACAGGCCCTGAGCCAAATTGTACCTTTTTTGCACTTACCACAATTGCACTTACATGCAGAAGGTTGTGGTGTGTAACAGTTAGAGTTTCGAGGCAGAGTTACCTGGGATCTGAACGAACGAGAACGGTTCAAACATTCACAGTCTTGTTTTTCTCACTGCTCTTTCTCTCACTTTCTATCTTTCTTACTCTTTCTTTCTTTCTTTCTTTCTTTCTTTCTTTCTTTCTTTCTTTCTTTCTTTCTTTCTTTCTTTCTTTGTCTCTTTCTTTCTTTTCTTTCCTTCTTTTCTTTCCTTCTTTTCTTTCTTACTGTGCTTGCATTTTTCTTGTTTCTCCACAGTGTCCACGAGACAAATTGCACTCGGTTGGGTTTCAGAGAAAAGTCAGATATTCTGTGTATATAGCAGAGCATGCATTATTCTTTCTAAAAGTTCTGGAGCAATTATTAATGCAGACAGGCTTACAGTAAACCTCTTGAGTGGTTGACTTTCGCGTATCATAATTTATCCTTTATATCATCATGGTCTTTTTGACTCAGTACAGGACACATAGTGCGCCTATACGTTAACATACCCATTTATAATGCTTGAGCTGAGTCATGCGCTCCCTTCACTTTCTCCTCCCTTCGCCCCTGGATGGGTCACATGCGCCGGCTGGCTGGGTTTGTTATTGTAGACGAGGTGACACAGTCTGGAAAATCCTGTGGTGGATATGGTGTCTTCACACACACTGGACCTCCAGCGGCCCCTCGCCCGTCCTCTGTGCCAGCGTTCGCCAAGCGCTCTGCCACCGGAGAGCCACGGGCCGCAGAGGGACAGATGAGACGGCCGGTCTGAGGTCAGCGGGACGATCGCTGCCAGGAACCACAGCGGTTTCAGACCGGAGTCGCTGGAGGGCAGGGACGACCCGGAGAGGTTCAGAACAGAGCAAGGGAGGTGGAGAGAGGTGTAGGCCGAGGGACTGGATGTGACTTTGAAATACAGAAGAGGAAGGGTGCAGGACTGAGTGAGACCGGGAGAGGATGTGTAGGCAGAGGACTTCAAAGGGACTCTCATTGCATTTAATCTGCTTTAGACCAACTGACTTTAACAGGCTAGAAAGCAACAACATTGTGATGTTTACCCCTAAAGAGATATTTAATGATTTTTTTTATGATTGTCCTGGCCATGAGAGAGCATTATTAATTCTGATATTTACATTTCCTTCCTTCACATTATATAGGCTCCGTCTAAATGGATAGACTGCTTACATAGTACATGTCAACTGGGTTGTTTTTGTGCAATTACATAGTCATCAATACCGTTTCTCCCCTCTCTCAGTCCTCAAGCATGAATCCTGTCCCCCTCCAGACATCTTTATTGATATATTTCAGTATGAAGATACTTTGTTGAGACTGAACAGTAAAGCACTCAGGACCGAGCAGATTTTCTTTTGACTTCCCCCGAGACAAACCCTGCTGATTTGGTGGATTTCCACTGATGCACCGCTCTTAATTGACATTTCCCTGAACAGGGGGACGGGATAGTGGATGGTGGTGTTGGGTGGGTGGGGGGAGGTAGGGGGGGGCTGTGGCTGAAAGTGTGCCCGCAGCAGAAATGTGACTCTCTCTCCACATGCATCACGCATGGCCTAAATATCTCTTTACCCTCCTCATCTGTTTTCTGACCCTTTGTTGTTTTTTTTTGCGACAGCAAAGCAGATTGGAGTTGAGGTGTCCTCCCGGCGGCTGGGTGGGTGTTGCTGTGTGTCGGCTTCATACCTGGTGTTACGATCTCCGGTCACTTTACTCCGTATGAGGAGCTGTAGCTGAACACAGAGGACAGAGCCGATCAAATAGGATCCTCCTGAATGATAAATGAACCAGCCAAAAAATTGACCCTGTACTCCCTGTAATGTTTTAGATGATGTTATCAGTTTAAGTATTTCACAGTATTTCACTTGGTTTTAACATGGGAGTTATTTAGCACTTGACCGCCATGCAAACCAGAATATAAACCACTCAGCAAGATCTGATGCAGCTGGACAAGTTTGTAGCATTCAGATTTTTTCTTCCCATTCATTTGAATGAGGCCACGAAAATAGCCTGAAATTTAACACGTTTGTAAACAGATCAACAACAAATCCCACTACTGTGATTCAACTGACTGTGGGTCCAACATAATTTTGCTGAAAAGCATTTTTATTGATAACTTTATTGATAGAGAAGGAATACCATTTAGGAGACATACTTCCTGTCTACTTTTATTTTTAGATACTAATTTTAGTGTAAAACCAAGAATAGAAATGCAAAATGACAACAGACCCAGGACTGCTTTGCTGTCTTAAAAGCAGGATATGTTGTTGAATCTGTATATATAATGATCTGTATCTGGATATATAATGAGAATAGAGACAATCCCTTCATTCAGTCCTAGAAATAATGTCTTCTTTGAATTCCACGCCTTTTTTTTAAATAATGGAGGACAGTGAAATCCCCTGTAAGGACTGGTTAGAGGAATTCAGTGTAGATGGTGTAAGCGGCATTTTGCAGCCATATGTCAGAATGGCAGACATTGTGATTTGAGGCCTGACTGTGGCTTGTGGTCTGAATGGGACGAGCTCTGAGGGGTTTGAGTCATATGATACCCAATAGAAATCTACTTTGTGATTACACAGTGCGGCTGCATCCTATTCATTCATCTATGGCTGCATAAACGGATATGGTGAGCAATGCTGGCGGTAACTCATTGCCGTTATATAACAGATAGTATTCTTAGGGCGGTATTATCAGTTATTCGGGTAATGCAGAGTTGCTTTCATGACAAGATGTTTCTACTGGAGTGTTGTGTATGCATTTTGCAAAAGCCGAGCTGTCGATTGGGCAAACCATGCCGTAACTCATTTCCCGTCATAAAGCACAAGTCAATGAAAGATGCCACCTGAGATGCCCAACTAATCTTCTCCTTGAGGAAATACACATATTGCTTTGAGTTAATTGAGGGGAAAAAGACAGACATTTTAGTCAGCACATTACTCAATTGATGAACGACCAGCGTGCATCGTTTGCAAGAATCATCTGAGTGCGTTTTTCAAAGTAACTTTCCCAATGCTGACGCTGAATCACAAACTCTCCCCCATGCATGCGTCGCCGGCCTAAGAACTATACAGTAGTAATTTGGGGGGGTGTCTGTTTATTCACTCTTGCTGTCCGGTGTCTTTCTCGCTGTCTAAAAGCTACTTTGTCTTCTTTGTAGTGTCTCACCATCTGGAAACTGTGGCCAGGCAGGCAGACGAAAACAAAAACAGTCGGGGCGCTCACTCGCTCGTTCACTCACTCCTCGCACATGTGGTGACAAACACAGAAGTCTTTTTGTAGGCAGTTTGAGATGGTGAACGGAGATGAGGGGGTTTATGTCCAGGTTTGTCAGATTCACAGTATAAATGACTGCAGATGGGCTCTAATTGGATATTTGTACTACCAGGAATTTGATGCCCACTTATCCCTGATATCCTACAATTACCAATCACAAGCCATTATCCCCACTCAGACACCAGGTCCAGATAACGGGTGTGTAACAGATAGACGAGTCAGAGGTCGCTGGCCGGAATCTCCACAATCGCTGACGTCTCTCCCATCCTTCCCTCTGCTGTCCCCCTGCCATGTCTGCTGCAAGGCTGAAGCCAGACACACAGCGCTATCATACCGCCGCTGGCCCACATCACACCCCCTTTTTCCTCTACCCATAGTTTGAACTGATTAGAGTGTGTCAGTCTGGGAGGAAATGTCTCCTTTGCTATCGCTGCGTTCTTCCTCTTCTGTTTATGTTGACACGAGTGGAACGATTGGATTGTGGATGGATGGATCCTTTTGTTTGCGACTTGCCAGTATCTCCTCTCCGCTTGCTCTGTGTGATGTTATTCTGCTCCTTGTTGCTTCCTGCCCTTGTCATCATTGTAATGTAGCAATGAGCGGGGCGAGCGAACAGAGAATTTCACTGTGGGGATCAATAACTCACCTGTGCAGAGATACTGTGCTGAATATAGATTTGCATTTTTCTCTGTACAATGGCTGACCAGCACTGCTTTGTTATCTGGCTTGAACCTATTTATCACACAACTTTTTAATGGGACTGCTTGGAATGCATTTAATTTCACACACATTAGCCCCAGGGAGAGACTTGGTGATCACTATAATGATACAAGAGAAAGAGAACCATTGTGTGTGGCCATGAGAACTGGTCTAGAGTCCAACCAGTGTTCTCAAACTTTGAGACGTGACATTTAGATCAGTGGGGCCAGCAGCTGCTGCCTGGCTAATCCTGCCCCGCTTCATTGTATTCACATGGTGTGACTGTGTGTGTGTATCTTTGTGTGTGTGTCTACCCACTTTTAACTGCTCGCAAACCCTTCTATCTCTCTCTCTTCGCTCTTATTTTATTCCTTTGCCTAGCGTGATCTCACATGATCATTCTGTGGTCACAGACACATTGTCAGGCTGCTGTAGCCTGTGTGGCCTGCTGTGTGGCTCCAACCTCATGAATGATATGAGGGGTTTGGTGGATGAAGCCAGAAGCCCTGCAGCACCTTGGGGACGACCAGCACCAACACTTCCCAGAGGCTGAGGAGGCTGGAGCTCCACCTGCTCCGTCAGGCTCCTGATTGCCTTGTCAGCCAATGTGGTGATCTTGGAATCTGTAGATTCTGATGATTGAAAACAAGTTTGAATACAATCCAGGGTATCACTCTGACGTGAAGACTGTTCAGTTCATCTCACTGTGGAAAACTCTGTTTGAGTGCTAACTTAATTTTGACAAACTGAAAAGAGGGGCTGTCACTCTGATGTCTGAAGCAGGAATTTACATCATGGATATAGTAGCTGTATGTGATAATCCACTGCAAACTAAATCTCTATACGATAATAGTCTTACCAGTGTAAAGACAGGATGGACAAAGCTCCACCTTCCATGCCTCTACAGTCCTTGAAACAGAAAGTATTATTATTACATATTGCTTAATGTGACCAGAGTTAACAATGGAGACTTTAGAGCAGACTGTATCTGTGTCAGCTGTGGGACTTTATTCTGCTGTTGGAGCTTCAGAAACACGACCATCACTTCTACATCACTTCCCACGGAGGAGATGAAGTGTTTATACTAACATGAGAGCAGCTAGAACATTAGAGACAATTTACCAGAATTTATGCTGTGTTTTATTGCGGGCCAGTCCTGAAACTGAAGTGGCCCTTACTTGTACAAGACGCTCCTTTCTGTCTGTACAGCCGGTGAGAATTCCTTTGAAAGGGATGAGGTCATATAACTCATATATATATATATAGATATAGATATAATGTCATATTTTTCTTGCTGCACATTTTATGTCACTGAACTTTGCAATTAATAAAAATCAATTACCTTAATGGGTCTATAGATGACATGATGTTATTTTGTCTTGTATCCAAACTTATCAAGCTTTTTTTTTTAAAGTGAAATCATCTTACTGCACTGGCAGATAATTTTTAAGTTTTAACAAAATTTACTTAATAATGTAACTTTCAGGACATTTACTTGGTTTCTTGTTTCAAGACTTTCTTCATTGTTGTATGATGATTTATGTCATATTGTATCGGCATGTATCGGCATGTAAGTGACATTTTTTGAAACCAGTAAGATTATCTGCCAGTGCAGTGAGATAATCTGACTAAATATATCACAAAATAAGCTTGATAGGTCTGGAAACAAGTTAAAATCACTGGACATCTTGTCTTTTTTTTTTTTACATTGTATGTATGCCTCATTTACATTCTTTGATAATAATAACTATATCTGTATTGTTATTTCTTGTATATTTTAATTAAAATATACATTTCCTGAGTGTACCAAAAAGAACTAGATTTCATTCCACTGTCCCAATGCTTATGCCTCTGATTTCTTATGACTGTGCATGCAGTCCCAGTATTATGTTATGGATCAACAAATCTTTTCCTGCTTATTCGCAATTTGGTTTTTCTCTGTTGGCTAATCACTCAGAGAGAGAACAAAGCAGATTTTAATGAGTTTTTTTTTTTTTTAGCACATTTGATCTCAAGAGATTTCTTAATTCCTATGTGTGCATTTTGAGATGTGTGTAGTGACCTGTGTGTGTGACCTGTGTGTGTGTGTGTGTGTGTGTGTGTTTCAGTTTCCTGCTGGTGTTCAGCTGTCTGGTGCTGTCTGTGTTCTCCACCATCCCTGACCACCATAAGTTGGCCAATGAAGGCCTCTTCATCCTGGTAAGACCTCTCTCTCTCTCTCTCTCTCTCTCTCTCTCTCTCTCTCTCTCTCTCTCTGTCTCTCTCTGTCTCTCTCTCTCTGTCCGTCTCTCTCTCTCTCACTCTCTCACACACACACACACACACATACACACACACACACTACCTCTCTTACATTACTGCATATGGCCTGCATCCATCTCCTGTCCGTCACACTTGCTGCAGTGTGTGTGTACGCTTGCGCGCGTGTTGTTGTGTTTACCGGCGGAGGCAGAAACAGCCATGTATGCAGGCGGGAGGATTCAGGTGTTGTTGACAATGCAGGAAATCACAGACATGATCCACTAATCCTAATAGCTATCCCATAATCTCTACTCTTCCTGTGTACTCCAGCTGCTTCAGTGAAAGGTAATGGACACTTGCTTCCTCCTTCTTAATCTTAATCTCTCTCTCTCTCTCTCTCTCTCTCTCTCTCTTCCCACCCAGCTCATCCTTGCGTGTTATTTAATGGTCAGACTCTTGACTTTTAACGATTTCACATTCCCTCCGTTCACTCGTTTGATCAATCACTCGGCCATTAGTGGGGGATCTGCCATTAGTGGAATTTACTTACATGAACATTCCCTCTACTGACAGATTGGTTCTGTTCACCTGGAACTGCCCATACAGTCCCATGTCAAGAGACAAAGAAAGACTCACAGAATGACGTTTTAATAGACTACAATGATCCTCTGATGATAAGTTTCATCATTTGTCAGTAAATATGATATGTTAGTGCTGTATGTAATTAACATCTTCAGCCTTTATTTTACCAGCCAGGTCAATTGAAATAACTGTAAATGAGCCTTCTAAATAGGGCATAAGGTGTGTGAATAATACACAAATTAAATGATCCTCCCTATATATATTCTGTCATGCATTATGAAGCCCCTCAGTGCCCTTTGACCTGTGCCTCTCACTGACCGGTGTGTGTGTGTGTGTGTGTGTGTGTGTGTTTTGTAGGAGTTTGTGATGATAGTGGTGTTTGGGATGGAGTACTTCATCAGGGTCTGGGCAGCTGGCTGTTGCTGCCGATACCGTGGATGGCAGGGACGGCTACGATTCGCCAGGAAGCCCTTCTGTGTTATAGGTTAGTGCGTGCATGTGTATGTGTGTGAACAGCACATATACCCAAATGTATGTGCTGTGTGTGTTCATGGGGATGTTTGCATGTGTAAAAATATATACCTGTGTTTACTATGTGTGTGTGAGTTTGCATGCAGACATTATCACCTCATAACTCCTCCTGCTCTCCCTTCTCCCTCTATCTCCTTCTCCTCAGACTTTATAGTGTTTGTGGCGTCTCTGGCGGTGATTGCAGCGGGCACGCAGGGCAACATCTTCGCCACCTCGGCCCTGCGCAGCATGCGCTTCCTGCAGATCCTGCGCATGGTTCGTATGGACCGGCGAGGAGGCACCTGGAAACTACTGGGCTCAGTGGTTTACGCTCACAGCAAGGTGGGAAAGAGACCCTGCCCGAGTCTGTACTCGTCTTGCACACACGCTCTGGTTTATATTCAAGTATGATTTGAAATGTGAAGACTGTTGGAATTTATGATTTACACAAATATGGAAAATTAGGCAAATGTCAGGTATACATTGGTTGTCATAATGATGCATGGTGGATCACATGAGGAGCTGGAAGGAGCCTGATGCTGGTGGTAGTCATGATGGCTACCACTGGGACAAATACCTTTTTCACTCATGACCCACAGATGGAGAAAGCAGTGAGTCAACTGATGACCATTAATTACTAGATTAGATTCACTGACCTCAAACACCAAACCCCCCTTCTGTTGCTAATTTTTGGCAATTAGTTATTAGTATTTATGCTGACGAAAACACCTGACGCCCACTGGTCGGCCACAAAACATTATAATGATGTGGACAGTGATGATGATGATGAATTGATGCATCAGCTGTGTCCCAATTTAAGCAAAGCTGTGCAGCCAAGTCAAACTGGAAGCCAAATATTATGATGATGATGGGAATTTAGCCAATAATGATGATAGTGATTTGGTAATGACAGCAGGGATTATCATGGTAAAGATGCTGTGGCTGCTGCTTATGACTGCTGCTGGCAATAGTGATTGATACATGATCTCTCTCTCTCTCTCTCCATCCCTCCCTCTATCAGGAGCTGATCACAGCCTGGTATATAGGTTTCCTGGTTCTGATCTTTGCCTCCTTCCTGGTCTACCTGGCAGAGAAGGACGTCAACGACGACTTCAACACCTATGCAGACTCCCTCTGGTGGGGAACTGTGAGTACTACACAACACACACACACGCACACACACACACACACACACACACAAGTGCTGAGTCTGTAGAACTAATCCCTGAACACACAAGCCGCTATGTTTGGAAGGAAAGATTCCCGAGAGGCCGCAGATCTTTTTATACTGGCACATACAGTGTGCTGTGCCTGTGTAGGCCGCTGTGTTATTATTTACCCAGCACTGCAGGCCACATTTTAATAGACTTATTACATTGTGTGTGTGTGTGTGGCTGTGTGTCTTTCTTCCTGTCTGTTTTCACACCTAGATTACCCTGACCACTATTGGCTATGGTGATAAGACTCCTCGTACTTGGCAAGGGCGGCTCCTAGCAGCTGGCTTCGCTCTCCTGGGAGTTTCCTTCTTTGCCCTGCCTGCCGTAAGTCTCTCCTATTCGCTCACACCTTTGTCAGTCTCCCCCCCTCCCTCAGCCAGTCAAAGTTGGACTGATGACGTTGGTGTGACCTCTGACCCCTCCCTCAGGGCATTCTGGGGTCAGGCTTTGCCCTGAAGGTTCAAGAACAGCACAGGCAGAAGCACTTTGAGAAGAGAAGGACGCCAGCCGCCAACCTGATACAGGTAATGAGAGAGACAGAGAGAAATTTAGGCTGTCTTGCATTATGGTGTTTGATAAATTCACACTCACTTCATGGATAGTCGCGGAGGGTGTCACCTTTCAATTTGCTGTGTGTGTGTGTGTGTGTGTGTGTGTGTGTGTGTGCATGTGTGTCTTTCTCCAGGCTGCGTGGCGTCTCTACTCTACAGACGCCCAGCACTCCTATCTAACAGCTACATGGTACTTCTATGACAGCATGTTGCCTTCCTTCAGGTAAGCGCTCGCTCCCATCAGTCCCTGGTGCTCCGTGTTTGGCACTGGCCAGACTTGTGGATTCAGCCATGAGCACCATAACATTTGGTAGTTTGTCTGACGTGTTATAATATAAAGGCCAGCAGAAATTTGAGAGTTACATCGCAAAATCTCTTAGGCGGCACATAGTGAATTGTCTACAGTAGTTAGTGATACTTTGTTTTGTACATTGCCCCCACCCATACATGCATATCATCGTTGTCGGGTGGAAACCTTGTAACTCCAGTCTTGGTGATTTTCATGTTTTAGCTTAATAAATTGAAAGATTACTTGGTCCTCTATGGGTTGAGAAAGTTCTGTGACGCTTGGGTCTATGGAAGCCTTTGAAAACCCATTGGAAAAACTGAAAAATGTTTGGTAGTCAAGCTGAAAAAGAGACATAATGAGTTTTTCCTGAAAAGTTGACATTTTGGAGATGCAAGGGTTTCACCTGACAACAGCAATATATACACACATATCATAGCACACATTGCACTTACCCCTATTTCCCTTGAAAAATCACCCAATCAGTTTAATTTGTGTAGTGGTGGCATCAGTGAAGTGGAATGGTGTTGGGTTCCTCTCTGTTCAGTTTCTTTTTCAATCCCATTATATTCAGGCCCCAGCCCTTCAAAATCTAATGCCACCACTATTTATCTTATGATTTCATGAATTTTGTTCTGGTGGTTTATTATATTGTGCATTTATGTATTAATTTGACTAATTTTGTTTGCTTAAAAGGAGGGGAATGTGAGAAACACAAAAGGAACATACATCTGCTTTTACTTTTCATTTACATCATAAGTCAAGCCTCTTTCACGTTACCATTATATCTTAAACTTGATCTTCCACACATCATGCACATATTATTTCCCTCAAGTGTTCCCCTTCTTTTAAAAGTTTGGATCGTTAATTTGGCCTCCTTTTTTATGAGTTTTTCATCATTTGCTTTTTTTTTCCATTTGTCATGTGTTTTGTTTTTTTATTTTTGCACGTGGGTGTCAGAGAACTGACGCTACTGTTCAGTCATCTCCAGCGACAGCGTAGCGCCAAGAAGGTTCTCCACAACTCCTACCACACGCTGCTGTCTGGGCTGCGGCCCTACAGCTCCCCCTATCTGTCGGGGGACAGGTACGCACCCCGCCACCTCTCACATTTCCCAGCCTTACAGTACATCCACATGGGTGCACAAACGTACACTCATGCTCATACACAGACACCCAAACACAATCAGAACAATACACAGCACACCACAGACAAAATGGTTTTATAGAACAGTAGATGTGCTACATTCAACAAACTTAAGGCTGACTGCTCCCTGGTCTTTGTGTCCAGCATGGATGTGTTATGTATCTAACCCACTGTCACTAAATGCTGATCTGAGACCAGTGCGTGCCAGGCAATATGCTTTCCCGCTTCTCGGTCTGCATTATTGTCTGCCTAGCTCATACTCATGCCATCTCCGCCGCCTCCCATTCGCTCATTGGTTTCCTCTTCCTCTCCGTCTCATCTCTGTTTCTCTCTTTTGTTCCCATCGTCTCTTTTCCATGCCATCCATCCATCCTCCATCTGTTCTCAGGAAGGCAGAAGTTCCATGCAGGTTTGTTCAAGTCATGAGCTCTGCTTGCTGTCTTTAGGGTATTCAGTATTGGGATGGATTTGCTACTTTAGATTCGATAACCTTCACAACGTACTTAACCAAGAGCCGATTCCCAAGTGAATATAGGGCTTATTGCGTAAATAGTATGTGTTGGACTGATGCATGCATTAGATGAGAGAAGCACATTAGCGTACCTTGAATAATAACAGTTTTGCTGGCAGAAATGTCTTCGATTTGAGGAGCTGCTGTCATGCCGCGGTGATTAATGGGGTGACTTGATGAATATACTCAGGTGAAACACTACCTACTCCCTTTGCATGGTCCCTCCCTACCTAATGGTCCAAACCCCACGCTTCACTCCTCAATGAGTGTGTCTCCATAATCCAAAATTGCCTCTCAGAGTACATTTTTAAGCTTTAGTAAGATAGTAAGTAAGATAACGAAAAGAAAGGACTATTTGGACTATTGAGATGTCACACTTCATTACTCCTCCACCTCACCTTCTTTCCCTCAGTTCCTCCCTCTACTCTGCCACCTTTTATCCTCACGGGTTGACTGTGTACCCAGGTTGGGTCCCAGAGCTGCTCACCCTCCTCCACCCCACACCCGTCTCTTCCCCTCACCCTCTCTCCCTCTGCCTTGTGTGTCTCCCCAGTCAGCTCCTTTCTAAAAAGCGGGGTCTCTTCCGGATTCACGCTGGCCGCAAGCAGAGGTATCCACGGCAACGAGCCTGTGCACGGGGCACGCTAGAACGTCACCCACCAATAACACCACTACTACCCTTCCTCCAACACACACATCCCACTCACCTTGCCTGATGAACTCTAAGTCTTTTGGACCGGTGCAGTGGCAGACTAAAGGTTTTGGGTTATTGTTACTGCATCAAGCTGCTCCAGTGAGTGAGTTTGAGATAGAAGAATTAACTAAATGGAGATGGTCTGTACTGGCAGGTGCCTTGATATGCATCTTAACCATGAACCATAGCTTGTACATACCAATCAAATCCTTGGAACAAGCACTCTACTCTGGTCCACAAATACTTGAGTGAACCCTTTACTATGGAAGAGAATGAAGAGATGTTGTGCTCTGTTTTACTGAGAGATTTCTCCAGCCTGGTCTTTGCTGCAGCCACTGGAGAAACTAGGGCCGATTTCGCTTGCTTTGGTTTGAAGGTCATGATAAACCATGTGTTGAAAACACGGCAGAAGTCCTTGATGGTTTATGGATGTACGACATGTTAAACACATGTTCTTTTCTGTCTTGCTGACATGTTGTTTCATCAAACGTTTGTGATGAAATCGTCAGATACTGACCTAAAAGTAAGCCATGACTTTCCGCAAATTGGAATATTGAAGTCTAAGAAATTGTCCCGCTCTTGGCATTATTTCATGTTTTCAGTTGATTTGTGTGGTCCTTTTATGGCCTCTTTTATGGAGAGAGGGTTTAAATGATTCAGCATGCATTCCTATTTTAGATTAGTCATTTCTTTTCTTTGCCAGTGTCAGCACCAAATCATTATGGTTGTGCTACATAGGTTTCTATTTCTGTTTGTATTCTTTGCATGCAATATTCTGTCAATGTCTTTTAAAGATTCAGCTAAGCTCCTGGACCTGAATGCATCCAAATCATTTATTTCCTTTCACAATTGCATGCAAAGGTCTAGCACTCTATCTTCCCATTTCCTTCAAAGTCTACCTGGGCATTTCAGCTTGCTCGTATGAAATGCTGTTTCCACTAATGTCCCTCAACTATTTAAATTTTAATTTAAATGGCCAGCTACAACACACACAACCCAGGAGTATATCATCGTAAAAAACGTGGGAGTGAACAGCAAGGCTCGAATTGCTCTGTGGTGCATGATGTTTGAACTGCCTTGTGGATCCGTGACAGTGTGTAAGATGTAAGTGGCCACAGAGAAGGAGCCGTCTCAGGAGTCCACTGTAACAGCAGTGTTAGCACCGAACAGCTTCCCTCTTGTAAACAGATGACCTCACGTTGTGGCTTGCCTTGGGTTGTGGTGAGTGGTATAGATTACCTAATGAGACACCTTTTGTACGGGTGTCTTTTGAAGCCAATGCTGTGATGCTTATTCACCCTACTGAAGGAATTAAGGAAGCGTGTCTTTATTCTGGTGGTAGGTGGAATATTTTTCCGCCATCCCAGCACTACTGTAAGTCTTGAATCAGGTTTCAGTCTGATTTTGCTGAATCAGGTGCTATGATAGGCACATAAAATAAGCAAATCCTCAGGGCAGAATCAGTTTTTAGCAATATTGAGTGGTCTCTGTGGCCAAACTCCCTCCATGATAAGTCAGCTAGTCTGTCCTTCATTTAGACAAATGTAGATGTCTGTTTTTGTCCCTCAGTTGCTGTATTTTTGTCTGTTTGTTGATCAGTCTCTTTGATTCTCAATGACTGTCATGAAAGTCAGCGGCCATATGTTGTGTGTTACTGTACCCTTACTAACATACTCTTTTCTAACAAGCTCAGATTACCCCTCTGCTGCTTTGCTAAGATCCCAGGGTAACACAGTATAGTTTCCCATTGTGATCAATAGCATGGACTTTATGATCAATGAGGAAAAACACGCCGCCCTTCAGGATCCCAAACGAAAATTCTGCCGACATTAGTTTGACTGTTTTATCTTTGCCGTCAGCAGCAAAATGGGGTTTCGCGACCGGATCAGGATGAACAATTCCCGTTCATCTCAAGCCATCCGGAGCAAGGCGTCCCCACTGCCGCCGGGGTCCAGCGTCCGGCGCTCTCCCAGCCAGGAGAACGTGCCGGAGGCCACCAGCCCGGGCAAGGTCCAGAAGAGCTGGAGCTTCAACGACCGCACCCGCTTCCGCACCTCCCTTCGCCTCAAACCACGCCCTCCCGTTGATGGTAGGCAGCAGTAATACACACACACTCATCCAAACACTTTCCCAATCACACTCGCGCATCTCATTTCTGCATAGGTCTGTAATGAGTATAATAATGTCTCTCCGTGTCTTCCCTCTCCCTGGGCCAGTGGAGGGGGTCGGGGAGGACAGTGTGGAAGACAAACCATATTGTGATGTGGCCATGGACGAGGTAATCCCAGCAGTGAAGACACTCATACGGGCTGTCAGGTGAGTCTTTACCCTCTCCACACACTCATCTGGATGTGCTGTAGTACAACCTTTTACACTGCGCACTCTCTTGCTTCTCTTCCCAGATTCAAATTCGAAAAACCTGCAGCCAAGCACTTTGTGTGGTAAAAGCTTGCGTTTCATATCCACAGCGTCGCCTCTCTATCTCTCAGAGCTTCTGCTTAGGGAAGCGTGCGTCCAGCCCCTCGGCCCCGGAGGCCTGCCCTGTCCTGGTTTCACTGGAAGCTCACAGGTCACAGCCTGGCTCCACCTGGCAGCACATCAGGCTGGAGCTGCTGCTCACTGATAGAATAAGGTCACTTTTGTCAGACAAACAGCGCGCGCCACACATGCATGACTAAATACCCGTGCGTGTGTATCCGCAACATAGGCACTTCCTATGGTATTTACAGCCTACATTAAGTGACCACTGTTAGACGAACATGCTGCTCCTCCATTTAGGCAGTGGCGTGTGCAGTTTCAGCTGACTGAGTAGAAATGTCCACTTAGGAGAGGTAACTGAGCCCTCCTGCAGGCAGGGTTAGTTCCCCGTTGTGACCTTGTCGCTCAGCAAGCCCAGATCATTGAGTCAGGTCATGTGTAAGGTGGCGTGATAGGATGGCCTATTGGAGAGTACACACACACATAGGACACACACACACACACACAGACACACACACGCAAATACTGTACAGATGGAGGATCACAGTACAGGCTGACCGTACGGAGACAAACGATATTGTACAGTTTAGACAAGGACAATTGTATTAGCTTAATAACAATTGATTTAGCCTATAGCTGATATGGTAACAATCAGTGTGCCATCTCTTCCTATCATGCATGGATTACAAGCTTTGATGTAGTACTAATATGTCAATTATCAAGCTGTGGGATATGATTCATGTTTGGGTGGATGTTGTTACACTATAGGCTCCAACATATTGGAATGAACAGTCGAGGCATTCTTTAGCTTCTTTAACGTTAATGTTGAAACGCACATATATTGTGCATGAGGATGGTTTTATGCAAACTAGGTAACTTCACTCGTAATGAAAGGATTGTGTGTGTGTGTGTGTGTTATCTGTGCATATGATTTAATAGAAGAAATGCTCAGTTGGCAAACCTATATACTAATTAATGTCTTTATGTGCAGTGCCAAAAACACAACCCTCAGGCTTTCACTATGTGTTTAACTGTGCAAATATCCCATAGGGCTACCAATAATGTCTTTCATGCACATGTGCAGGCACACGGATACACACATACACACACAGGCAGACAGAGTTACACGGCTGAGTTTTTCACTGATGGTGGCAGAAAAAACTACAATTGCCAGCAAACATCTGGTGCTGGGGCCAGGCTGGTCTCCTGGGGGGTTCGATGTGAGCGGATTATAGCGACTCTCTTCCTGGTCCCCTGTGTCAGCGCTATACACTCACATTTCTCATGGTAGCGTGATGCTGTGTGTGTGTGTAAAGCCTATGTATGAAGTGGATATGTGCGTGGTTGAATTGAACAAAATAATAGAATATGCATGGAGCAACATTAGGGATGCTGCAATCAAACTGGCCACTCTAAAGAGTCACAAGCCCTTTCAATCCCTTTTAACATGTTAACGTTTTAGAAGCTTCAATGAAGCATTGGAGTCACAAAAAGCCACTTCTCTAGAGTTTTCTGTATTTCCTTATGGACGAGGGGCACCATGGAGCCCTGCTCTTATCCCACTGTATTCAGCTGTATTCGTGTTCAGCGGGATTCACAACTGTTTCCCCTTTGTCCTTTTATTATTGCTGTAGTGTACTTGTTTTGGGTTGGTTTGGTTTAGGTTTCATGTCCATCTGTTTTGGTCTGAGCTTTCATTCTTGTGCAGGCTGTAGTGCTTCACTGGACACTTTATTGTGACAGAAGTACTAATGTACCTATATGCTTTTTTTGTCTTTTGCATTGAATTTGTGGTATATTGTAAATTATTATGCTCTTGAAATGATGTTAATCTTCATGCTATGTTGGACACATTGCCTCATAATCTTCACAACAATAATATTAGATCATCCAATGTGATTGAGCACTTTTTGCATATGTGTCTTGTTTGCAGTAGTATGATAAATGTGTGCAACAAACAAGTCAACTTCCCTGAACCTGGTGCCATGATGGGTAGACATTTTCTGGTCTGGGGATGCAGCATGATATATTATTGTTTGATACCTTTATTCCACTGATACAGTATTATATGATCTCTCCTCAGATTTGCATTTGACTCAGCAGATAGCTCTGACCTCAGCCGTTCTGTGTTGCAGACAATAGAGAGGGACTTCCTATAGATAGTGCAGGTGTGTAAACAGCAGGTGCTTCACTGTGTAGTTGCTAACACACACACACACACACACACACACACACACACACACACATACACTCGCAGAGTTTTACCGAGGTTCATGATTGATGTCTTTAAAACAGAGGTAGATTTTTGCACCGGGCCTTAGTGCTGAGACTTCACTTTGGAGAGATGCATGTGGTTTATCAGTGCCTGGCTGCTTACCTGAACAAATGTGTAGAGTGTACTGTATATGTATGGAGGGATAGCTAGAAGGAGCAGGAAGAGGAGGAGGAGGAGGAGGAGGAGGGGGAAACAGAGGCCTGATATCTTTCTGTACTGTGGCACTCCTCATGAACAAATCCAATAGTGCACAAAACACAACATGTCTGCAGTTCTGATGCTGCTACATTACTGAATACAGATTTAAGACATTTTTACCATTATAAACATTTGCTCTTTAATCATTGTCATCATCTTTTGAGGGTTTCCAGCTGTTATGTTTTGAGTCATATAATGTTTACACAGTATGTTTTCCCACTAAGAATGATTGAAAGTACGTAGCTTTTGTGTTCACTTTTGTTCACTTAGCAGGTAGAGTCATATTTGGCGAAGAATCAGTGTAGCCCCTGCAATGGCACACCCTACTTGGCCCAACTAGGGTATGTGTCAGCATAACAGTCATTTATAAGTCACATAGATAAAACCATGCCATAGGAGACCATCAGGAACAATGGTGACGGAATTCAAGTTTGCTGAATTGCAAAAATATTTTCACTAGCTATCCAAGCATTTTGGGGCACAGATGACACCTCCTGTCCCTCCAGTCATTGCCATGCTGTGTTTTTCTCAACTTCCGAACAGTAGATATAATGTCTTTCAGTGAGCTGTGCCAGCTGTACTGTGCCACTGCTAGTGACTGTTGCACTGTAGCTGGACGTTTTTTTATTTTTTCGGGGAGGGGGGCACTCTCAAGCCTGACCATGTATTATGAAAGCCATTTCACCAACCGAGAAAGAGAGTCAGCATTTTGAAGAAACCCTTGGAGGATCCAAATCAAAAGTCCCCCTCTCTCTTGTTTCCCCAACCCTTTCTTTTACCCACACCTGAGACCACCCTGGCAAAAAAAAATCTGCATCTACCTGCAAAATAATAAAAGACCGCCTGCAAAAATACCCCCAAACGCAGGAGTCATCAAGAAATAAGAGTGCTGCGTGAGGGGGAAGAGTGCGCTGACGGGCTGCTATGGTACCAGCTGTGGACCCCCACTCCTCCTCTCTTCCTCCATTCCTCTCCCCTTCTTCTTTCCCCACACCTTCTCCCCTCTGTTTCTCCACACTACATGGCTACGGCACATATGCAAGATCTGCAGACCTCAACAAAGGTTACGGTGGTTATTTTAGAAAATGACCCCAGAAGTTCAGATTTCACCTGCTCCAGTGTAGCCCACGTATGTGTGGTTGAGTGTGTGAGTGTGTGTGCGTATGTGTGTGTGTTGGTGCACATGTGTATGCATTTGCGGCTATATATGTGTTTTTGTGCGTTTTTGGTTGTGTATACACATATGTATGTATGATGTATTTCTGCTTGCATGTATGTATGTATTTATGTATGTGTGCGTGTGCGTGCGTGTGTGTGTGTGTGTTTGTGTGTGTTTATGTTTTCTTAGAACAGCTGAACATTTCTGATCTTCCACTCTCCAGACCTGTCATGCGGCTCCTTTCTTCCTCCTGTGAAGGCAAGAGGGAGTATTATAGTGGACTTAGCCCATCTGGGTGTGAGAGATAGGGTTTCCTCATAAATAAAAAAAATCTCTCCTTCCTTGCCCTCCCTCCCTCCCTCCCTCCTCCTCCTCCTCCTCCTCCTCCTCCTCCTCCCAGCTTGACTTGTGGTGCAATCCATCACGGGGTGAGATGACAGCTTGAGTGTGTACGTTTTGTCGCGCTAACATTTGGTGTTTCCGGGTCTTCTGCGGAGCCAGCATCTCTGGGCCGGCTATTGCGCAAGTGATAAGAGGGGAACTGAATGACCCACCCAATACAGAAAACCAGGCACACACACACACACACACACACACACACACACGCATGCATGTCCTCCCACAGATACGCTAAACACATATTGATGCGCTACACATCAATTACCACCACTCTCTCTCTCTCACACTCTGGCAGAGGAAGTTGTCAGTGATGCTTTTGTTGGGTACAGTAGTGCTGGGTCAACATTCCTCGGCCCGATCCCCCTCGCTTCCCCTCCTGCAGTAGGGTGTGGGTGGTGCTGAGGATGATGAGCTGTGTGCGCTGGGAGAGGGAGCAGCTGCGTTCGACCGGTGGCTCCAACATGGCTGTCACACTGACAAGAGGGGAAAAATGGGGGAGCCTTCTGATAGAGGTGTCTGTGTCTGCACAAGTATCTGTGGCTATTTGCTAATTGCTGAAACAGCAGTCCGGTGTCTAAGTGCCGATAAGCAAATGTCCCCAGGAGATGTTGTCATCATCACAATGGTAACCACGGCGTTTAGTAGTGGGAGGGAGGGGGGGATTCCCTCTGGATCTCTCTGCTACTCTGCTCTCTTTATGGGGCTGTTTGTGAATGATAAGGTCACTCTGACTGTAATTAATCTTGTTATTCTCATGGAGGCCCGCTTCGTTTGATAGCTGTCTTGCCTCTGCATTTTTCCAAAGGTTTACTGGATGTCCATATAGCGTGCGGTGTAAGGCACTTATAGGTGCCCAGAGGAACAATTACTGTGGGTCTGATGTGTGTGTGTGCACATCTGTGTGTGTGTGTGGGTGCGTGTTTGTGTAGGATCCTGAAGTTTCTGGTGGCCAAGAGGAAGTTCAAGGAGACGTTGCGTCCGTACGATGTGAAGGACGTCATAGAGCAGTACTCTGCCGGACACCTGGACATGCTGGGCCGCATCAAGAGCCTGCAGACACGGTACGCTTCACACGAGTACACTAGGCATCCACAACACACTACTGCTCTGTTGCTTCAAAACTGAATACTTAAAGTTTAAGAAATCCTCACATTCTCCATCATTGTGTTCTGTTGTGTTTGTGTGAAAGGGTGGACCAGATCATTGGGCGAGGGGCCGTCCAGCAAGATAAGAAGATACGCCCTGAAAAGGGAGAGAAGACGCCACCAGAACTGGACCCACTGGATGAATTAAGCATGATGGGACGTGTAGTCAAGGTGGAGAAACAGGTAGGGGTAGTTTGGTTTGTTCTTAAGTTTTGTAACCAAGTGTTAAAGTAGGCAAGCCTAGTTTAACTGGACCTCGAATGCAGCCATTTGACCCATGACTTTCTGTCCATAAATGGTACTGGACCCTCTTTTCATGTAGGTTCCAGAAGATTCTTCCTCCCCGCTGAAAGGTCAACATTTTCAGGCTCCTGGGCAATGCGCTGCCTAAAACAGCTGCTGTGACAGAAAATGGATTGGAGTGCTCTGAATCTAGTTGAAGGAGTAGTTATACGCACATCACGTAGGTGCAAGGCTATCAGAAAAACTGTGTCAATGAAAAAAGCAGTAACGCCTGCACACTTGCTCCATGCCACAAAAGTTTAATGGTGACAACGTTTCGATCCTACTTGGATCTTCGTCTGGTCAAAAAAGTGCTCTGAATCTACACATATAGTAGACTGCAATTAATTTCAGTAGGATTAATTACTTGTCCTTACCTACAGTGACAGCAGTGTCCGGTGACATCCAATGGAAGGGCAATATGCCAGTCTTTGCACTGCACTCATGTTAACTCTATCTAAGTGCTGAGCAGCTTGACACATGTCCGATTAAACCGTGTTACTGTTTACAAATCACATTACTAACACGTGAGTTTGGAGCAAATTGTGGAATTTTAAGTTTCACTTTCATTTTCACACCAGGAGCTCCTCAGATGTAGTAGTCTACAATGCTGCTAGTCTATGCATCACCAAATAACAAACATGACGTGATGTGCACATATTACGTGCATTAGAGATCGATTTAGATAAATTTCTATACATTGACCAACTTTTGATTTTGTGGCAGCCGTGGTGATATTGTGGCAGTGCGCTACAGCGAACCTATGTATGGGAAAGTCGCATATGCATGTTTCAACAATGGGTCAGTCAGTCAGTTAGGGACAAATGCTAGTATTGGCTGGCCCCGCTCCATGGTCCGGCAAAAATGAGAGCAGGAGTTGTTCTATATAACCGTGTGATTAAAAAATGAATAGGTTGCTTTCATTCACTCTCTTTTCTGTCCTCAGTTGAATAATGTGTAATGCATACTTGGGTGGGTGTAAAATAGCTGCCATAAAATGCTTGAGAACAAGTAGTGAAATCGACTGAAACCAAAGGATAATTTATAACTTACTATTAAAATAGCAATGAATCAATACTAAGCGCCAAAGAAGATTGAAACATTCCAATCTGTGTGTGTTTTCCCAGGTACAGTCCATAGAGAACAAGCTGGACCTCCTGCTCAACTTCTACTCCCAGTGCCTAAAGAAAGGCTCGTCCCAGTTTACCCTGTCCTCTCTCCTGGAGCCAGACCTGACATCAGACTACCAGAGTCCCACGGACCACAGAGAGCTCTTCCCCTCTGTTAACACACTCAACATCTCCCACTCTGAGAGTAGCAATTTGGAATGACGGGGCTGAGAAAGCTGGGGGCGCACACACTGTTAGAACACAGACACAAACCCTTTACAGTACGTCTTCCTTCGGCTGAATCATCACTCCGACAACCCGACCTTAAACTTGACGTCTCTGTTGCTTCATATCGGTTTGTCTCTTTCTCCCTCGTCACTACATTTCATTTCTGTCTGCAATGATTTGTACACCCCCCCCCCCATCCCAAATCTGCATTCTTGCCCATTTTCCTCCAGTGAATGTTTTCCAGAGCTCTGTAGTGAACATACAGAGAAAAGCCACCAGATGGCTCCACCTTAACAGAGCCCCAGCCAAAGCTGCTCACCGCACACTCCTCTCAAGAAGAAGAGAGGACGAATGAACGCTACACAACTACTACTTGACTACTGAACCAGTTTCACTCACTCACCGCCTCATACTATATATCTATGCCTACTTTAAAGCTGCAACTGTAGATATCAGACTATGAGCTCTGAAGTTTTGTAAATGTTTGGAGAAATCATGTTTTATTTTTTTCCCCATCTACATTTTGTTTTCCTTGTCTGTCTCTGGCTGCTTAACTGTGTTGACTCTGAGAGGTCGCTTAATCAGTTGACTGTCTGGGCATGAACAGTGCTGCAAGTGCCCTGACAGTCATTCAGTACCTTATCAGACACTGCTTCAGATGCCATCACACCTTTTGATGCTGTGATGAATGTAATAGGTTCCACCTGCAATTTGTGTCCCCATTACATTCTACACCGCCAGATCAGCAACCAAACACTGAAGGAGCATCGACACAGAAATATCCTGCTCCCTGGAACCTGGATGGGCAGACTCGACCGACAGCCGCCTCGCCAAAGCACCAAACCTCCCAGGTCACCGTCCACCCAAAACAAGGGATTTCCTAAAAGTGGAAAATTCTGCTTTAAATGCCCCAACTTGGTCCCATGAAAATAGAGCAGTAGGAAAGTCCTGTGTGGGTTCTGGAGTGACTGGTGTGTGCTGTGCAGTGGTGTAGTTACATCCTTTGCTGATGCGTTGTGTTTTGGTCTCAGTTTCTTCCCTCAGAAGTTCTGTCTCCAACAAGCCCACTTGCAAAAAAAAACACAAGACATTTATTCCCCTTTTGAATTCAAGTAAGGAAATTTCCTACTTAGTTATAAATGGATTTAAAAAAAAGAGCCCAAATTCAAATGTCAAAAATCACTCATTTCTAACCTTTCAGAGGCTAATGTATATCTACAAGTATTCCAGTAACCTAAAGCTATGTTTTCTACTGACCCTTTAGTCCTCTCTGTCTTGCAGCCCGCCCTTCAGACATGCATGCTCCTCAGACCCGTCCTGTAGATTAGACCCCACTGATCCCGGGTCAGTATATAGACGGTTACGTCCCATTCGCTGCATTGCTCCTCATCGCTCACATCTGGCCTCAGGTCAGTTTTCCCATGTCAACTGGTTCAGGAAATCGGTAATAATTGAATCTACTTCATGTAAAGCATATTGACTCTTACCATTGTCACCCATCCAGTCATCAGATGCTCCTTCTTATACTATATGCACTTGCAGTCAGCAGCCTTGGAGGCGCTATAGAAACTCTGTGGCCAGTATGGTACGGTTTTGGACGATGAATTGCCTGTAAGGCGTCCAGGTCAAAGCATGATTTCCAGGCCATTATTTTCATGAATGCACGTGTCTTAGGAAACGGTTCCAGCTTTACAACTTCACCACAAACAGATAGTACGCAGCTGTTATTATGATTGCCAGTCCACTTTATTATCTTTGGTTGTTCACTTTTTCCAACCGACAGTTCTTTCTTAGAGACATTTCATGCACAGTGAATATTCTGTGCTAGTGGACAGAACTGGAGAGTGTACGTGCAATTGTACGTACACACACACACACACACACACACACATACACATAAACATACGCACACACTGAAAGCAATTCCTTTACTTAAATACTTTTGGCACTCGACTTGATAAATGTAACACATGTATTTTGCCATGTATAATTTTATCTTTTGTTTGTTTTGATTTCTTTACTGTAATTGTGTTTATGCACTCGATTTTGGGTAATCTATAATGGCTGATGTCAAATTTCTGTGATTTTGTAAAAATGATTTTGGTTGTTAAAAAGTGAATGTAGGATTTAAGTTAATATATTTCATTTAGTTAGATATGATCTTTACAAAAGGTAAATAAATGTAGCATTTTTGTCAACTTGAATCATCGATGACGGCAACAATTGAGACTATACACAGCTGATCAGGTTCATACACACACACACACACACACCAAATTGCAGAGCTCATATGTAGATGTCATCAGATAATTGCTGCCAGCCTCAACACAGTTCACCGTATTTGGCCAATAAAAGCATTTCTCCTGTCCCTACCAGGATCTTGGACACATTAATTGGGTCCAGTCAAGCCAGTTGACTCAGGTGCTCCACTTTTCCATTCAAACCAAGCCTAGATTCTAAACCGTGAATGTACTTTAGCTCTCTGTCTTTTCAGCATGGCACGATCTGGTGCTCTTATTGCCATGAGTAATATAATGGCACTTTCACAGGACTTCAGAGCTTGCTGTTGGCATCATATAGTTATTCATTCATTTCATTGTGAAATGCTAAATAGCTTTATTTTTTTGGCTTGAATTAGCAGAGATGCCTACTTATTTTGGACTGAACAGTGCTGTCACTTCATTGTCACCTGGAATGTTGAGCTACATGATAACCTATGTGAGATCACTGTATTGCATGTTGTTGTTAGTGGAGGCCCCGGCATTAGAAAAACTTTGGGGTGTCTCCTGTAAAGTCTTGAGTCATGACATGAAAGGAAATGACCTGTGCCTTCTATGTCCTTCTGTAACTGATTTGGTGTGGCTGCATTACATGACATGTCCGTCTTCTGTCTCAAACTCTAATATAAATGCTGCTTTGAGGAGAAATTTTCATAGATACTGTATTTCATAGAGATATCACACAAGGATAGCCATGCTCTTTTTTGCAAAAACCTTGATCTAAAAAGAAAGAAACATCATGAAAATTGTTATTAATACATACACAATTTTAGGGTGTTATTCTTTTTATGATTGCTGCAACCTTTGATATTTTCTGACAATACATATATATACCAAGTAGGGACATGTTTAGCACATCGTTTTTCAGGACCTCGGCGCATTGACACCCTTATTGCATTCACAACTGTGTGGGATCTCATAGTGGGGCTGGAGGCATGGACATTTGTATCATCACAGGGAACTCCAGGCATGTGTCCTTTCATAAGCATGTCACATAGATCAGAATGACTTCCACACAACTACCTCTGAGGCCACTAGGGGGCGATAGTCTAGGAAACCAATTAAGAGATACAGTTAACTGATTGTCTAACTGACATGAATGCTATGCATGATACAACTCTCCTGCACGTTCTCTCTCTGTCTCTCTCTCTCTCTCTTTCTGTCCTTCTCCATAACAAACTATTGTTCATCATTCACTGACTTGCTGCCATTTGACATTCCAGCCCCTCGCCCTTTAACTGCTCTCTTATGTATTGGAACTATTGTTAAAATGAAACATTAACACATTGAAGCAATAAGTAAAATGATAACCACAGTCTTCCGATTCCAATTGATGAACTTTCTGTTTGATGAAATATGGCGCTTTTCAAAGTTCTCATTTTCTAAACTAATACACACCTCTATTTGATCTTGGAAAGAGAAACAAACAAAAGCTTATCTGCTAAGGATAAAATTAGCTCACTTGACTAACTTATTAATTTATTTGTTTCAATAAAGCTCTTTGGACTGAATGTTGTTTTGGTCTCTTTTTGCTCTGAATTGAATAAAACATTACTATATGTTTGATGTTTGTAGCCGATCGTGAAAGTTTCCATGTTGTAGAAAACCTGGAGAATTAAAGACTAGTTTTCCAGTCCTGAAAAGCACATAAAATATGTATAAAAATAAAATATCATGGTGATGGTCCTGTAAAAAATTCTTTGGAAAAGCATTGCCCCTGACCACACCAACTGATCCACCCTATTGGGTGCTGTTGCATTACGAATTACAGATGGCTTTATTTATATCAAGTTGTTTCAAAACATTTTATTGCCATACTTTAATAGAACAATATAATTATTCTTTCTCCTTTGTAACTCACACTGGGAATCATCCATTTTTACCCTGCCCTTTCTGGGATTTTTCTCTGCACTGATTTTACTCAGTTTTTTAGTAATTGAGGAAAAATGCTGAGGATAAAAACAGATCTAGGAAATGGGAAACCAGGAGAGGAGCGTTGGACAAGTTACTGAACTTCTTTAGGCTAAAGGAATCCCAACCTGAGCTTATTTGTTAGTACAGACACACACATTGCTCCATGCCTTCTAGTGGGAGACAAGACGGCTTCCACTGAGGCAGCAGGGAGTCTGTAGACGTCACTGCAGGAATATTCCCAGGTCTTCAGAGTCACAGCGTGAAGCTTCCCGTCCCGTAGCAGTGGGAGAACAGAGCCACGTGTCGTTTGAAGGGGTCGACTATCATGTAGGCAAATGTCTGCTCCTCATCTCGTCTCCCAGGGTAACATCGCCCGTACTCATCCTACAGGGGACAAATGTAACATTGTGTAAGTATTTATTTATGTATTGATGTGTTGCAGAAAGGAAACAGCTGTTATGGCACTTCACACATTTAAATGAAAGCCACAAAAGCTGCAATTTAATGGATATTTTATTTTTTTCACCAAATAATATAGTTTGTGAGCAGTAGCAGTATGAATGGTGATTTTCTGTTAGTGCATTAATCATTATCCTTTCCTCGTGTGTATTTATCAGGTTTTTTATAACGGCTTCAAATGTGACTGTGAGTGGAACTATGAATTGTATAATATTTAAAGAGAGAATGGAAACTTCTGGAATGACACTATCTGGACTGAAAGTGGCGAGCAAGACCACTAGCAGTATATTTAAGCTTAAGTGTTCCCATAACCCTTGTAAAAAAAAAAAAAATCAGTATATTCTCACTGTAGCAATTAAATTGATGTATTGGTATGCATGCAAACACATTTATTGATAGGATTTATGACCTGCTCACTCATCCCTGATATCCTCAACCTAACACACACACACACACACACACACACACACACACACTTACATAGGCACAGACTTTCAGCACTGTAGAGACGACACTGATCTCCTTAGTCTCTGGATCCTTCTGCACACTAAAGAATGGAGGATAAAATTAGACACTACCATGAATTAGCCCATGCATGCATTATGTATGTGTATATATGCAGGTGAACCTACTTTACTGCTATTTTACAGGATTGTATGGAATAGAGAACAACAAGAACGATGGCAAAGAGAGCGACAAAGGCCATGGGCTGAATTCAGACCCACAACTTTGTGATCAAGCCTCCAGGAAGCCCCACCTGATCAGATCTTTGTAGATTTGCTTTGTGGTGCTGATGTAAGGGGCAACCGTGTCTTCGTACTGACAGAGCTCTCCTCCCAGACACAGGTGTTTGAAGAGGCGGAACAGAAACTCTCCTCGCTCCTCTCTCCCAACCACATAGTAGTGCTCAGAGTCTTCCTCCTGCAGCATCTGGAGGAACAGAGAGAGCCTCAGACAGTGTCAGTGTCAAGGCAGGTAGAGAGACAGACAGACAGAGAGAGAGAGAGAGAGAGAGAGAGAGAGAGAGAGAGAGAGAGGGAGAGAGTCACCTGTCTGAGCTCATCATAGTCAGGGTAGACATCATGGAAGCATTTAACAACATGTCCAGAGGGCCTCAGGATCCCACTGGAGTAGATTGGGTCAAACAGCTCCATGGAGACCTTACTGCATGGCACCACCTCCACATCAACAGACACCACTGGGCTGTCTGGAGTGTGCACACATACACACACACACACACACACACACACACACACACACACACACACAGAAATGAAAAACATTCCAAAGAAATCACTTCTAGCGATTTTACTGCACATATTGGCTGGCAGATGAGATCAATTTCCTGCTATCAGTGATGAAAGGCTTTTCGGGGAACTGACATACCAAGAGGCACCCAGGCTCCGGCCGCCATCTGTCTCAGACCGGCAACAACGTTAGGGTCTCTGAAGAAACTCTGCACATATAGAGTCACATTAGTGATCCAATGTGATTATACACATGAATATAAACAATTTGTCGACACAGACAACTGGGAAATTTAATTCATGAGCTTTGTAATGTAATTAAGATGTGGTGCTTGAACTCAAAATGACTAATAAAGAGCTCAGAGACACCAACTACTCTTTGATAGGATTGAAAGAGTAGTTTGTGTGTCTGAGCTATTTTATTAGCATAATTGTAGGCACCAAACACCGAAATTCTAAGTCTCCTTAACATGAATTATGAATGAGACAGGGAATGTCTACCATACCCAGCATTCAAGCACAGGTTATATTCCCAAACCTCTGTGAATCTATGGTTGTCCTGTACAATTTAAATCGAGTACGTAGACAATATACTCTAAATAGTAGGCCTAATCTAAACTGTAATGTCTCATACTGACTGTTGGTGTGTGCGTATGCGTCTTACCAGTGCAAAATTTTGACTGTTGTAAGGGTAGAAGCACTGGTCGAAGCTGTAAGACTGAGCTGAAATCCTGCCCAACATGGACCTGGAAATAACACACATTATTGGGACCGTCGCCAGAATACAGACACCTGGAGCTAACGGCAGCTTAACTGAGAGTAGAAGATAACAGGAAAGGTTTGTTAGGATAGCAGGTTAAATTTCTCACGTCACCATTTCATGAACAGTCCTAAAGTGTCTTTGTCCTGTAGAAAGGAGAATTTCTTTGAAGGAAGAGGATTGAAAGAAAAGGTTTGCTCAAATGCGCATTTCTCTCCTGCCATGTTTAACGTTACTCTTCAGTTGTTGTTCCAAAAAGAGGGGTAAGATTTGAGTGAAGATGTTACTCTTATCCGTAGAGGGAGAGCGAGTTTTGTAGGCCTTTAAAGGCCAATAAGATGCAGGGGTGCTCACGTACAACCAATGAGCTTCTGGGCTGGTCGGTCTTTTCAGGTTACAGGAAGTAAAAAGGAAGTGACATGTCTTGTTTTTCCTAATCTCAGGTTCGTATACTCGTTACCTAGCAACGGGCAGCTGTATCGTCCCCCAAACCAGTATCTAAAACAAGACTTCAGTTCATTTCTTTATTCATTTTCCTGTTATAGTCTGTGTCCTCAGCTGTGACCTTTACGAAAAGTTAAACCAGTTGTTAACCTCTGGTCTCTGGGTTCCAGGGTGTCCTCCAGCAAAATGAGGAACAGTTGAACTTCACTAGCCTATAATTTCACCCACTAGAAGATTAATTAATTACATTAATCTACCCTACTGAAGAGAATCAACGAGAGTCCACCTGGGAGGCAAAGGAAGAAAAACATTTTTGGGGCATTTAAAAATAAGTCATAGCCTACTTTAGTACATTAGGTCAGGAACAATGCTTTTGCTTGGTAGCACTTTGTTTTAAGAACTATTGTTAACAAAGCCAAACGAAACTTATAAGTGGCTACAGTGCGTGCGCGCGAACGCTTAGGCGTACATGCACGTGCACGCGCGTGTGTGTTCACGACCACTAGAGGGCGGTCTTGTCATGCCCACCAACAAACTTGGAACTCCTTTATGTCCCTTTGCTGGATTTGATATTGTGCAGACGTTACACTCATAACTCCAGCTGATGTTCTTATTCTGGATGACTTAGAATGATTGCAAAGGTTTCCCAGCACACATTCCTAGAGCCTCTTCATCATCTCTCTAATCCCTCACCTCCTTTTTCTCTTCCTTCCTTCTCTTTCAGCTGAGCGTGTCCTGTCAAAGTGTCTTAACCCCTACCTGCTTAGTCATTGTTTTGCTCTGCATGAGGCAGTCAGCTACTGTAAATGCCTAAAATTTATTTTTCTCCTTTATTCACTCTGGGCTCACTAATTCCTCTTCTCATCATCTATTTCTCCACCCCACAGCCTCTTCTCTGCTTCTAGTCCTGTCATTCCTCCCTCCTCCTCTCAGTTCTTCCGCCCCTCTTCTCTTAATCCTCATTTTTTCCTCCTTTTCTCTTTAACTCCTGACTCCTAGCGTTCTCTTATCCCTCTCTTTGTCCTCTTTCTTACTCCAAACTGTGGCAGCTCCCTAACACCACTTCTCTTGGGGGATTCCTTAGGTCAAAACCATGTCAAATTAGGGGTCTGTGGTCTAATGTGTATCAATTTGGAGGTCTTTGACATGAAAAAGTTTGGGAAACCCTGAATTAAAGCACAGATGTGCCCTCCAGATGGATCTTTTGATTGACCCAGTGCCTCTCTTAACATTTGATTATAAAATGTTCCTTTCTTCAGTCTGACAGGCACCTGAGCATCCAGAGCAAAAAGGGCAGGGTTGATCATTCCTGTCCTACTCCATCACACCCACCCTTCAGCCCCTTTTACCATCAAGCTTACATTTATAGCTTACCATCTATGTGCCCCAGATTAATTTTGACTTTATTTTTTTGACATGGCATCCCTAGCACGGTGTCTTCTTCATCTTCTGGGTTACAGGCTGCATACTGCTGTGCATCAAGTGTTTACTCTTGTGCAACCTGAGTTTGATTTTTTTCTTTTTACAATTCAACTCTATTCCTCCCCGAAACTTCCTAAAAATCACTCTCCTCCCACACAGTCCTGATCTGACTTGGTGTTTTTCATTTCCCTGCTCAGACACTCAGATACTCCTCTCACTCTTTTGCTCTTCCTAATTCCCGACATTCCTGGATAGGAGAGGATGTGGGATCCTTTTGATGCACATTCCAGTGTAGGACCCCTGGACCCTGGTATTCCCCATGAGAGGAGCCAAGGGTGGCTGCCAAATGCTCCCTTCTCACAGCACCACATCCAGTATGGACACTATCAAGACATGAACATGCAACAATGTCATAATCTCTCTTTAATACATTACTTTTGGTCTCATAATTACATATATGAACCAGAAGACCTAAAGGCTGAATCGAATTTTAGTATCTGACTTCTACTGTCAACCTAGGAGCACTAATAAAGTCACAATGAAATGATAAATCACTGAGTTGCAATCAAAATGTAAGAGACTAACGAGCGATATGGCCTCATTCCCCATAAAAACAGTGTGTAATGGGGCATTGTATTGGCAGATTTTACAGTTATGCTGGGAGAGAAAATATTATACTTTATAAATAAAAGAGTGCACCTTCAAAGAAAGTAATATCTTAATAATATCTCTGATCTCTTTGGCTGACTCTCCATATATTAAGATTATGATGCTGTGGTTCTTGAGCACAATAAATCACAATAAAGTCCCATCTCAACTGACTACTGATGACATGACTGACTAGTGGAAAAGGACAAGAAACAGTTAGGGAGCAATTAGAGACAGATATACCTCTCCAAAATCTTCATCATTAACTCTGGTCAGCCTATTCTAATGAGCACAGGTTATAAGCTACAGGTAAGAGCAGCAGGATAGATGATGATTCTTGTGATTGGATAGGCCTGGATTTGAGGCTCTTGATAAAAGCTTACTCAACGGTGGAATTAACAAACCACATTTACTCTTGTTACTGTAATTGAGTAGCTTTTTTATGTACTTGTACTTTTTTGAGTATTGAGTACTATTGAGTACTACTAACAGTATCACATAAATCCATGACAGAGTTCGCATTTCGTGGCTCTTCATAAGCATCAGAAGCTGGACAACCATAAATTGACAAATTGTGGAGCCACTCACTGTGAATGGTCAGTCAGCAAAGAAGAGAAGAGTAATGTGGCCTTACTTTGTGCACTTTATTCTGTTATTTTGTACTTTTTCCAATCATCCTTTTAGAATTGCACAGAAAATCATATGTAACAGTGTTCTCTTTTCTAAAAAGTAAAAAAAAGTAAATTTTGAATGAGCGACTTTTTACTTTTACTTAAGTCGATTTTTACATTGATAATTTTACTTCTACTTAAGTAAAAATTCAGCAAGGTCACAGTACTTCTACTTGAGCAGAATGTTTTTTTTTGTACTCTTTCCACTTCTTACTCCAGCTTGTCCTTAGACTATCATGAAGTGTATTATCACATGAGACTAATGGCCATTCTGTAAACATACAGACCTGGGAGGGAAGCTTCAACAAGAACAAAACATTTCTCATTTATCAGTCATAAGTTAACTATTAAACTGTCTTTAACACAGCGAAGATCATCACACAGTCACATTGGAGTGAAACACTGAGCTGTGTTTAAACTTCGAACATCATCATAATCACAACAGAGACCCTGGGATAATGTAGTCTGGCTAACCAGACAGTGAGGGGTCTAATGCAGAAGGTGTATGAGGGGCTCAAATCCAGCTGCTCCAGAGAGAGAGAAAGAGAGAGTGAGAGAGAGAGAGAGAGAGAGAGAGAGAGAGAGAGAGAGATAGAAAAATAAAATTACACCAAATGGATGTTTTGACACATTCCTTCCAGAGTTTCTTGCTGACATAATTGAAGTGTTTTTCTCATGCTGCTCTGATTGTCTGCTTGATTGCTACGTGGTAATTTCGCTTGATTCCTGGTCATTACAGGCCTATCAGGATCTAGAATAAAACCTGGCAGGCAGGAAGCAGGAAGGAGACGCAGGTGAGGATGTCACAGCTGTGGAATGCTGGGAATGGTGGAGCTAGTGATGTGATGTCATAAGCTTTTGTTGAGGAAGGACTCACTGATGAACATAAAAAAAACAAAATTAAAACAGAGTAACAGAGTAACCTGATTGCTCAATGTGTTCCTGTCTTTTACATTTTTTCACACCTTTTATCCAGATTCAACAACAGCTATACAAACTTTTCTAAATTATGTATAATAGTCGGTGAAATAATAACAATCACATGATGGTGGTTCGAGTTTGACTCTTAAATAACTTTGATGGTTCTTGCTTTCTCATGACTGAGTGTATGAACACAGAATGACCTCTAGAGAGCAGTCTTCACTAGATCAGTAGGCAGAGGAATAAAGCTTGTGATTTATTTTATTCACCTTTAAAATAAAACTCTATCAATAACCAGCCCTGTGCTTAAAATAGAATGAATCTGAAACTCCAAAGAATAACAGAGATATTTCAACTGACCACATGTGGCTGATGTCCTTCAGAGTATTTTTATTAGATCCTTGTTGAGCTGTGCATGTCTGAAACCCCTGTGGGAGTTCAGTGTTCAGCTCAGTTTCACATTTCCCTTCAATACAAACTGCTTGTGGAAGCATCTCACTTGGTAGTAGAAGATTCATTTAAAGTTCCCTGGTTTCCTGATAAGGTTTGTCGTGTCATTTTACAACAGCACATCGTTTGATTTATGTTTTGCATGTTGTTTGTTGGACTTCTGCATTCTAACTGGGCTTAAGTCTTTGTTGAGGATGTAATGTTTAACCTGCAGGAGGCCTTGCTAAGTGTATGTTAGTCCTAATGAGCATGAATAACAGTGAGCTATTATTGATTTTATTTTATTTTTCATTGTTATATTTTAATTTGCCAAAATGCTCATAGCTGGCACACCTGCAACTAGCACTAACCTTTCACTTGTTTCACTGTGTAATACCACTTTCCCCTGTATTCTATTTCCCTGTAAACAAACTCTGGTTGTAGAATTGCCCAAACTCTTCAAAACTGGCATAATTTGTTCCATGTGAAGGGCATTATAAAGGAAGAGACATGTAGGAAAGGGATATTGAGGAAGAGCCGCCTCGAGGCATTAGCAGAGGTGCCGATGCTGGTACAGGCGAAGCCATTCTCACTCCAAATTCCTGTCTAAGATTTTGCTAATGTCAGCAGTGTTGCCCAGGGTAAGTGACTGGACTAAAACCTCTTCTTTTGAGCTCCATTCCATTCATACCAGGACAAGAGACTACCGCCACAGGATAGTTTATTTGCCAGATGGCTATCCATATACTCCCCTGTGCCTCTGGGGATGTTCATGTTGCATTGGCAAGAACAGGTTTGCACAACAGTGAGGTAAGGAGTCTGACATAGCAATGCATGTGTTGTGATGAGAGAGAAAGAAAGAAAAGAAAAAAAAGAAAGAAAGAAAGAAAGAAAGAAAGAAAGAAAGAAAGAAAGAAAGAATGCAAGAAAGAAGGTAAGAAATACAACAAGAAAGCAAGCAAGACCCAAACAAGCAACGCAAGAAAGAAAGACAAAGAAAGATGGAAAGAAAGACAGAAAAACAGAAAGAAGTTCCAAGCCATTCAAGACACTTGACAGAGAACGTCAACTCCTATTTATAACAATATTTAAGTCAAATAAATGTTGGGTTGAGAAGGCCTAAAGCAGAGCGGTGAGAGCACTCAGCCTCAGTTGTGTCTCCTGCTCGGTAAGTGCTGTTGAATGGATGTGACCTGCCAAACAAAGGCCTGAGCAGCCAGTAATTGATCGTGTTTCCAAGCCCAATGACATTATCTGGCCTGGAGTCTGTCAATACAGGCTGTGTTCCCTATTCCCAAATGCCACTCAAACAATTAGGAGGCTTGACCAGGCTCCAAATCCCAACATCCCCAGTCGGAGATGCCTCCAGGAGAACCATTTCACAGGGATGAAAGCCACGTCATCATCGCCATCAAAATGATCCTCCTCATGGTTTATCATGGGGTCAGTCTGTAGTTTCTGCTGTGGTCTCTTCCTCTTATCTCCTCTCATCTCCTGTCATTGGTTTTTACTCATTTGGAAGAGTCAGAAAGTTGAAAACATGCTGTATATACACTGAATGTACAAAATATTAGAATCTTCCTGATGCTGAGTTGCAGCAGCTTTTGCACATGTTAAAGCGTAAAAATCCTTCACTAACTTGTCTGCTTCTCTTTATCTGCATCTCCTCCATGGTAATTTGTTTAGATTTAATAAAGAATCAATGAGGGATAATGGCTTTTAACTGGATTCACCTCATCAGTGTCCTTCATGAAAAAGTGTCCCTAACATTTTGTACATTCAGTGAACTTGTTGTAATACTGCTTTTATGTCAACTAAGATGAAAGCAGCAATAGAAAGTGAGAATGTCATGTTCTCCTCGCTCATATTTTTCAGGGAATGACTCCTGTGAACTTTTGCTTGAATCAAAATAGATTGTGGAAAGATTACATGGCAGCGCTTTAGAGAAAGAGAAATAAAGGGAAAGAGCTCTGCCCAGACTTGGAGAAGAATGGAAAAAGCCTGCTGTAGTATTTTGATAATGAATGAATCAGTATCTGAAATGTTTCCTCATGATGTCATGACAACTGTGAACTTTGCTACTGAATTCTCCATTCTGTTCAGGGTCAGGCGGTGCAGGGTGTGAGTCCCAGAGGGAGCGTCGTTATTCTCAGTCACTCCACACCTGGCTGCACGGACGTGTTTGTATGGTGTCACGGTGCCATACTGTGATGCTGGAGAGCGGTGTGGCTCAGGTCAACATGAAAAGCTTTGAAAAACAGATAGTGTTAAGACCTGTGCTAAATATAACCTCTGATTTATCCTCTCTGTTGATTCAGTAGAGTGTTCAGTCATTGTATGTTTGTGGTTGTGTGTGTGTGTCAGAGCTGAGGTCAATTCCCTTTCAGTTCACTTATGATAAAGCCTACATTTTCACGTCAAAGGTTTACATTCAGACTGAATTTTGACAGGAATCCACTCTACAAATTGACTGACAGTAAATTGACTCAAACTCTGATACACATGCTTGATTGCACAAGCGTCTGCATATGTGCAAATAGGAGAAAAAGCAGAAGAAAATTCACATAACATGAGTCATAACATGCTAACAAGCTAAGAAACTCTTTTTTCACACTCTGTATCTTTAAGTTTCATTTCTCTTTTCCATAAACTATAAGCGCAGCTGCCTTGTGAAGGTTATCCCACACTAACCCTCCACTCCTCTCCACTCCGTCGCGCCATAAGGGAACATCAGAAATCAGAGCCTTGTTATGTCTTCCTCCTAGCTCGCTCTTTTATTTTTCTCTTGTTCCTTTCATTTTCCCTCGCGCTCTGCGATAGCGTATCTGAGGAATCCTGGGAATCCTAGATGGTAAACCATGCAGGAACACGCCAGGAGGAGGAGGAATTAGGAGGAAAGCGGGGAGAGGAAGCAGAAGGGATGGAAATGTAGGTGGGATGGGAAGGAGGCTGCAGGTAGAATCAATCTCAAGATAAGACCCTCATTGACTTGGCCTTCCTTTAATGTGTGTCAGATAATATCTCTGTCACTGTCTGCTCTGTGTCTCCTCACCATGCTATCCCTCCTTAACCTAACGCTGTCAGCAACTTTACTTAAAAGGTATTGATGGATAACAGGTTCTGTCATCGGATAGTGATGGACTTAGGGGATCAGCGTTATGCTGTTATGGACTCAGAGGCTCTTATGACAGCCACAGGGGTCAGAGGTCGGGACCATTATGTTTAGTGTCTGATGCATGGCTTTGAAAAACTGGCTACTGTTTTGTTGTCTTGGGCACGACGGTTAATTGCATAGACTACATTATATTGGTGCACAAACTCGCAAAACTATTGCAAAAATCTGAAATGTCTGTTTGAATAAATGAATAAAGCTATGACTCCTGTTTCTACGATTGCTGATGTTGACTGTTTACTGGCTCCCAAAACAACAGCTTCTGTCTCATAAGAACAAGGCGAGACTCCGTAGATGTTTAGTCTCAGAGTCTGGGCAAGAATTGGTGGAAATGGTGTGAAGTTGCTGGAGGCCATATATTATTATTATTATTATTATTAATAATAATAATAATAATAATAATAATAATAATAATAATAATAATAATAATAATAATAATAATAATAATAATAATACTGATAATAATATTATCAAAAACAGAGTTACAAAGTGCTTCACATAAAACTGAAAACGGGAACTGAAACTGGAAAATAGCTAAAATAAAATCAGTAGACAGAATAAAACACATGGTAAAACGAAGCTTGACATGAATTTAAATGAAAGTGCAATGAAAAATAAAACAATAGGGGAATAAAACGCAGTTAAGAAAAGTTCAAACGAATAAAAGGAATTTCAAAAGGAGAATGTTGTATAATGTGTCTGGTGACCAATGAGATAAAGCACAACCTGGTGTGCGGTTGTATTAAGTGACAGATGAGTTCAAGTGAGAAGAGGCAGTGCATTCCCATGATCTACTGCTCGGGTTTGTTTATATGTGATTGTTACTTTATTCCATTTAAAAGCATTTGATGGGAGTGCATCATATACTGACGCTGCTTTCTATTAATATGTGTATTCATGTTGTGCGTACTTCGTAGCCTCTGTTTTCTCCTGAGGACTGATAATCCTCCAGACTGTAAACTGATGGCCGAATCCCCCGGTTGCCTCTCTCACCCTTTTGATAATACCCAAACACACTCTCCTCGTCCTGCTCCTCCACACTTGTTTGCCCCCCGTTCCTGCCCTAGTCTCCATGGCAACGGTCAGTGTACAGCCCGCTGACATGGAACATGACGCTGGATGTTCCGCAGGCGTCCAGGAATGTAATCCCAGGCCCCTGCCAGCCCTCCGCAGCCTCTGACCGGGACAATTCTGCTCCTGTGACACTGGCTGGCCAAAGAACAAGGGCTCTGCTCACAGAGTCCGGGCCCCTGCCACCGCCCACCGCCCCTGAAACCGAGAGAGGGGTCTGCAGCCGCACATGCATGCACACACACACATGTGCGTGTGCCAGCACACGTTTGTATGCATATATTATTCACACAAACATGCACAGGCACAGGCACAAACACACACACACACGCAACACAAACACACGCGCACACATCCTGTTGCCAGCGAGACCCTCAGCTATCCCGCTGTGTCTGAACACAAACAGTAGAGGCTAGAGAGTGGATGGTAAACAACTTTCTGAACTGAGAGAGGAGTGGGAGAAAGGAATCAGTGGAGGAAGTAGAGATTGATTTACCAGAGACGGTCTTAGATTGGCCCAAAATAATATTCAAGAAGTCCTTTAAAAATCTTAATTTACAAACATAAACAAAGAAATCGAATTGTTCTAAACTATCACTGAAATGTTTCTTGCATCCCTACGGAAATCAGCGGAATGCTTGTGTATGATTTGTGAGACTGAGACGGGATAAACAGAAGATAAACACAGGAGAGGTGAGGGGCTGCTGATGCTGTCACCCCCTGAGTCTCACCGCTGGCCCTCTGAGCTCCGCTCCGCTCCAACTGAAATAAAACTCTTCCTCTGGGCCGAACCTCCCTCCCCTTTATTTGGGTAAAAGGTATTTTTGAGGAAAACAAGCTGTGTGTTGTAATAAGACATGCTGCTTATCACAGAAGCGGTAGTATTTTTGAAACGCTGGGTGTGTTTAGACGGTGATTCAGCACAGTAATATCAAAAAGAGTACACACAAAAGCTTTTGTCCTCTTGTTTGCTATTTTGTGAATGCCGGACTTGATGGTGTTGTGTTTGCTTTTGAACAAATAACAAAGGTGCACACCAAAGGGATAGTCTTACAGAGGTCAATAGAACAGGCCTGGATGGATGCCTTGCACTCCATTAGGAGATGGATAGCTTTAGTGAATGGATGGATGGATAGATGAGTTCAGGGGTGGGAGACAGGTATTGAGCGAGGGTGTTAAGTCCACCATGGCCGGGTCAGTCCCTGTGGGGATGGAGGGATGGATGGATGGACTAGAAGGGGGAGGAGAGGGGGAGCAACAGGACCACCTGAGGCCTCCTCTGTCTTTTTGCTAAAAGTGAAGGGAAAGTGACATCATCAGCTAGGGAGAGGGTGTGATTGAGTGAGACAGAGAGAGAGAGAGAGGGGGGGGGGGGGGGGGGAATCCATGAGGTGCTTCCCCTCCCTTGTCTCCCAGCGGACACACACATCCAGAATCTGGCCAGGTCTTCATACAAGTGTTTCCTTCAGTGTCCAAGGTTACATTTCCTCCCTGTGGAAGTCAAAGAATCTTTATTCCCCCAAATGGCTCTTTCAATTAATTGTTTGTTATCACTACATAAGCCATGTGGTGAGTCATTATTGCACAACAGTTTAACCAACCAAAAAGTGTGCTAATATATGTGACGTAACACACACAAGCTCATACATACACACACAGGCACGTGCAGAGGGGGGAGCTCTGGGCGCCTGGGCACCTGCCCCTTTTCCCTTAATTGAACAAAACTAGTGCAGTGCCCGTTCGCTTTGAGCCCCGCTGCTGCACAGAGCGCTGTTCGCTTGGTTATTCAAAGTTTATTAATATTTAACGTGTCGCGTGTCCAATCTGTCCTTGGGTCCCTAGCAATACACCTGCCAAGTGTGAAGTAGATCGGACGAACGGTTCTCGAGATATGCGAAGGACACACATACAGACAGAGATTCCTTGCTTTATAGTATGATGCCCCTTCCAGTATAATTTTATTATTCTATTTTAGGCTTTAATTAGGCGTTAATAAATTGTAGCAACACGAGTAAAGCTATTTGAGCAAATGCAAAACACAAATGAGATCGTCTGCACGTCCTTCTCACATGTGGACGTTTACACATTTGACTTTTCCTGAATTACCTCAAGAAATTGAGCACATGCTCTCTCTCTCTCTCTCTCTCTCACACACACACACACACACACACACACACACAGACCAACCCCAGTTTACAGCCCACCATCCCCCCACACACCCTAACACCCATTTTAAAAACACCCTCCCCATAGCCTAACTTCTATAAAATAAAATATGAAATAAAATAATGCTCTTCCTGTATTGTTTTATTCCTGTAGAGAATTGAAAGTGGCACTGCAGTCAACATTGTATGCAGAGGATTTAAGACAGCTAGACAGAGACAGTGTTGTTGAGAAAATATTGGCTAGCTGTATTGGATCTATAGTTGTTTTAATGTTTTTGACGTATGAATTGTTTGTCTGGTTCTGCAATTTAAATGCTGTTGTCAAACTCAAACATGGAAGTGGAGCTGCTACACTACTCTACATTTCTCTCATCCTCTGAGAGAGCCAGAGCTGTGTAAAAGACACTCACAGCTCAAAAAGGTCACATTTTCTATTCTCTCTGTATTTAGTTGGCTAAGTTATGTTTTTCATCTCATTTGATTGAAAGTGTATACTGTGATTTTGCTACACAGCATTGATATGACTACTAGTGTTCCACCTGAGGAAGAGTGTGTAGATCTACTGTTCCAGTGAAATCATACAGGAAAGCAAGGCCTCCAGAGGTTATCAATAAATGCAATATGGAACGCAATGATGAACAGTCATAGAAAGTATAATATTGTTACTGAATAACACTGATTTGATTAATCATTTTTTCCCCTGCCCCTTAGAGAGTCTGTGCACGCCACTGCACACATATACCTGCAGCAATAAAGTACAAAGGAAACAATGCAACATGGCAGCAAGCCCCTGCCTGCCACACAGCACTTCCTTGAAGTATACTGTACATTGGGCAACATGTACAAATTGAAGGAGTTGTTTCTCAACTAGAAAGAATCAAACACCTGAAGGCTCTGGCAATCTTTGGCACTCAAGGTACCACACAGTATAATTTAAAGTAAAAAAAAAAGCTCTGCCACCAGCAATGAATTTTTTAAAAGATTTATAGTCACTGATGGGGAAAGTTGACATACAGCTGTTTTCACAGCATATTTAATGGTATCTGATTAGTGATGAAGGAGTAGAGATGTGTTTGATGAGAGGTTGTATATCATTTACTCTTAAACATTTATTTTGTGAGTTAGTGCTTGCAGGTGCTTAAGCAATAAGCCGCGACATGCTCTGCTTTACAGTGATTTTAACACAGCTAAGACAAGCTGTGGATGCAAATTGGCTTATTGCTTTTATAAGACAGTAGTAACACACACCATTGTTTTGAAAAGACAGCGTACATTTTCAATAAATCTTTATTCTTAATCAGTATATTATTACTGAAAAACCCCAATAATAATTAAAAAATATTCTTTGTCTAAGCAATATAGTCCTTGAACAGTAACTAAACAAAGCAGTTGCTAAGTGACACACAATTACTGGTATGAGTGTTTTTTGGATTAGCACATTAATATTTAAATGAACTGTTCTGTGGTCACAGCTGTGTGTTTTTCAGGTATTTTACTACAGGATTGCGACTCAGCCCGTCAGAAATGAGGACCAGAACAATCCATTTGATATTTTGAATTCCACTTGAATAGATGTACGTCTCCTTACTGTAGTCGCTCGGAGCATCTAGCACTTACTGAGGTCTAATTCATGAATCTTATCTATCTGGAGTTGTATTCAATTTTGCTGACACAAATGAAGATGAGCAAATTCAGTTTTTCCTATGTAAGGATGATTCAGAAAGGGCGACCTCTCAGTCAGCAATAATTCATCTGCAGTCAGTGGTTTCACAGTCAATATGAATCTGAGGTGTCAGACTTGTGAGGGTGGCAGAGGTGACAGACAGAGTGACTTATGATGATTTTAGATTCTGCCGTACTTGCTGATTAAACAATTCTGTCGTCTCGTGAGGGTGAGTGTGTATGAAATCAGCAGGAACTGTAAAAGGTTTACAGTTTCTGTATGGACCATTCAGATATGCTTTTATTGGTATAACAAGAGAGAGAGAGAGAGTTTGAAGTATCCGTATGAGTGTGTACACATGTATATCTGTATGAACTGGACATACAAATAACTTCTGTGTGTTTCTATGTATGTGTGTGTTCACTCCTGAGTGTTTCTAGTGTTTCTAGTGCATGTATGGGCTCTATTGTTACCATGTGTCTCAGCGGCCCCAACCGTTCAGTCAGGAATTGACCTAACATCCTCTTTCTCTATTGCCTGTTCCAACTTTTGGTTTGGCTTCTATAAACTCCTGAGGCATATGGATTTTCATGCTCATGTAGGCATTATAGTAAAAAGATTTACTTTGCCCATCCTTGTCCTTGCTATGGTAACTGGGGGACAGGTGTTTTGTCTTGGAGCTGTATTGAACATAAGCTGTGGATCCCCAGACATGACTGGGACCTGTTTTGCTCAACATGAGAAGAAATTTGAAACTGAAACTGACCCGAACAAAAGGATTACAGGCAGAAAGAGGACTAGTATAGGCAGACAAAGGTTTAGACGTGCCTTGTGTTCCACTCTCTGCGTCTAAAAAGCCGTGATGTTGTTTGTGTTATGGCTATCTTTGCTTGAGGTGAGGAGCCTCCAACCAAAACTACATCCACTGCTCTCGAAAACAAAACCGTCGAGTGCCGTAACTCCAGCTGCAGAATAAAGAGAGAACAAACAGTACAATGAAATTCTGATAGTCTCCCAAATGTCTGTGCATCTCTTCAACACTCGAACACGTGGGTGTTGTTTTCCATACACCTGCTGCTAACTCCCTTGAAACATTTCAGAGAATTTCTCGATGCAACTCCGTCCACGTGTGCGCCGTTGGCACGCCCGTTCTTGTTTACTATCGCCCGCGCTCATCCTGCGTGTTCCTGGCATCGGAAAACGCCCCAGAGGGACGGAGAGGAAGACGTGTCCACTCCTCCAGGGGTCGGGAGAGCATACTTCCACCCTGACACAGTGCAGCTGGGATTCCCGGCCTCGCTGCGCAGCACCATGGGAGGATTATCGCTCTGGTGCTAGGATTCTGGATTGGGAGAAAGAGAAGGATTGTTCCACAGGATGACTCTCTCTGTGTGTGTGTGTGTGTGTGTGTGTATAAATGTCTGTCCCACGCCATGTGCCTGACAACTCCAATCTCAACGCCAGATTCTTGTCCTTGATGCAAATAAACAATTAATTATAAAAGAGGAAGAGAGAGATAGAGGTAGAAGAGTGAGGGAGGGAGAGGTTTTTTTTGTTATTTAGCATGTTTAAAGTATGTAATGTGCATGTAATGTGTATACAACTGTCTTTTTTGTGTATCTGTTAGTGTGTTGGTTTGCCCCTGAGTGCAAGCCATGAGTGTTCCTAGTGTATGTATGGGCTCTATTGTTACCATGTGTGTCCGCGGCCCCCACAGTTCAGTCTATTTTCGGGAACTGACCTCACGAACAGAAGCGATGGCGATCCGATATCTGGTTCCCTTTTCTGCCGCTGCCCTAAGTGTCACAGTTAAACATCTGGAGGGCTTGTTAAGGCCTGAGTCACTGTAGGCCAGGCCGGGCTGGTGTGTGTACATATCGCATGTGCACACATACACACTTACACACATCTTGCAACACTTACTGCCACCGCCTACAGATCTTGTGAAACATATTGCTAATAGCTAATGTTTAGTGATTCATCCTCCTTGTCTTTACTGATGTGTTCATAATGAATCACACACACTCCCTTGTCTGGTGACCGCCTCTTCTGATTCAGGGGTCTGAGTGAGGGGTTATCTGAGGCACACACACATACACACATACACACACACATACACACAGACTCACACCTTCTCATGCAGATGGCTACAGTCAAACTCTTGTGCATTTACCGTCAAAGGAGCATCACAGCCATACTGTATTCTGTATGACTCATTGGTGGCCCACCGTGCAAAATAGCATTCTTTACATGTTAGTATGGCTGAATCAGTCTTCACTGGAAGGTAAACAGCATGTACAGTAAGAGGTACAATTGTCATCACTGGGACCCCTAATGATTGATAGGATGGTTATAATAAAACACTGTAAACACAGCTTAGTGCACCTTTCTTCAGGTTGTGTAAGAGGTGTTTAAGTCATAATTACAGTGTTGCATGAATAGTGAACCCGTCACCCAGATCAATCTCATCATTGTTCACATTATTGACAGAAACTGTCTGAGAGCATTTTAATTTTGCCCTATAAGTTGTCAACAGTATTTTGGCTCTTGCAGATGATTGACTGAGGCTGGACAATAGACTCTGGTATGTTCACATGCAGATCTGTCATGAGACACTTAGGACACATAAGCCCATGTACAGTAAATGTTGTGCAAGTACCAATTATTTACTACAGTGTATAGTATGCTGAAGAAAATTTTTATGTCTATGTCTTAACTGTAGAGTACCTTTGTGTGTATCGCTGTATATCTTGTCTGTCTACATTTACATTATCTTTCTATCTGTCTGACTTTATCCACACTCATCTGGTCCAGTCTGTATTTGTGTTTGACAATTTCCTGTTCTTTTTCCTCCTGACAGGATTTTTGGGTAACCCTGCCCTCCCCACCAACCCTGCCTTGCCCTGCCTCCCCTGCTGTGTCAGAGTTATTGATTCAGCCCTCAGCTTATTGATCAGCCCTAAGGGGGGTGGTCTACGGCACAGCTGTGTCTTTGTAGACCACCCTGTCAGTCTCCTAAAGCCCCATTCAACCTGCCTGCAAAAGTGGCAACAGAACTGTCCAGAAAATACAAAAATACAGAAAAAGCTAAAACACATCATATACATTGGCAAGAATAATGGTGTACAAATGCTGATTATAGTTATTTCATTGCTTGTTAAGTGTCTGTGCCGCCTCAAATTTAAGAATACCTATCTTTGGTGCAGATTAATTAGGCTACTATTTTACTTGTGGGTATTATATTATATATAGCACTACTCATTACTGGACATTGAACCAGCAACCCTTTGACTTATACACTGAATATTCAAAATATTAGGGACATTTACTCTTTTCAGGAAGGACACTGATGGGGTGAATCCAGGTAAAAACCATTATCCCTTATTGATTTCCCTTATAAACCAATCACAAAGGAGGAAATATAGATAAAGAGAAGCAGACGAGTTAGAGAAGGATTTGAGTCAACTGAAATGTGGATTTTGCAAATGGGACTGAAAACCAACCCAATATCAGGAAGATGTCCTTAATATTTAGTACACTCAGTGTAGTTAACCTTCCTAAACTGCCTGCAAGAGTTTTGCCCCTCTAGGCTAGGTAGTGAATTTCTAGAAGCTGGGAGGTCTTCACAGGCTGTCCCATACTTTTCTGGCTCCCTGAGGTGAAGCCATGCTGGTCCTGGCCACTAGGTGGAGGACAGGAGGTCAGGACTCATCACTGCCAAACAGAAATGACCCTGAGATCACACAGGGAAAAGCCACAGATAGTGAAGGGGAAACTACTGTAGCTGATGTTTGTGAAAGTGAGAGTGGAAAGAAAGAACAAGTAGCTAACACAGAGAGAATAGAGGTGTTCAAGAGAAAACCACTGACTATTATTTCACTTCCAGATTGGAGGCTTCAATCTGATAGGAAAGGAAAAAACTGTGTGTATGAGAGAGAGACAGACTGTGAGAGAGAGAGAGAGAGAGAGAGAGAGAGAGAGAGAGAGAGAGAGAGAGAGAGAGAGAGAGAGAGAGAGAGAGAGAGAGAGAGAGTACAGATTCAAACAGGAGGCGGTGAAGCAGGGGACAGGGCAGAGAGGGAGAGTGAGTGAGTGAGAAGGGGGGTCGGGAGGAGTGGTTAGCCCTTGCTGCCTGCCTGTATATAGAGACGGCAGGGTCTGACAGAGCAGATCCTGTGAGAGTGTGAGAAACACAGAAAAGGGAGACTGACTTTGCTCAAGCCCTCTCTACCTGTGAATGACTTCCTGAGCAGAGAACACATCAACACTGGTCTGCAGTTTCCTGTCGGATTACAATACCCAGATTTTCCTCAGAGCTCAAGGTAAAGGAAACTTTTCCCCTCTTTGCAGTTTTCAACAACCCCCCCCCACCCCCTCCTTCTCCGCTTCTTCCTTTATGCCAGATTCCAGGCAGGTGCAAGCTGCACGTCACAGTGTGGCATACAGTATACTCATGTTACTGCAAAAATCTCTCAAGACTTTCTGAATTAGAGATACTTTTTGATATATATTTGCTGATCATAACCTATTTTGCTCAGATTAGATCTAATTCCCCAGTCTGTGCATATTCAGTGTGGTTTTGCTTTGTTTCCCCAAAGTTACAGTAGTTACTCAAGTCTCCTTTCGGCACTGTTAGGAAATATTTACCTTCTAGGTGTGGGTTGGTACTACACAATAATCCCGACCAAGATATTATTAATGGATTTGAGAATATGTGAAATCCCTGGACGGCGCTGCACAGTGAGCGAGTGGCAGACTTTGTTAGAGAGGTTATTGGGTCCAGTGTGTGTTCGGCTGCTCCCCTTGTGTAATCATGATGAGGCTGATAATACATCAAGCAGGGTAATCCCTCCACTCACCTGTTGTGGTGCAGGCTGCGTTGGACACCTGTGCAGTATTATAAGTGTGCTGTGCTGTCCAGGGCCTTGACTTGTTGTTTTAAAAGCAGAGCTGAAGAGATAAAAGTCAAGGACTGTGTGTGACGCTTAGATTTGAGAAGGCTGATATACTGACTCATGGTGCTTGATTTATCTGGTGGGTTGTGCGGTATTGTTTCAAAGTTCAGCTGTGGTTCCTTTATGTGTGTGTGAAAGGAGAAGGTGAAAGCGCGGGTCATTGTGTGTGTGTAAGTGGGAGTGATTAATAAAGAAAGAACTGTGAGTGTGTGTGTTTGGCTGTGATGTAGGAGCAGCTGGAAGACCCTGACTCTGCGGCTCCGCATTCAGCCTCTGATGTTACTGGGTGTTCACAGTGTATGATGTGTGTGATGTCTATTGAAGTACAGCAAAGTGTAGTGTGTGTGTGCATGCATGTGTGGAATGTGTGTATATGTGTATATTGTGTGTGTGTGTGTGTGCGTGCGTGTGTGTGTGTGAGTGTTTACATTTTAACATTCAGTTATGCATGTATGTATCATTTTGTGTGTTCATGAACGTAATTGTGTGTGTCTGTGTGTGTGTGTGTGTGTGTGTGGTATGACTTAAGTCACTTTCAGGGACACAAACCAGACTTAAGACCAGTTGATTGGGGATTGCTTGTGCAACTGGGGACAAAAGCCGTGTCCCCAATTGGTAAAAAGCTGATTTTTGGGTCAGTGGTTAAGGTTAGGGTTAGGTTATGGTTAGGGTAAGTCTCCAGGAAATGAATGTAAGTCTATGTAAATACCCCAAAAGTGACATAAGTAAGACTGTGTGTGTGTGTGTGTGTGTGCGTGTGTGTGTGTGTGTGTGTAGGGGTTCATCTGTCCTATGGCTGCAGTGTGGGATCACTTGCTTGGCCGCAGCTGTCTGGAGCACTGATGGGCCATATGGCAGCTTCTGTAATACAATCAGGACAGAAACCCAGAAACCCTTCTTTCAAAATCAAGCTGTAAAGGAGTTGGAACATCAGTGTATTATATATTGAAGACTCTCGCATCTAATACCCTGCATGAGATACATATTTCAGGAGCTTATTTTGTTGATGCCTGTGAAATACTGAGGTAAAAAAAAAAAAAAACTAAACCTAGCCAAGTGGACAGAGGAGTAACATCAGCTAAAATCATCAGTATAAACTTCAACGGAGAAGTGCACCAAACACAGTAAAATAGTGTCTTATATTCAGGTTAGTGGTAGAACAGTACATTGTACAACCTATAGCTTTTTTAGTATAAGTTGCTACATATGGGAAAGCTACAGATGATGAATTACTGTCGACAGCCAGAATTATCCTCAGCACTGAGGTTTTAGGGAGGTTTTTTAACACTCACCGTTTGACCCGAAGGCCTCAGCCACTCATTTAGCAGACTGGTGTGGGTGTTTTATTGCACTGCTGCTCCGAGTCTGCCACAACAAAACACTTGTGTAAAAGAGGAGACCTGCCCATGCTGCCATATGCCTGTGTGTGTGTGTGTGTGTGTGTGTGTGTGCAGTGCAACTAAAGGCGCAGTCATGCAGAAAACAGCACAGCAAAGATCTTTTCCGGAGCCCCGCTTTATGTGCACAGTGTCTATTGTGCTCTGAGTCCTGATTGGATAATTAATGATGCTATTTATGTAAGCAGCGGCCAACCCCTTGTCTTTGTCCGGCCCCACTCTGGCTCCCCCGTCCAGTAACCTGAGACCAAGGCACGCGCACACACACACACACACACACACACACACACACACACACACATGCACATGCACACATAACACACATGCTTGTACACATACTGCCCTGGATGAACAGTGTCACAATTAAACATCTGGAGGGCATGTTAAGGCCTGAGACCAGGCGAGGCCTCTCTCTCTCTCACACACACACACACACACACACACACACACATACTGTAGCCATGGTGACTTTTACACTCTCATGTTCAAGTTAGAGACAAAAGAGTCAAATCAATCACAGTGTTGATAAGGGATCAGAGAGCAGGTGACATAAATGGTGGATTGTTCCTTTAATGGTGGTCTCTAGTCTCTAGATATAGATTTGTTGTTTTTTTTCCAACCCGGACAGCAAATGCTGGGTGGTATCACAGCCACCAACTGGAGCACAAGTGTGAGCATATAATCAGCATCTATGACTCTGTTGGATCGGCACTTACAGTATGTGTATGCTCTCCCTCTCTGTTTCTCTCTCCTCTCTCCCTCTCCTTTCCATGTTTTCTTTGCCTTGCCCACGCCTGGCATTGTATATTTAAACGTTATTATCTCTGAAGTCCATAAATACAATGGAGGTGGGTTGTATGTCTGTGTCTGTTCATCCAGTCAGGTTTCCTCGAGTGTGACAGATTAGGCTTGACAGCAGGAAGTTACTTTATTTCCGTTACTGTGATAGCATTCTAATCTTGGGTGATGTCGCCTCCCTCATGCTAGCCTAACCGCACAGGCATGTCGCTCTTAGATAAACAGTGAAATATCACATTATAGGGCTATTAGAGTGCGTCTGCTTCTATCTGTCAGTGAAATGCAAGCAGTGCTTCATGGCTGTAAATAATAACAGTGCCAGTGGTGCTAAATTTATTTATTTATTTTTTTAAATAAGAAAATGTGAAAACCGTCTACAAAGTGCAAAATGAACAATACAATAAAATGCAAAAGCAATACAACTCCTATGACTGATGCAGTAGAAGTCAAAGACTGTATGAAATATGTAAGAGGCATGCAATCTAGTAATGTTATTACAGTTGTTTCTGCCCCCTTGGATCAGCAGGGACATGAAAGTCCTGGCTGAGAGGAACTGCTGAAAAAAAAGTAGCTAGGGAGCCAACCATTTGTCCTGAGACCTCAAACGACCCCATCATACATCATACAACATTTAAAGAACTCTGTGATTTTATCATTAAGTCATGTACTTGTTTTCCTCCACTCTGTTGCTGTGTGTATTTTCTTATTTAGCTGTTATTTTCCTGACTGGATGAAAGAAAAGCTAGAAAAAATAAGCAGATGATCTCTAAGGATCATGTGGGTTTCTATTTGGGCCTTGCTGCCAACTCAGTTTAGACTTATCCTGTGTATGTATGTGTGTGTGTGTGTGTGTGTGTGTGTATGTGTGTGTGTGTGTGTGTGTGTGTGCGTGCTTGTGTGTGTATGTGAATTGAACTCCGGGTGGTGGACTTGTGTGTTGGCAGCGGTCATACCCCAATTATGCAGCTCACTCTGTAACCTCCTCACCGCTCTCCCTGTGAAGTGTGACGTATCTCAGCTGCAAAACCATGAGTCAGTCCTTTTGCAGTGTCTCTTCTTCTTGGGAACATTAGGCCAACTTTCACAAGCATTATATTATCATATAATCGTCCCTTGGAGGAACAACAGAGAGAGCAGTAGGACACGGATTATACACTGCAAATATTTTTCTTAAACCAAGAGAAAAATTCTGCCAGTGTGGTCAGATATCTCCACAGTTGCACTTCTTTCAGGAGTGTCAATATATGTCAGAATAAGGCAGATCACTGCACTACTATCAAGAAAATGAGACTTGATTTTTATAAAAAATCTTGAAACAAGTTGATTTGCATTGGAAGCAAGAAATTATCCAACCCCATTGGCAAATTTTTTCACTTACTTTGAGAAAATAAGGATTTTAGGACTCAATAATAGACTAAATAACTTATTAAAGCAGTGTTTAGCATTACCTGTACCATAAACATCCTATATCCTATTTTTTTATTCCAATTCAAGCAAACATACGATACATAAATGTTGTCCGCTCCTTCCGACAGATTTACCATGAAGCTCATCCTGTCGACTGTAGCGGTGCTGCTCCTGGTGGCGGGAGAGGGGACTGCAGACAGAGTCCTGTCCAGAAGGACCAAGCGGGAGCTGGCCAGCCCGCTCCACATAGGTGGCATCAGGGACCCGTTCGGCTCCTACTGCCAGAGGAGAGGAGGCTGCTGCCCCGGCAGAGACGACCTGTGCACCGTGCCCTACCTGGACACCATCTGCTACTGCGACCTGTTCTGCAACCGCACCGTGTCCGACTGCTGCCCGGACTTCTGGGGACACTGCCTGGGCGTAGCACCACCCTTCATTGGTAAGTATGAGTGTGTGCGTGTACAAGAGTGTAGTGCCTTTTTGTGTGTGTAAATGTGTATGTGTTTGTGTGTCCATGAGTGTGTTTTGTAGGAGTGTGTGTGGGCCTGTCACAGTCAGTTAAGTCAGGATCTGGACCACACTGCAACACAGCATGCTTCAGAGACAGACCTAAGACCTGAGCATAAATTACAATCACTTACCTGCTTCCTTTTAAGTTCACTCTCTCTCAAAACAAAAAAGAAATTCTAAAAAACTCAAAACATCATTAGATTCAGTTCGTATTTTCCATAATATGCACGTAACTGCAGATGACTAAGATTAGCCTCCCCACACAGCTATAGTACATTTTCTCATTGTGGAGGTGTAAAATGCGCCAGTGGCGGCAGAGGCCTACCTGAGAATAGGGCTGGGAACAGTAGGCTTCTTATTAGCCCAGACAGAGGGAGGAGGGGTGGATGGAGGGATGAATGGAGGTCAGGAGAAAGAATGTGGGCTATGTGGAGGGAGGGAGAGATAGACAACGAGTGCAGGACGGCAGGCGGAGAGGCAGAGGGGTCCTGGCAGGTATGTGCTCGCTGGACGACAAGGTATGAGGTGGGACACACACACACACACACACACACACACACACGAAGACACCCACCGTCACACAGCCTGGAGGAAAGACATGGCACTTCAAAGGGAAAGAGGTGACAGTTTTTTTTTTACAATGGGTCCTTACTCTCACTCCATAGCTGCCTTTCATTCACAGATTATTGCATACTCCATATGCTCAATGCTTTATTCAGCAGGAACTTGCTCATTATGTCATCAAACTCAGCATAGAATTTTCTAATATTCACAATTAATATAGTCAAATACAGTAACTGATCCATAAAACTGTACATCTGTATTACATCTTTCTTGTTAATGTTGTATATGTGCAAACTGTAAAACTGTAAATCTTTAAATATGTCAATAGGCAACATTGAGTGATGATGAAGACATGAGACATAAGAAGACATTTTTTTTACTATATCATCTGCTGCTACTTATCTTATCTTACACTGCACAAAGCTTTTAACCGTACTTTATACGCAGATCTTCATCATCCTGTATTAAAGGTGCCACAACCACTTCATATTCACCCATTTCATGAAATTACGTACTATTACTGTTACAGAATCTCCTCTGTATCACATCTCTCTCTATCAATGGGCTTAAATGGGCTGCAGCTTGTCACATGCTGCAGCCCTGTAATGATAGAGTTGTAATGGATTGGGTGAGACAGCTGTGAGGGGACGATGGGTATCTGAGAATCTCACTAATAAATCACACTCATCTCCTTCAGGCCTCTCCCTCTCACACCAGAGGAAACATATGAATTCTTCGTCAGCTTGTGCCCTAAATTCCACCTGGAAATCATAGTGACGCCTTCCGTTGTAAATATTAAGGTTATAGTTATAGATAAACCTCAATCTAAGTCTGTCACTGTGTAAATCAATGTAGTTTTCACAATCCATATTCGAGCAGGGTTCAAACCTCAGCTGTTAGGGGTCAAATTCATTCAATAGGAATGCTTAGACCTCCTCACCACCGTATCATTTCCATTGTTCAGCTCAGCTTGAGAATCTTAAGTGGAATTTACCCCACCTCCACAGCTCACACAGGTCTGTAAGTTTCTCGGTGCCTAATGATGGGCATAATGGATGGGGAAGTTTGGTGCCCCTTTCCCCTGGATCTGCGTGGAGGTGGCAGAGCAGAGGGTAAGCTGGTTAAAGCATGACGAGGGCCCAGGAGGCCTGGGAAGGCAGGAAAGAAGCTAACGCCACATTCCTACACTGGATTACTGCAGCTCAGAGTTCCTTAGGCCTTACACACAAATACATGCATGGCACTGCACACACACACACAAGCAGGGAGTTACTGTTAACACTTTAATTCCTGGTGGGTGGTGAGGGAGTCCGGCCAGTATGATTGGTAGAGAAAAGAGGGGAGAAACAGCCAAAAATGAAAAGAAAGCTTCTGTGTTACGTTAGGTGTGAGTGCATGTTTCTGCATCTGTGTCTCTCTCTGCAACTGTGTGTGTTTGCAATTGATTCTGTGTATGACTTTCTATGAGATTATCAGTGGCAGCATCTTTGTGATTGAGCCACATCGAATCCTCGCTTACAACAGAATCAAATTCTCAACCTCATCCAGCCGCCAAATTAAGTTGCCCTTGTTTGTCTCCTCTCAGGCACCTGCGAAAGAAATGGAAACAAGTTCTTCACAGGGCAAACATACAAAGAGAACTGCAACTTATGGTATGTAAAACCATTTCCTATCCGCTCTGTCGGACATCCTGCTATCCTCCTTCTCACTGCCTTTATCTCTTTTAATATCATTCTCTTTTCAGTCTATCTTTTGCATTGATGACGTGATCTTCATATGTTCATTCACTCACTTGCTCACACGTGCACACACATACTCACACACACATGCACACATACACACGGTATGTATGGTGTCCCCTTTGACAAGAGACACATTCCTCAAATCTTCCTGTCCACCTCCTCCTCTCCTGTTACAGCTATGTGTTACAGTAATGAGAGCGACCCGGGGGGCAAACACACACACATGGGGGTCAGGGAAGTGAGCTAGGAGCTCTAGGCCTGCCAGACAAAGTGTTTATGTAGGCGATACACACTACTCAATGTGCATTACCTCTGTCATCAGCCATGAGAAAATTATCTTCATACCCTTGAATGGGAAGTTGTACTGGTTTGGTCTTGTTTTGAATGTTCGGTGGATACACTTTTTGTCTAGATACGCTTATCGAGGCACAGTGCTGCGCAGAACGGTCTCATGACTGAATTTATTACTGATATCTTGAACATCTCTTGGTCTTGGTTATTTGATGAAGGCTGTTCTTTATTACACTCTTGAGCTAAGAATGGCTTGGCAGTCTGTCCCGGTAGCAGGGGGAACAGTAACGGTATAACTGCGAATAGATCTGGATTCGTTTGATGCTATTTTTTTCCCAAGGGCCTCTCTTAGTCTTGCTATGTGTGCCAACCTCTCCAACAGTGTCTTCATGTCCCCTACCAAGTAACATGGCTAAATTAAACATAATTGAAACAGGCTTTCGTCTCTTGAGCTTCCAAACTGCCCAGAGTGTTGCCTTTCATGTCAAAAATCCACACTCCACTAATGCACTAAATTGTGCCTGGAAATTGTGACCCAGAGCTCACAAACTCAAAATGTTTTGACTCCTTGACTAGATTTTGTTGGCCTTATTGATTCATTTTTACATCTCATGGCTACTGGTGGATAGATTTACGAGTAACTTTTTGGTGTATGACCCTGACGTGAGGCTAAGAGTTTCTAAATACAGTACACTTGATCGGCACTCGCTACCAGCAGAGTGTCTTTTATCTCCTCGGCCTGCTGCACCCTGAGTCTAATGGAGCCGGTGTGGCTGCTGTCATTTCTTTGCATGATATGGATGGCAGTCAAGGCGATGTAAAGCCGTTCTTGAAAGACTGGAGGGAGGAGTGGGAGGAGGGAGGAAAGGAGACAGGGGGAGGAGGTCAAGTGAGTGAAGGCCGAAAGAGGGGAAACTGAATTCCTCACCTGTCCTCCACAGTGGTTTCTCACATCCCTGTCATTTGCTGTTCCTCAAAGACTGTGTATGTGTGTGCGGTTTGGTGTGTCCATCCACTTCTAACAAACAGCGTAGGCGCGTGTGCGCGTGTGTGTGAACACACACACTGGCAGGCATGTCGGTAAATGTTGATTTGACAACCATTCGTACATCCGTATTATATTTATTTTCACCCTACCTCTATACAGAACACACTGGCTGTCTGTCATGGCATGTCTAACCCAAACCACTCTGACCCCACTGATCCCCACATCATCCGCATTAGTCTTGCAGCTGTATGACTCTAGTAGCTGGGCTCTGTCAGTCTGATCGGCCTGAACTATGACTCTCATCAAGGCAGCTCAATTAGGCTTGACCCCAGCGTGTGATGGGGGCCTAGATAGGGGCCTGTGGAAGTGGGTTTAACATTGATAAATGGCGTCACTGTGGCTGCCTAGCGTTTGCTCGCCTAGCGTTTCTCCTCCAGGACAGACCTGTGAAAGTGCGAGCAAACACGGACTCCCAGGTAAAAATAGCCTCCAGTGTTCTAGGACGCCAGAAACCAGCGTTTACGTGCTAACTCCCCCTTTCACTGTCAAACGCAAACAAAAGAGCCCTACGTACACGCACATACACTCTCACACATGCTTGTTAAAGCAATACACATGGACATTCAAAACTTGCACAAAGACTCTGCACACACACACACACACACACACACACACTCCCTTACACACTCCCATTCCCACTCCCACTCTCTCCACTTATTCATTTCCCAAGTGTGCATACTCCCTGTTCTCTTTCTCTCTCAGCCCTCCTGCTGGGACAGAATGAGAACTGGGAGTATGGACGGATGGATGGAGCTTCCGTTTTGAAACGACGGGCAGCTCTCCCTCTTTCCCTCTTTCCCTCCACAGCCTCCCATTAGCGATGGTGAAGCCCCACACACACACTCTCTTATCTGTCCCTCCCACATGTCTTGGCTGACCATTCTGATTTCAGCAACAGAGAAGCTTTGTCAGTGCTTGGCCCAACACAGCCAAATGTCACAGCCACAACCAATTAAGTTTTTGCACTTTGATACCTGAGCCACAATCAAAACCAACTGTATCTGCCAACTAGGGCACTCTTGCAGCTAGGCAATTGTCTTGGGGAGTTTTTGTGAGTGTTTGCCAGCACAGAGACACACTACATCCTTCAATTATTCATGTCAAACCCACTCACTTGCGCTGTTATTTGCATTCATGGTGTTTGTAGCAGCAAACGCTTTTAACTGTACATGTGAGTGAGCATGCAGTGTTAAGATCGTGTTTATTTTTACTTCCCTGTCTGTGTGTGTGTGTGTGTGTGTGTGTGTGTGTGTGTGTGTATATGAGGATGCAACTGTGATAAGCCTGCCGGTCTTTTGTCGTGCTGATGGGATCTTCAGCTAATGCCTTTGCTTCATTGAGCTGTTGGCATCCTGATAACTCTTTATCTGCTCCAAATGATCTGCAACACGGCGCCTCTTGCCTGCTATCTTCACACAGCCTGAAGGACCAACTATCTCCTGTTAGACTTGGCTGGAGTGCTGCTCTATCTGCTGTACTTCAGATTGGCCAACATCACATTGGCTCTTTACATCACCTTACAGTGTCTACGGAGGTGTAGATATGCCACAGTTGTCCGGTATAATATGGTGAGGTACATAAGATAGTGAGGTAGCCTTTCACAATGTGCCAACAGCTGAAGATTATTTCCATTTGGCTGCATTGGGACAGTGTGTTCATGATTACACCAACTTGTCTCATTAAGTGCCACAATATTGTTAAAGGAGAAGCCAAAATTGTTAACACTAAAGATGGTGATGTCTCTACGCTATTAATTTAAGGAGATTATAACGACATGCAGTATAAACAGAGACATATTTGAACACACACAAACATGGCTCTGTTCCCATCTGCTGTGTGCAGATGGTGAGACGGTACAGCTCACATAGTGGAGGTGTCTGTGTATTCGTGTGTATGTGTGTGTGTGTGTGTGTGTCAGGTTGTATGTACGGCCTCAGAGGTGAAGAGTGCGTCTGTCTCTAATAGGGAAGTGTGACGGAGAATGTGAAATATGGCCTCCCACCGTCCTCACACCCCCAATATTTCATTCTCAGTCACACTCTGTACCTCTGTCTCCACGAGAGAACATGTCAATGTGCTTGTCCCCGCATGTATGTGTGTGAGTGTGTTTTCGCCCATTACCGTGTGAATTTATTTGTGTTTTTGGCCCGCTGGGTCTGGGTCCCGGCACTGCGCTGCATGCCTGGGTTCCTCCTGAAGGGAGGGAGAGGTGAGAGGTGAGAGGTCGCTGTCTATTTCCTCCAATCAAAGGCATCAGACGGTCCGCTGGGGCAGACAGTCACGGGTCTGACCCTCTGCCAGGGGTAAAATACAAGGTGATGATGGATTTGTGTGTGTATGTGTGTGTGTGTGTGTGGGGGGGGGGGGGGGGGGGGGGGGAGGTATGAATGAGAGTGTACAGTATATACAGTGTGTATGTGTGTGTGTGGGTGTGTTCCTGAACAGTATTTTCACATGTCTGGAGTCCCATTAGGGAGGAACGCTGTTTGAGAACTGATACATACGTGGGCTTCAGTGTGACTAAAGGGGAATTTGGCCTCTTCATCATTCTGTGTGGTTGGTAATCCTCTATAGGCCAGGTTCTCCACTCTGTAAATATGACATATAATGTACAGTAGACTTTATGGTCTGCAGTCTATACATGCCTGTGTGGGATACACCCCTCATGAACAATCACTATAATGTTCCTAAAAGGACTCACAGTGTGTCTGTGGTACTAATCATAATTAATGCTATTTTCTATCTGTTATGGTGTCACTATAATTTTCCTAACATTTGGATAATATAAGTTTATATATAACAGGCCTCCGTTTTGTGTTTTGTCTGGACATTTTTAGGAGAAATATAGTGGATGTAATGTTCTGGAAATGTTCAGTATTTTGCTGTAAACAGTAAAGTAAGACAGGACTTAATGATATACTTAGCTGCAGCTCGTTATCATGTACTTCAAAGTATCAGAGGGAGGTGAAGTCAGGTCCTGTCTAATGGTTTCTTATCAATGAAAGTGCTTCATCTGTGTGTGTCCAGTTGTTAGCTCTCTGCCTGGCCGCACACACACACACACACACACACACACAGACACACACACACACACTCACTCACACACACCACAGTGACTCATCAGAGAGCACACAGTGCAAATGCTCTATTTTCAGTGCATCCCCAAAGTAAACATCTTAACGTCATCATTAATATCCTGCTCTCTTATCTCCTCCATCAAATCCCTGACTTCTTCAGTCCCTCTGGCTTCTTCTGACTAAAAATGGATATGCATTCTGCAGCCTTAAAAGGCTGAATTTTCCTTTCACCCCCCCCCCCCACTCTCCCCTCTCTCCCTCTCTTTCTCTCACTCCCTCACTCTGTCTTTTCTCTGCCCTCTCTGCCAGCTATCTCGTTCTCGTTTAATTTCTCACTGGGGAATTCCACTCCTCTGCATATTTGCCTTCTTCTGAGACGATCTCTCTGTTTTAGTTGTTGGCCTCAGCGAATTTAGCATAAATATGGAAAATAAAAAAAAATACGTGCAGTTACAGTTTTTAATAAATCCTTTAATACTGAAATCGCCACTTTTTGCCCCTCACTCCCTCCCTCTCTCTGTCTCTCTCTCCTACAGTACGTGTGGTACCACAGGGCGCTGGGAGTGTGAGCAGTATGCCTGTCTGATAGAGGCTGACATGATTCATGCAGTCAACAGAGGAAACCATGGGTAAAACACACACACACACACACGCACACACACACACACACACACACACACACACACACACACACACACACACACAGAGCTCTGACACTCTCACTGGGACTTAAACATACACTTTATGGTATTTTGACACACTTAGACACCCACAATAAGCTCTTTACTGCACATAGTTACAGGTTCCTCTTCTCCCCTGTCCTCTCCTCCTCCTCCTCCTTCCTGTTTTCAGGTGGAGGGCAGCTAACTACAGTCAGTTCTATGGCATGACTCTAGACGAGGGCATCCGTTACCGTCTGGGCACACAGAGACCCTCCAGGACTATTATGAGCATGAATGAGATCCAGGTAAGAATTATCCCTGGGGTTTGTAGGGTTATGTTTTAAAAAACCCAGCCGACCAAAAATACCAATCGACAGAGTATTGTTTGTGTTTTGGGCGACAGGGTGGCCTAGTGGTTAAAAAGATTGTCCTTTAACTGTATGACCGATCAAGCCTCCAGGGACGTTGTTCAGTAGCCGACCTTGACCTCTGACCTGCCTGTAGAGGAGGACAAGTGAAAACACAATTTCCCTACAGGGATCAATAGAATATTACATTACAGGGTTTTAATGAATGGAAAAGCTTCAAATGTTCGATCCTTACAATGAGATCTCATAATTTTAAGATACTTTCTGGGTGTTTTAATTCAGAGAGATTTTTTTAACCTGGTTTCATGCTGTTTCGGAAAGCAAATAGCATGTAAAAATGTTAAACAGAGTTCATTTCCCAAATCATATATATCCAGTGTATAAAAGTGTTATTTTTTCAGCTAAGGATTTACATTTCCTAGTGTCTTTTATCAACTACCATGATCTGATTTCATTTTGAGCCATGAAATGGTGGAGATCTCATTTTGGAATGAAACTCTTCCTTTAAGAACTGCATAATGACAGTAAGTGGAAACAATAAATCTCCATCAGTACCGAGCCATGTGAGTGTGGGAGACATCAGGGGTGGGATCTTGGTGTGTGTGTGGGGGTGGGGGGGGGGGGGGGGGGGTGAACAGCCTCTGAAATTTTCGCCGCAGGTGAGAACGCAGGGAAGATGTAAATTGTTACAGTCGTGTTGCCATTTTTTAGTTCTTCAAAAGCCGTGAATTTTGTTGTGACATGTTTGTCATTTTCAATATATGGGTTTAAAATGTATTATAACAAGGCAGCACTGATCAAAACAGTTTTGGGTTAATTATGGCGGCCCGTTGGAATGTGACGGTGTCTCTGTCTGGAACCCAGGTCTACTCTGATCCTGTTTAGTCTTTGTTTACATTTTACCCAGACAGATTACATAAGACGGAACCAAAACATCAGACAGAGGAGATGGAGGGGATGGTGGCTGGAGAAGAAAGAGCAATCTCCTCCTCAGTCTACAACCCCCCACCCCCCCATCCCCTCATGCCATCCATCCCTTCATCCCATCCACACTTCCCACCATCCCCCTCACCTCTACCGACATTCCAAGCCGTCTCCCACCCAAACCCCCACACCTCCCCCTCCCCCTTCCGCCATCAGCGTGTCCCTACCTGTGCCAGGAACCAGATCACTGCCTTGCAGCTCATTCATAAATCTCTCTCTCTCTCTCTCTCTCTTCCGCTTGTCTATCTGTGGACTCATTTGAAGGGACAGAAGCAGAAAGTGTAAATTTATGAATGAAATTATTGAATTATCCATTGTTTCTCTACAATACAGACGCACACACTTTACCCTTTGCAATGCACCCATTTCTCCCATTTCATCACACCAGACTTCCTCACTGGGTCAGGTGTCGGGGCAAGGTGTGTCCAAGCCTGGACTCTGACCCGTCCACAACAGTGCATCATCTCTCACCAGCAGCACATTCCTTAGTTACGTATCAGGTGTTCTGCACAGCGAACACCTAAATGTGTGCTGGGAATGTGACGCAGGCAGCCAGGCTGTTTGTGAAGGATGAGGGAAGTCAGTTAAATAGAAGCCTGTGCTCTTTAATGGCACATACCTGGGAGTTTAGGAATGCATCCGGCCTCATGATGTGAACATGCTGTTTAGATCAGTCAGGACAAGAGATTAAAATAGAGTAGAGCCTAATGGATTGTCCAAGAATATGTTAGGCATCTGAGAAGTGAATATGTGAGGGAAATATTTGCACATCATCACAGGCATTTCACTCGATTGAAGATTACCACAGTGATATCAATGCATTTCTCCCCGGGGGATGTGGGTCCACTGAGTTCACTGTGTCCATATTAGGCATCGGATTTACTCCTCTTCCAGTCTCTCTCACACTGATGTAACCGAATGGCCTCATGGTTTCATGGAGTGGACTGGGATCAAAGGTTCCTGTCTATTCTAGGGTGGGAGAGATTGACATCGGGCCAAATGGTCCTAATCGCTTGTAAATAAGGCCCCTCTACCGGAAAGTTGCTTAGTGGACTTATGTAAGTCCTTATTACGTATGTCTGCCTGCGATCCAGAGTTGTCATATAAAGCCGTGCACAAGCATTTTAATTGCAGCCATGAGTTGGTGTTCTGTTGTGGGCAAACAGTTATGCTGTACTGCCTGACACCGTATTCAAACATGCCAGAATTCAAAGTCCCACTGCTGCCACTTTCTGTTTGTGGGCCTAAAGCCTGTTGTCCTCCATTTTAGATCCCTGTTTGAGATTGTGTGTTGTCAGTTATGATAATAATTGTTTTTATTCAGAACATTGTCGTTTTCATTAACTCTTTGCATAACGTGGGCGTTGTGAAGCCCTTTGAGACTGTAACAGTGATTAAGGGCTTCACAAATAAACTTGACTAGACTTGAATGTTGATGAGGTAAATGTGCTCAGCTGCACTGAAGCAGGTCTGCATGAACAGCTTCTCTCTAACCTTTTTGCCCCTCTGTCCTTCTGTCAGATGAACATGGATCCTCAGGATGAGCGTATGCCCGTCTACTTCAACGCCGCAGAGAAATGGCCAGGGAAGATCCATGAACCGCTGGACCAGGGCAACTGTGCTGCCTCCTGGGCCTTCTCAACTGCAGGTAGGTCTTTACCAGAAAATACTGGGAAAATACAGGAAATTATTATGGGACATATGGGAAAAGAACTGAGTAAAATGGCCAAAACAAAACATCTTTTGAAAAATGTAACACTTTTTCTAACACGATTATTGCTGGCAAGTAAAGTAAGTACGATTATCATTGAAGTTGTTCGCTTTCTTAAGATCTTTACTTACAAAATAGTAACATATTAGAGGATTTCATCTTTTGATTGTTTGAAAGATCAAGCAACAAATGCTTTTTCCAAAATGGTTTCCATGCATGGGTCTGCCTAACTGAGTGTGTGTGTCTCTTCACTAGCGGTGGCATCGGACCGAATCTCCATCCAGTCCATGGGTCACATGACACCTCAGCTGTCGCCCCAGAACCTCATTTCCTGCGACACGCGCAACCAGGGGGGCTGCGCCGGGGGCCGCGTCGACGGAGCCTGGTGGTACCTCCGCCGCAGAGGGTAAAGACATTCACTTGCATGGACAATAAAAACTACAATGCGGAATGCAAATATGTTTTTGCCCATGAATTGATGATTCAGACCATCTCTCCTCCTCCCTCAGAGTGGTGACAGACGACTGTTACCCCTTCCTGGCCCCGCAGCAGACGCCGGCGGATGTGGGCCGCTGTATGATGCAGAGCCGCTCCATCGGCCGGGGGAAGAGGCAGGCCACGCAGCGCTGCCCCAACACACACAACTACCACAACGACATCTACCAGTCCACACCGCCCTACAGGCTCTCATCCAATGTACGGACCGCACAAACACACAGGGACGCATGCGAAAAATGAACACGGGCACACAAGCACAGATACATGCATGCATGCACACACACACACACGCATACACACCTACTCATAGAATACAATCTGACATACCTAGGCACGTGCACACACACACACACACACACACAGACAGACTAAAGCTCTATATGGAGCATACCTCTCCTACATCAGTTTAACAGCTCTCTTGTAAAACACGTTCTTTAATCTCCAGCGAACACGACTGCTTGCATAAGCCCGCTGTACATTTGTCTGAATTCCTCGCGCTACGCTAGACCATAATCTCTCTCACGTGTTTGTCTCAGTATGTGTTTTTGCACACTTTCCTCACGCATACCTGACTCCCTTGTGAACGATCATGGAAACGTCCAGGATTAAGTCAGGTCAAGTGCTGGACAGAGCCGCACAGTGCAGCCATGTACGGCGAGAGGTCAAGCTGTTGGATTTTTATCTGCATGTTGTGCCGTCTTTCCTGCTCCAGGCAGTGGGCAGGATTGGGAAGGTTGCTTTCAAAACGTAATAGGCTACTTTACAGATTACTCATTAGCTGGTTGAAATTGTTGGTCGAATCAGTAACATAATCCCCTGGAATTACAAAGTAATGCATGATGATTACATTATCAGTTGCCTATGGGTTAATTTGCCTCCAAATACATAGGATATATACACATCAATGAGTGATTTATTCCAGTTTACAGACTGCAATTTTATAACTATTATCAACTATTATTTCAAAGTTAAAAGTAGGTTTGTATAATCTCACTATTAAAATGCCTATTTTGCCTCCAAATTCAAAGGTTTGTAAACGTCAAATTACTGCAATCCTGTTACATCTATTAATGTCCAGCCCTATTCCTGGGTCAGGTAAACCAGAATTATGGTGGATTTGAGTCTCAATGTGAGAGCTGTGATTGACACAAAGAAACAACTTTACTGTATTATGAGCGGCATCAATATATAGTTACTCCCAGTGATCCAGTGGTAAATAAAAACATTTGTAAACTATGAACTCCGCTCAGTGATTGATATTAAGATCATGATCAAAATTTATATTAACTGAGAAGTGTGGGTAAAGTTCATGTCACAGATTAATTATTTTGCAATTAAAAAGCCGAGTGAGGTCAATTTAGATGGATTTACCTTCCGCTAGAATCCTGGTTACTCTACTTCTTGGAAAAAGCAAATCTGTATCCCCTTGTTTGCCCTTCATTGTTCCAGAGTGTCCAATGGGAATGACAGAAGGGAGGGTGTGTGTGTGTGTGGGGGGGGGGGGGGGGGGGGGGGGGGGGAGTAGTTACCTCACTTGCCACAGTAGATACTCTGGGTGGAGTGTCATATAACAGTCACTAAAACTGTTTCCAGAAGCCATCTCCACATGTAGCTACGTATCTCGTCCTGTTCAAAGTGGACCAGTAAGCTGCAGCCAACATGTGGTTTATCAGCCACCATCCATCACTGTAAATGACGGCTAATGCTTCTCAAAATAATTACAGTCTGTTGTTTCTGTCTCCTGATGGCTTGTGAAACTCTCACATCCACAGGATTGTTTTCATCCCCGCTGTTTTACTGACATGCAATGATCATTCTGTCTATCTCTTCTTCCTCTGCTAATAAATCTCTGCATCTCTTTTCTCTCTTAGGAGAAGGAGATTATGAAGGAGATTATGGATAACGGCCCTGTGCAAGGTAAGATGATGTGTATGTGTGCGTTTTTCAGTGTGTGTGTATAAGTGAGTATGGGGGTTAGGGGTTTCAACTTTGACCCCGGTCACCTGGTCAAAAATGATGGGCCTTCATGTCTTCATGGTTGAACTGACCTTCCTTTATGAGCAGGCAGTCTCACTGTCTGGTGCCCATCTGGACCATTGTCAAGTTCTATAGAGGAGTCACGTGTAGGTGTGTGTGTGTGTGTGTGTGTGTGTGTGTGTGTGTGTGTGTGTGCGTGCGTGTGGTTGCACAGGACTGTTCTCTGAGCCGGTGCCAACCTCTTGTTTTATTGTTTAGCAAGCCAGGAAGACTTATTGGCTTCATGTCAAGTTTCCTTTTTTCCTTTGAATTACACAAAGGCAAAAGTGTGTGTGTGTGTGTGTGTGTGTGCGTGTGTGTACACTTACACATTGTATATCAAGCTGATTTGTTTATAACGAGGGAGGTCCACTTGGCAGCCAGAAAACACTGGTTTCAGGTAGACCTCCAAAGGAGGGAATTTCTCAGCTATATATCCGGAGAGTTATTCCCACTGGGATGGAATGAGAAAGTCACTGGGAGTTCAGCTTAGTGGCTCACGCACACGCACACACACACGCAAACACACACACACGCAAAGACCATGAGTTTCAATTCCTCCAATGCCTCCAATGTCCCAGCTGCCCTCTCTGACGTCTGGGTGTGTGTTACTCAGGGGGGAAATTAGAATTTGTGTGCTTGGTGAAATTAGGAAATTGCTTTTAGATGAATTGGCCTTTGAGTAAGATTTTTATCTTTCACTGCCCATGATAGATTCAGCAGCCTTCATAATGGATATTCACATTGTGTGAGTGTGTGCAGCTGGCAGTGGGAGTATGTGCATATGCATCTATCTCTTTGTGTGTGTGCTTGTGTGTGTTGTGTATGCATGTTATATCCGCCTATTAATTCTCCCTGCTTGTTTGTTCTTGCAGCTATTATGGAGGTTCATGAGGACTTCTTTGTCTATAAGAGTGGGATCTACAAACACACAGATGCCAGCTTCACCAAACCTCCACAATACCGTAAACACGGCACACACTCAGTCAGGATCACTGGGTGAGTTACCAGTATTATATTGCATTAAGTTTGACATCATGCCTTTATTTCCTTGCTTTGATTTTTGATCCTAAAACCACAGGCCTATTAGTCATAGCATGCCCCCCAGTAGAGGCTTTATGCTTTGCCCAAACCAGACTGGACCCAACATTACAGTTGGGTTGGATACTTCTTTTTTTTTTTTAGAATTCTGACAGGATTTAATAGCTTGGTATTTGATGAAACCTTTTACTCAATGATGAGGATGAGAGAAGAAACATTACGTTTTGCTCTGAGTTTTAGTCATAAACTTCACTCTCATGTCCAGTTGTTGTGTTACTTGAGGTGTGCAACAGTCGCACCTGCCTGCCGCCCCTCATCCCGATCTCCTTCTTCACGTGTTCCGGAGCTTAACCGCCTGCTGCAAACTCAACAGATTGCTATTCATGTACCTTGCCATTTCAGCAGAATAGGGTTTATTAGGGATGAATCAGGTTTTAATTGGGCTGCGGCTGGTATCAGGCTTGAATTTGTGGACCTGATCAAAGTGCCACCCAACACGCACGCCATGCGCACGTGGCGTGCATGGCTGCATGCGTACGTGCGCACACAGCCCATGAGTGTGTGTGTGTGTGTGTGAATAAGCTCCCCTCCCAGTCTGTTGCTCCCGGAGACACGCCTTGTCTCAACACCTCCGTCTGCCCAGACAAGCCCCCCACACCACCTCCCTCTTCCTCCCCCATTCAGTAACTACGGCGACCGCAAGTATGCAGGCGGGCAGACGACAGACACACCTGGATCACCTGCCCCCACCCTTCCCCGTCTCCGTGGAACTCCCCCCCCCCCCCCCCGCACCATCACTCCTCAACTAGCTGTCTAGCCACCTCCTCCCTCTCTCTCTCTCTCTCTCTCTCTCGTTATCATTTAGTCTAGCCTCACACAGGTAGTTGTTTGCTGCTGCCTTTATGTGCTATTTGGAGGGCAGAGTGAGGCCAGGAGAGGTTTTGCCCCATACGCAGCCATAAACATATTTTCCACTTGTAAATATTTGACAGGACTCTTCTGTGTGAGTCATCCAGCTGGTTTTGAAGGGCGTCTGTTGTGTCAATGATATGGTGTCGCTCACAAGTCTCACTTTCCAAATGAGAAAAATGAGCAGCAACCCTGTAATGGGTCTACTACGGGGGCTATGGAATGTGTTATCATGTGTGTGTGTGTGTGTGTGTGTGTGTGTCTCTGTCTCCCTGTTTGGCTTGTCTGGCCGTCTCTCTTAACTGAAAATCTATGACAACAAAAAGTGTAGCTGGGGGTCTGAGCGTGTCTCTGCGTTGAACAACAGTGTCAGAGGAATAAAAGCGGCTCCAGACAGGGAGCTCAGCGCTGTGATGGAGGCCGTTTCTCTGTCCTCATCCCATTGGCTGCTGATCAAGAGAAACACAGCCCACGCACGGGGGATCCGCAGCATTTCCTGTCCCTTTTTGTGTGTTTTCATGGGTTATTCATGACATTTATGAATTGATTACATTGAGTTACTGTGTGTGTGTGTGTGTCTTTACAGTGAATTATGTGGCATGTTTACATTAAATTTTATAGCCAAGAGCATGTCCCAACCTGTAGACCGCACTTTGTTGGTTTCAGATATGTGTTTAAATCACATATTTGATGATGATCTGATGACAAATAAATGCTATTCTGGAGTGTCTGTGTTTTATGCAAAAACTGTGAATGTACATGTACATGTTTATTCATCATGCTTATGTCATTATGCCGCTCTGTGGGCTGTAATTGCATCTGCATTGACTCATTAGGTCAGTGGGCAGTGGAGTTAAGTTAAGTGTTTACAGATGATGCTGAGGATGAGGATGATGATTCCCAGCCTTCCTGAATGCCTCCCGCTCTTTGGCTCCTTTTACTGATGCTGTGGCTCTTCACTGCTGTGGTCTAGTGGATGGGGAGTCACCAGCGGCATGGATTTGGGGATGGACTGTCGCAGGGAGGGAGGGAGGGAGGGATGGAGCGAAGGGAGGCGGGGGCGGGGGCGTAGTGTTTAGAGCTCCAACCTGCCAGCCGCAGACATCAGTGTGTTTACACAGGCCAAATCCCGTTGCGGTGCGTTCCTTTAAGCCCAGGGCCTGGGAAAGTTTGTGGAAAGAGCATTGAGGTCCACTGTGGTGGAAAGGGCATTGTCTGGCCTGCTGATCCTGACTGCACCGGACAGAGAGAGGGGGATCAATCCCCCCGGAGAGGAGGTCAGGGGTGGGGTGAGGGGCGTTGGGGGAGGGCGGGGCGCATGGGCGCAGCGGTATGCCCATCATTGTCCCTGAGTGAGCAACCGAGCTGATTGGGGGACTGATAAGAGATCAGCAGTGGTCCGATTTTGTCTGGCTCTGTCCATACGAATAAATATGCATGCAGGCAGGCATGCATGTGGACACACACATACACGTACAGATGTGTACATACACACACACAGACACACACACACACATACTACCCCTGTTCACCTCCACAATCCCATCTCTCCAGTCTATTTCAGGTTTTAGTTGCTTCTAATGTTTATCCAGCTGTTTTTATGCACTGCTCCTGGTGAACGTGACGTCTGACTCCACTCAGGGAAACACTGAGCTAATAAAGACACTTGCTGATTGAAGGCTGGCACTATCTGCCAATGTTGTGGTGGCAGGCCACTGAGTTGGCAGCGTCTGAAACCAACTGCTCTATTTCCCAGCATTCCTTTCTCCTATAAAAGATAACAAGCGATTGGACGCTGGGAGGCTCTTGGGAAACGAAAGGCCCGGAGTGCACAAACAGGATGGGAATTGGCTTGGAGGGAACGTTTTGATCAGGTCTAGCAGAAACGGCAGGCGTCTGAAAGTTGGCAACCGCCGGCTAAGACCTAAGTGCAAGGCATGATGGGAATTTATGGGCCTTTGCCAAAGTCTTCCTGAGAACAAAGCTCGCTGGCCAGGGAGAAGGGTAAAGATAGGACTCTAAGTTAAGACGCAGACGTGCATGTTTGTGTGTTGGAGCGGTTTGGTCGTCGGTGCTGAGGTGACGGCAGTGAGGCGGTTCGCTTCCTCCCTAACCTGCCCTCTCCTTCCTGTTTCTTGTCTGGACTCAGGAAGTGGCAGAGGAAAAGGGGGATTCTGTGTTTGTGGCATGTGGATTGGAATGATGTAGGAGTCTGTGTTTGTGTGTGTGTGTGTGCGCGTGTGTGTATGTGAAATAGGCTGTGTGTCCTACCCATAAATAATGCTCTGTTTTCAGGATGTTGTTAATGAGATGAAAGATGTTTTTTTTTTGCTGCACTTGACACTACTTATAGCTCTTCCTGCCTCTCCCCATCAGCAATGCCCAGTGTGTCCTAGGTGAACACGAGTGTTTACATTCAAAGGCATATTTCTTTGAACACATCCATACTTTAAAAACAGCCGTGCAACTCTGACACAGATCAGCGTGGCTCACAGCTAGGCTGATGTCTATATTTGGATGTCATTGTTGTTTGGCTCTGCTCTGTTGACTAACCATCCTCTCTGTTTTTTCCATCAGGTGGGGAGAGGAGAGAAACTTTGATGGGTCACCAAAAAAATACTGGGTAAGTTCTGTTTTTGACTAAAGACATATGTATGTGTATAACTATAAACATGTATATTCCCCCTTAAATTGAAATGTGTCTTTTCTCTAATAACCTTAGATGCTAATTTCTTACCATGTAATAATTTTTCTTTTCAGATTGCTGCCAACTCCTGGGGAAAGAACTGGGGGGAGAACGGCTACTTCCGTATCGCCCGTGGGGAGAATGAGTGTGAGATTGAAACATTTGTGATCGGTGTGTGGGGTCGGGTCACTATGGAGGACATGCACAGCCACCATCACCACCATCATCGCCGACGCAAGTAGAGACAGTACTGAAGTACAAGAAGCCCCACCAAGACCCTCGTTTTTATCCCACCTAGTTGCCCTTTACCCCAGAGGAGAACCACACCAACAGTCCCAGAACTTCAACATATCCCCTTATCCACTAAGCTGGCTGGGACAGCCACAAAACCAAGCCCAGAGCCCCCTCTTCCTCTACCTTTACACCTTACTTTACTCTGGGAATCTCAATACAACTACCCAAAGCCCATTTTCCCTACCCACTTTACCCCTTTTAGAACAACCATCCCCACTTTCCCTATAACTCAAGGTTTATGGCACCAAAAAAAAAAAAAAGAAAACAACTCAACTAAGCTATAGCTCTTTTACGTTGCCTTGCCTGGCATCAACATGCCACATTAGGCACCTCAGGACTTTACTGTTCCAAAGACCACACTTCCCAGAATCCTCAGCATAATATCTGGTGAGACATGTTCATGTCACAGTTTGATGATGACAGAAGGAATAGCTCAATCTGATCTTTTCATTCTTCTTTGTGCTCCTTATGTCAAACTGAATCTTCTCTAGGTCTAAATCTGTAATCCAGTTTGCTGGACCCAAAACGAGAGGGACAGTTTGGAAAAGAGGAAATCAGAGAGGCGGATTATCTAGACATCCCTCTCACAAAGACACAGCGACTCCAATTGTGTAACAAGACAATGAATTTACTGACATTTACCTGTAGGCTACACACATGCACAGTTGGCTAATTCCCTCACTTTTAGACACTTGTTTAGAGTTAGTAGCTACAGGCAGTAGAGTTGCTCACACATTCCAATAAAGTAGAATCGTACACTGGAAATGGTAGGGGGTTTGGTTGGGAGTAGGATAAGGGAGGATAAGATTATAGAGAATTTTGATTTTGGGGGTTAGGGTGACTCATAATACCACCAACCACAACCAATGATTAAAATGACAGATTCTTGAAAATACCTCTGAGTGTTGAAGCAAACTCTGTGGTTAAAGGTGAGCGGCAGAAAATTTCAGTAAATTCTGTAAGAGTGAAACAGGCTAAATCCTGGCCCCTCATGGATGTTCTCTACCACACATTGATACTGGGAAGGACAGTGTCAGTTGATGAGATGACATGAACTAGCCATCGCAACAATTATCACGCTTCTCCAATAAAACATGTATCATTTGGTCTTTCACTCGACGTAGCCTTTGAATAACCATTGCTGCAATTGATAAAATAACATTCCTTTTGATCACGCTAGATGATGAAAAGTCAGCATGAACAATCATGAAATAATCATGACCATGCTGCCATTCCTGACCCTACCATCTCATTTTTAGAGAAAACAATGATGAGTTAAGAGGTTGAAAAGATTGTAAACATGGCAATCTTTGGGGTCTAATGCCTTAAAGAAACAGTGCTCTTTTGGCCACTGAAAAAGATAGTGTTTGTGTATAGTAGTCTTAATTTGCTCCATTCTGTGTACACTGTTACAAATATGAGCTAAAGATGTTATTTGTTGTTGCAGTTATATTTTAATCTTTATTTTATTACTTGTTTTGAGATATATGTAGTATCGTTCATAACACACTCATCAGCCCATCTGTTCAGTTGCTTTGAAGGGCGTTCTGCTTGTACTTCTGCAAAGTGCATGCAGGACTTCATGTCTGTCTGGCTATAGCAAGGAGGCAGGAGGGTGGATTCTGCTGCCAAAGACTGATCGATGCTAAACCATTGCAGAATCTTTGGTTTGATGAACATTTAATATGCAATAAACATGTAAAGCCACATCCAGCTAAGGTTGGAACCACAGCTTCAAATCACACAGGTTACAGATGAGTTGTATGGCTTGTTTAGGTGCTCCTTTTTATTGTGTTTCTTCTGGCAACTTAACATGTTCCAATTTATCAGCCTTGTGCCTATCTTTCCTATCACAAGGGTTTATGGTGTCTCAATTTCAGTTTATTGCAGGCTGACTGACGGAACTTCAGATCTTTTTCCAGCACAGCCTAACTTGAAAAGAAATGTGTGGTGCATTATTACCACTTACTTAGATTACATCCTGGTGTGCTACAACTGCAACTTCAAAAGGCTTTTCCGTTTCTATATCATCATGTCCCATAATCTTGAAGGTCCTCCTACCATTTCCTTCAGGCAGGGATAGGCAGATGGACATAAAAGTGAAGAGGGGTGTCCGGATGGACAAGCAATGTGCAATGTGGTGCAGGGGTTAAAGATATAATAGCAGTTATTGCGTGTTAGCCATGCAATGTACTGAATCGTTGCTTTCATTCCAAAGGGAGCAAGGGCAGAGGATGATCAAAGAGTGGCCCATGGAGATGAGATGCATTACAGTTTAGCAAGGAATCACAATGCGGAAAGGAGAGCGTGAGGATGGAGGTGATGGAGGTGATGGAGGGAGACTGAAGTGAGGCAACTCAGCTGTTTACTGTTTTACTGTAGCCTGAAGGAAGGATGATGATGTCAGTCTGTTAGCAGAAGGAAGAAGATCTTCAACTCCTCTAAATTTTCATCTGTGGGCAAGTTGCTATAGCTCCTTTACAAGAGAGAAAAAGACTAATGGACAAGGACATGGACTTCAGTTCTCAGATTGATTTACATTTACTGTTGCAGTACCCACTACCAGTGCAGTTATTGCTTTCTTTTTGTCTCATAACAATTTAGGCAGATTTTAACCAATGGAGTTGGGAAGCATTTAATATGAATCTATTCTAGATATTTCATGACCACCTCGCCTTTAGATGTAAAGTAAATCTGACCCAATAGTATTTAGAGTCAAGCTCATTATGAATCTGTTGGATTAGTGGAATGGCCCTTTCCCCATGCAATCATCCAGATAGCACCGTCCTCATAGGGATAAACCAGTTATAGACAGAGTGAATCAATGGCCTGAGAGAGACAGGCAAGTGAATTATATATAAGAAAGGAGGAGAATCTGACCAAAGCTTGAATCATTTCAGTGTCTTTTTTCTGTTGAATACACACTGTTTACTTCAATGTCCATTTCTTATGCCTATGTCTGATTTATGCCCATTCAGGTTCATTGTTAGCTTTGGACAAGGTGCTATGACACTGAATATGTGGACAAGAGGTGCAACAAACTTTCAACAAAGTTGAAAGGACAAAGGAAGTGTTCAAGGAAGCCACTTAGCATTATGATTATCTTTACATTATGATTATCTTCACCTAATGGCTTATAAGGGAACAAAGACGCCCTTATCACAGCGATACTTTGGGAAACCCAGTGTTATTCCATGAAAATTAATGGAACCCTTTCAACCCAACAGTTTCCTCCAACTACATACCCTCTCCTTCAAAAACACCCCCAAAGCTGCAGCAGAAACCCCACTCAGAAGTTGTGTATTTTATGTCAAATGAACCACTCCATATTCATTGATGTGTAGACTTTTATTTATGACAAGATGTGTAAATTATATACTTTTATTCTCCTTTGTTTCCTGTGCAATGTTTTATTATCTCTCTGTCTCTTGTATTGTGTGCACTAAATGCGAAACCACAGTAGTGTTCACCTGTGAGGCACAATAAAGTCTTTCCAAAAACATGTTGTCTCATAGTCATCGCTATAACCTGAAAAATAAAGAAGAATGTGTTGTTTCTGGCATAAAAAATAGGCTAGACAATCAGGAAAAAGATGCCTGCTCTAGATAGCTCATATGTAGCTGCTAGTTGGTAGTGAAGCTCAGACACAGGTATGTAATATCAGGAGCTTTTGGCACAGTATTGTGGGGATCAGGGGCCAGACAGGGAGGGGCTGGGTATAGGGTGTTCAGGTCCATGGGACGCGGCTGGGTGGGATGAGGATAGTTTGTATAAGGCAATGCTGTGTCAGCTTACTCTTCCATCGCTGAGAGCAATAACTCTGGCCATCAGTCAGTAGAAACCCAGGCCAGCGAGCATACATAGTCACTCATAAATATGTATTCACACACACAAACACACAACACAGACACACAGACACACACACACACCTGTGACAGCTGCACTCACATTGTGTGTGTGTCTGTTGTGTGTTTGTGTATGGACAAATGCATGCCCATGAAAGAAAGAGAGTCTGAATGTCTGTATTTTCTCTGTATGTGCATGTGTATGTGTGTGTGTGTGTGTGTGTGTGTGTGTGTGTGTGTGTGTGTGTGTGTGTGTGTGTGTGTGTGTGTGTTTCCACATAAAGATTCCCTGAATGGGACAGTAAAAAGTTGGTCTTTTCCTTCAAAATGTGGTAATGAGTAAAAATATGAATTTTCCTAAAATTAAGAATCAAATGTAAGTACAGTACTTGAGTAAATGCATCTTCCACTCCTTATTCTTACATGAGTGTTTCCAGTTTGTGTGTTTCTGTGTGTGTGTGTGTGTGTGTGTGTGTGTGTGTGTGTGTGTGTGTGTGTGTGTGTGTATGCAGCAAGTCTGTGCCTCCATGTGTTACTGTGTGTACACCTGGGTGAACATCTGCCTTAGCAAGGGACTCCACTCCAGTCTGGAGAGAGGAGACCCTCTTGTTTGAAGTGAGAATAATTGCAGGTCTGCAGAATCAGCTATATTGAGAGAATTGTCACATACATCAACACGCTCTGACACTGAAAAGGACCAGGTGTTCTCACTGACGGCATGTGGAACAAACACTTGGTTAATAGAAGGTCCAACCTTGACCTTGCATTCCTGCAGCAGACTTGACTTTAATGAATCACTCATCTATGAATCTATTTAATGAGCTGTGAGTATAGGTCAGACTTACATTGTATTATTCTAATTACACATTTGTTCCAGCCAGTAGTGATTTCTACTGGTAACAAATGAATGAGCAGTGCTTTGTTTCTTCACATTGAATAGTCATGGAAATCTTATTCTGTGTGTTCATGCACATCTGCATGTGTAAAAAATTCTGCTAGTGCTGTGACATAATTCCACTTTCTAATGCAGATTCAGTTGTTTCAGGAAATTTTAGAGAGAAGTGTCAATATCCTGAAACAAGGCAGAGTAAGGCAGATCATTCCACAAGTATAAAGAAAATGACACACACTTTCATACTTTCACTGTCACTCCACGAGCATCAAGAAGCTTCTTTAACAAGTTGATTTCCAAGTAAAATTAATTTCCCCTGTTTCCCCCTTGTTTTAGGAAAAATAAAATTTTAAGACACAAAACTAGATTAAATGACTTGTGAAGTTGGATATTTTTTGCAGTGTGTGTTTTCTTTCTCAGGCTGAGCTGAGGAAAAGACCAGAGGACTTTGACCAGCAGACTGCTTAACACGTTTCATGCCTTTACTATAATCCTAGACAAACATTTACTTATACAATATATTTATTATGTCTAAAAGGAGCGCGCTAAACATTCACACTTTAACACATGTAGAAAATATGCTCCCTGAATATCGATACTTACCCCTTTGGTTTTCAGAAGTAGAAGAACTACAATACCTCACATCATAGTCTGCACGCCAATCCAAGATACCAAATTTAAATAATATATACTATAAGCACAAACAATTTGTTAAATAATCTAGTCATATCAGTGCAATGTATTTCAATAATAAACCAACAATATATTAGCCATCAGGTTACAGTGATGATACCAGGAGACTTTTGACCTGGTGTCGATCAGAGACAGGAGTTTATCTGCTAAAATGTGAAAATCTGCCAGGTGATTATCACACAGGCTATTACGACCAGGTACTTTTTTAAAAGCTTTAAGTGGGTGTTGAAAGAGTCTGGGAAAATTAACTCAATATTGCGGCGCTTATCTCATCACAGCAGCCAAAGGGTCCAAGTATGGAAACTTGGATCAAGGGATCTGTCCAGTGACTAAGTGTTTACATTTCTCTCATTGTTTCTGCGTCACAAGTAGCCAAAGCGTTCATTACCTCAGCAGCTACTGCTCCTTTCCTCCCAGCTGATGGCGACCAACAGACAAATACCACAAAGAAGGAGGAAGCTGTGATTAAAGACAGAGGCAGTGGAACAATCAGTGGCTGAAGACCCCACCCCGGTTCCCCGGTTCCCCGGTTTCTTCTTCTCAGGTTCTGTTCTTCTGTCATTGTCTGAAGCCTGTTCCATGCCACACTACAATACACACGTGTAAACACACACAGCCTCCCTCTAGTTTTCCATGTGCGCTCCAACGGTACTTGAGTGTCCTCAGAGGGACGTCAACAAACATGTTGTGCGGAAGACAATGCTGGCTGCCACAGGCAAAGCCCTCGCCCATAAACAACATCTTAACAAAGACCATAAGTTTCACTATTTGGTTGAGGAAATCCTCGTCAGAAATATTGAAGCATTGCCAAATGAAATAGCCTGAGGGGGAATCCTGAGAAGAACACTTGACTGTCTAGGTTTCCCTTTGATGTATTGTTCTGTGCTGTGTAAACCGATATTTCTACATTACATACCTCCCCACAATACATTTCTCATAATATGACAAAGCCTTTCCTGGGGGAATACCTCTCTTCAGGTTCTCTGAGGTGGTTCCAAGGTAAAGAGCGAGATGATTATTTGCTGTATGGCTATAGATAAATAACAGCAGACATTTCTCGATGACTTGCAAATCTTATCAGGTGTTTGATCCTGATTCAATCTGTGATGCAAAGCCTACATCATCAACTTTAACTGTGCTAGTAGATTCTGCTGAGTTTCAGTGCTGCCATCTTCTGGTGGGGTTCACAACTGCAAAAATCAAATCAGCATAAAGTTTGATGACCAACTTTATTGAATGTGCCAAATTTACATGCCTCTGAGTATCCACATTTTCCTTTTACCTATTTTCAAATAATCTGAAAAGGGAAGTGAAGTAATACCAAAATCACATTATAATATTATTACACATATTTATTAGTATAAATCATGTTATTCTCAGTGCTATCATCATAACTATGCAAAAAAAAAATCCTTATTTCAATCATGAGACTTATAAAAAGACATGTGAGTTTTTAATCAGACTGTCATACTGTATGAATCTCCTTCAGCAGCATCAGACGTCATCTCTCGGATAGATCAGTCAAGACTGCTTTGATGTAATCTGGCCTCCATTCAAAGCAGCATTATCTTCTTTCTTAAAAAAGCTGTCTGTCTCCCTCTAGCGTGGGCCAGCTCCTCTCCTGCATTCATGCATTCTGTAGGCACACATGTAAAAAATACCTGGAACAGACAGAGGCACATGTCATTTGGTGATGGATGTACAGTAACATCAGACATAAAAAGCCCTCTAGGCTTCTTCTGTGTTGTGATTTTGCAGATTTTGCCTTCAAATGGGCCACCATTCTAGAGTTAGCGACCCAAAGCTCATACCAGATGTATTAGATTAGATTCAATTCAGATTTTGCCTTTTTACATTATAAAATGTTTTTCAGCTTAAACTCTCCTTGAATTTAGATATGGTAAAAAAAAAAAGATTACCCCAAAATATCTACATGTAGCTAACTGTGAAATGAATGTTTGATATTAACTTTGTCCTCTTCTGCCCCCTCTGTCTAGGTTTAGTAGTGATGGGGTTTACGTTTGGACAGAGTTTGCTCCCTGGGCTTTGTCCCTCCTCACCTGCAAAGAAGGTCATGAGCAGAGCCACCCAGCCCAGTATGTAGGACCAGGAGAAGCGCCAGTCACCGAAGCGCCTCCCCAGGAAGTTGACCGTCACTCCAGTGTAGATGGCCATAGCCAGCAGAACAAAGAAAGCTGGGAGGGAGATAGGGTGTTACATTCACTATTATTGTTAAGGTGTGTGTGTGTCTAGACAGAAGGAAGAAGACTCACTGGAGACGAAGAACATGATCCCTGCAGCAAAGGAGCGGTTGAACCTCTCAAAGGAAGAGAAGTGGGCAAAGGACATGATGCCAGCGATGATGCCTGCAAAGCACGACATGCCTGACAGGATCATGAAGGCCCTGGTGGCGTTCCAGTAAGCTGTTGGGAAAAATCATCAAATAAATCATCAGCGGGAAATATTAGATGAACACAACCATAGAAAAGTAAGACTGTAGAATCCAACAACAGGCCAACAAGATGACTGGTTGGACAGTAGATGGCACCAAGTAGCAGCTCTTTCAGTTTCAGGAAGTATGTCATATTGCACATTTCTGGCATTTAGCTGATGCTCTAATACAGAGCGGCTTAGAATGAATGAGCAGGTAGGAGTTCAGGGTTTTGCTCATAGACACATGGCTGTCGCTGGGATCAAACCTGAGACCTTACAGCTACAGAACAGTCTCTCTACCCACTAGACCACCCGTCCCTATGTGTGATAAGAAAATGGTGAAAAATAGTCACAATGTCATGGTGTAACAGAGCTGGAGATCTAGTTTAAAATGACTCCCCTGATAGAAACAATGTCCTTCGTCTAAATCAAGTGTATGTGTTTTTGATTTGTCTTGACAAATTAGTCTTAACAAAGTCTTACCAATGCTGTCGGTCTGCATGTAGCACTTGTTGGACATGCAGTACCTCCACAGGCCCTGGTGGGCATAGCTGCCAGAGAGGCGATACTGCATCCAGTAGTCGGTGGCGGTGGAGACCACCAGCAGGATGTTGCCCACGATGGCACAGAACAGGCCCCCTCCCATGAAGCTGTACATGTTGAGCTGAGATGATGGGGCTGCTGCAGAGCACCTGTCATCGTAGCGGGACCCGAAGAAATAATGAGAGTCACGGTGTGTTAACTTTAACACATTTCATGATAGATGCTGCGTCAAGAGCTAAAACTGGAGAGATTGAATATAAGGCAGCTCAAACAAGCACAAGTACTGAAGTATGTTGCTCTGGCACTATGCATATATAATGACAGAACACAAAGATAGCATAATCATAGAAAATGCACTGGTACTAAACATTCATATTCTGCTGACAATTAACAGTGAATAAAAAAAAAAATCTACTGATGTTGAATCTAGTCACTCCAATCCACTCCACACCAATCACTGTCCGTTTGAAGTTGTGTTTGAAACAAATATACAGTGGCAGACAACTACAATACGAGAAATCAGTGAAATAGATATATATATTAAAAAAAAAACCCATCAAAACCATCATTGAAGAAATCACCCCATATGAACATGTGACAAGCACATTTCATTTTAACAAGTCTAATTTGATTCATACAAGAGTTAGTGACATAGGCTAGCATTTAAAATGAAGCAGACTGGATGTCTACAAACTTTTTGACACCCGTATTTACCTCCCTCTGAGTGTAAACCACCACTATGAGTTCAACAAGTGTTATGTAAACCCACGGTAAAAAGCTGTTCTTTATAGTGTGGTGGTTTTCACTGCCAAATCCTCATGTCACACCAGTGCTTGTTCTGCAGTAATGATGCTGGTTAGGCAAACAAGTTGTTTTCTCTAATTCTGCCAGCCTCTACCCAGTCATCAATGTATCATTCCATGACAGATATACAAAAAAAACTCTCAAAAGTGATGGTCTTACCTTGTTTCTTCTGGAAATACACCTCAACTGTGGTTGAGAGAGAGAAGGGTGGAAGGAAAGAGAGAGAGGGAGCGACAGCTGTTGCTAACTTGGAGGGAAAGAGAGAGTCAAAGAGAATTCTACTGGGCCAAAATCCAAAAAGTTGTCCACTTGTTATTTTTCTGTTGATGAAAGCAAAATCCTTTGCACCAGTCACTCTCCCTATGGGATGCACTTGAATGAGACATTGCGGGGGCCACGGTGCATGTGACCCTGTACATTTTAGCGTGTGTGTCTATGCGGGGACGGGAGGGGGGAGGTTAGGGGGCCTTAGGGAGGGGGTGGTGGGGGTCCATGTTTCTTTTTTTTTGGTTTTGTTTGTTTGTAAATGGTGTGCTCTAGAACTGGGGATATGCATAGGTATGCAGGACTGCAGGGTCAATGCAACATGCTGAAACAGACACTTTTCTTTCAGCGCTGTCACATTGTGGCGGCATGGAGAGACACATATAGAGGGGGGACTCTATACTGACACTGTCTCTCTCTCTGCTATAGGATTGTCAGTACTTATCTATAATCACATGTTATGTTTCAGTATCCTGAAATATGAATTACAGATTGTATTGAGAGAAATTTCTAGTGCCTAATGTGACACACAAAAACACAGATACACACACACTCTCTCTCTCTCTCTCACACACACACACACACACACACACACACACCGTTCCCTAGAGACAATCACAAAAAAGGGAAGGTCATCTATGTGACTGACAGAAATGTCATTCCCTTCATCAAAGGCTACCACCACTGTGTCAGTTTACTAAGTGAATGGATCAAAACTTGTAATTAGGCCTGCCATTTCATTTGAATTAACAATCAGTGTTAGCATTTGATCACAGATTGGCTGAAGATTACAACACAACAGATGCAGACAAAGATGTAATGACTGCCTCACCATATGAGGCAGGTGGGTTATTTGTGATGATGACCTTAAAAGCATCAAAAGAAAGGACTGCCTTTTATCTATTCAGACTCAGTGACAGCATGAATATGGAATTAGCATGGATCAAAGCTGGCAGTTAATTAACTGCATGCACCCTACATTGAGTCAAAAAGCATTTTTCAGACGTCAAGCCCTGATCCACTTTTTTTTTAATTTTCAATCATAACAATCCTGGGTTCATATGACCAAATTATTAAATTGGCTCAATTCATTAGGCGTATACAGGAAATAAATGTTTTACAACTTTCAACTCAAACATGAGCAAATCCTTTAAATCTTGAAAATCTATTGTGATTTTAGCATTGCCATCACATTCTAAGTTATTGTAATATAGCTATCAGGAATCCTATCAATCAGAATGAAAAGTTCAATTCCATGTTTTGACATTGTTTGGCTTCCCCGCCTTTGTCTTTATTATTAGATTAATGACTGTAACTTTAATTTTATATACAATAAAATAATGGATAATAACATTATTTGTATTATATCACCAGAATTTCAAAATTACAAGCTTAGCTGTGGTGTTAGATAGAATTGATGCTACACTTCAAATAGCCTAGGCCTAATTTCCTGACATGGCCCATCTGTTTAGTCACTACTACCCTAATGCAGAGTGATCTTACAACATCACCGTTACACATATGGCCTGGCAGGGAGCAGTTTGACTTAACTTATTGTTGTATCACTAAAAGAAATCCAGGGAACAAGTGTGTGACAGAACCTATGACACAGTATTCGTCATTTTAATTTATAAGATTAGGCAGGTTTGTTCTCGAAAGAGTTTGACCTCTTATGACCCGGAAGCTGACGCCAAACCCGAGCTGTTCCATCGGCGGAGTAAAGATGGCTGACAACGGCGCCGCAGATCCTGGTAATAACAACAATAATAAACCTGGCGCTTCGGAGGGAACTATTATTAAGGTCACAGTAAAAACTCCTAAAGATAAAGAAGAAATCGCCATCTCAGAAGATGCTTCTGTCACTCAGGTTTGTTGATTTCGCCAGCAGGGAGCTGGCTGGTGCGATTCAGCGCTGTGCTGTAACGTCATGCCCCTGCCCACTTTCTTCTCGAGCTTGGCCAACTTGAGCTAGGAAGCTAGTTAGCATGTTAGCATTTGTCGTTACTCTGGCCGGCTCACACGGAGTGTATGAAATTGAAGTGGTTGCTTGTAAAGAAAGTATTATTACTCCAGTTAACAACTACTCGGTGTTAATAACTCCGCTAACGTCGGATAGAGACAATATGTGCGCTGATTTATGAAATGGCTAACCGGCTAGCCGGTTACCTAGCTAACGTTAGCTCAGCTCACAAGCTGAGTTAGCTTGCTAGCTAGCTAGCATTAGCCAGGTATCCAAACAAGTGTCAGCTGACGGGTTGCGCTCTTGCTATGCCAAGTGCAACGAGCAATGATGGTTGCTTATACCAGAGACACTGTTTTACTCGAATGATGTGTCTGGTCGTTTTTATTTAGCATGAGAAATTAAGTCTTCAAGAAGCTAAAGCTTGCTTCCACTCTAGAACATTCTCTCCCTGCTGTCATTGAGTCGTTCCCTTTCTAGGGATTTCAGTATCCTCGGTGGTACTACTGGCTACACTGTGTGACACGGGAATACAATAATGCAACCGTAGCTTCTTTGTCTTTGCTTGCTGCTTGCTGTCTGCTTCAGCTTTAATTATTTGGCACTGTGTGGTCTCAAATAGCCATTTCTTCTAGCTGTTCCATGTTCACCATCATCTCCAACGCAGGGCTTGACTACAGCCCTATCAAAATATGACTTAATCTTCGATATGGATAACGTGATCATTTTGTATTCTTAAGTTGTCTGTGGTATGCGCATGTTTTATATCAGCTAATGTGAAAATCAAATCTTGCATCTCCAGCCTTTCTAAATAACAGAATAACATCCCTTTCATCACTGAGTTATTAATGAAAGGGATGGTTTTGGGTGTTTTATCTAATCTGTTGTTAATTGTTAAAATTGAGGTGTGTGGCCACATCAGCACTTCTTGTAGTTATTTGGAACAACACTTAAAGAAACATAAAGCTTCTCATTCAAAGTAAAATTGAAAGACAGAGTCTTGTAACAGGTTTCTTTCAGGATGAGATTGTTTTCTTTGTGTGAATAACGCTTTGCACAATAGCCAAAGAGTAAGAGTGATTTGATGGATTTGGAGAGTATAGACCACTGCTAATAGGATAAGTACGAAGGACTTTCTGGGAAATTGGACATTTAAGACCCGAGGGCTGCAACAGAACCGAAACGGATTAGAGCTGGAACCATCTCAGTCTTTTCCCCTTAATCTTATGCTTTTGCTTGCCTCTTTCTCTCTCATCTCCTTTCTCGCTCTTGTCTCACTGTCTTTTTTTCATCTCTCACTCTAATTATTTCTTGTTGTTTTTTAGTTTAAGGAAGAGATCTCACGGCGGTTCAAAGCCAAACAGGACCAGTTGGTTCTGATTTTTGCAGGGAAGATTTTGAAGGACGGCGACAGCCTCAACCAGCATGGCATCAAGGATGGCCTGACAGTTCACTTGGTCATAAAGACGGCACACAAGTAAGGCCACAACATTTACAAAGCTCACTGGTTCAACAGAATGTTTTGTAGCAGGCCTATAAGAAGGATTCATTGACCTTTGTTTTACTGGACATGCAATATAAGGTTTTGTGGAATTAAGTGAGATGCCTTTGTTGTTGGATTTAAGTTTAACTTTTTTTAAGGTGAACATTCTGCATTGTGGGTAATGTTCTCTGAGTTTTAATTGTCCAGGCACAGTTTTCACATGAAAATATATGAAGATACTGACCTTCTGATTTACCTAAAAATCATCCCTCTAGGGCAGGAGATGGCGCTAGCTCCTCGCCCTCAAGCTCATCCTCCACCCAAGCAGGCAGCACCTCCAGCCCCAGTCCAGGCTCCAACCCCTCTTCCACAGCGGGCTCCACTGGCCCCGCCCCACCACCCACACAGACACCCAACATACTGTGTGAGTCCACCTATTTGCAACTATTTACACTCGCACACCCTTTATTGGTTGAGCACCACAGAACTAAAGTGTGTAACAAACTGACCACCTCTGCCCCCTCCTCTGAACCCCTCCCCTCTCCCCAGCCGGCTTCGGTGACCTGTCGAACCTGGCCGGACTGGGCATGGGCTCGGCCAACTTCATGGAATTGCAGCAGCAGATGCAGAGGCAGCTGATGTCCAACCCGGAGATGCTGTCTCAGATCATGGAGAACCCGCTGGTGCAGAACATGATGTCCAACCCAGACCTGATGAGGCAGATGATCGTGGCCAACCCTCAGATGCAGCAGCTGATGGAGCGCAACCCCGAGATCTCCCACATGCTCAACAACCCCGAGCTCATGAGACAGGTGAGGAAAATTGGCAGGGCACAGAGGATGTAAGTGAGTGGTTCTTTAACTTTCTGGTTTGTGTATTTCTTAGTGCTTCTTTTACGGCCATTAGATTTTTTTGGCAGTTACTTTTATTAAACAAGTTTATATTGCTTGGCAAGTGCAAATCGCTCCCAAATGCAAAATTTTATTAGTCTGACTGACTGGTGTAAGAGCAGTGTGGGACTAAGTGTCTCTTATGTAGCCTGCACAGGCATGACTACATAAGATTCCCACTGCAAATTAGTCTAATCATTCATCTGACTGTCTGTTTAATGTTAACTCAACTGACTTACCTCTGACTTCTCTCTTTTCTCCTCCTCTTCCTGTCCTCTGTTCCTCCCCAGACCATGGAGCTAGCCAGGAACCCAGCCATGATGCAGGAAATGATGCGCAACCAGGACCGGGCTCTGAGCAACCTGGAGAGCATTCCGGGGGGTTACAATGCCCTACGGAGGATGTACACAGACATCCAAGAACCCATGTTCAGCGCCGCCAGAGAACAGGTAGCTGGGAAAGGTGTTTAATAATCAAATCCCTGTTTGTGTGCACTGTGTTAATCCTCGTCGGGATTTGCTTTCATGCATTTTATAGCCTTAATTACGTCTTTGTTTGCCAGTGTTAAGTGGCTTTATTTGAAAAACGATGCCAGGCTGCTCGTGACTGTCATGTCTGTGTTTTGCCCAAATTACTATATGTTGACTACAGCAGATATGCTAGATATGATTTTATTCATGATTATTACAAAAGTGATTTCCAAGTGGTTTATATAATATATATATATCATTTTTTGGAAATTCATTGTAAAATGTGTTCAACCTTCCTTTCTGTAGTTTGGAAGTAACCCATTCTCAGCTCTGGGTGGGAACTCTGAGTCTGGTGTCCAGCCATCGAGGACAGAGAACCGGGAGCCCCTGCCCAACCCCTGGGGCCCCCCGAGTTCCACCAACCCCTCTGAGAGCGGAGGGAGCACCACAGGAGGCACTGGCACCACCGGTGCCCCCAACCCCAGCGTGTCCAACCCTTTGGGCATCAACGCTGCCAGTCTGGGCAATGGTAAGAGAATGTGGGCTGTGACCTTAAATACACCTATTCAGTTAGTTTCATACCTCCATGCTAACTCAGTCAGTCACTCATTTATACACAGACACATAACATACACACATCAACTCCTGTCTTTTCTGTGTGTCATAGGCATGTTCAACAGTCCGGGCATGCAGAGTCTGATGCAGCAGATCTCAGAGAACCCCCAGCTGATGCAGAACATGCTGTCTGCTCCCTATATGCGCAGCATGATGCAGTCACTGTCTCAGAACCCCGAGTTGGCCTCCCAGGTCTGGAACGGAAAGACGCATGCGCACACACACACACACACACACACACACACACACACACACACACACACACACACACACACACACAGACAAACACACAGATTATAGATATATTAGATGGTAAACCCTGAAAGATTAGATTCAGAACCAGCCCCAGAACTCTTTGTTATTCTGATCTTGTACCACATAGCAGATTGATTGATTATATTGGACCCTGCGGTTTGTAATGAATTGTAAATAGGGAGATCTAGCTAGGCCTGTTGTGCATTAGGCCAATAAGCCCAGCTACTTAGTGCACACTCACACAGAACAGAGGGGATTGTCTCGTAAGCTCACTTGCATTTGCAGCAAATTGTAAGAAATAAACAACTTAGTTCTAACTTATTTGTGTTTAGTTAACAATGTTGTCTGTATGGCAAAACAGAATTACAGCGTAGTGCAGTACAAGTTTTGTCTGAAAACTAGGTTGAGGGATGCTGTTGAAGCAGATATAGTGTAAATATCAACTCCAGTGAGTAAGCAGCACAGCCAGAACTGGTATGTGACATTACACTGACACACTCTCTCTCTGTCTCACTCACTCTGTCTCCCTTTCTCTCTCTCTTTCACCATCTATCTCTTTCTACCAGGTTTTGATGAATAACCCGTTGTTTGCCGGAAACCCACAGCTGCAGGAACAGTTCAGAGCACAGCTACCTGTCTTTCTGCAACAGGTAACACACACATTTTTGTCCGGTCAATTTCGGCACTGTTACAGTAATTTTCTACATTTCTTTCCAAGTTTGTACAGTTTTCAATCTTCAATCTGTTCTTCAGTTGATAGTTTAGATGGATTGATAATCGATTGATTGGTTAATTCATTGTCATTCTGTCTGTTACAGATGCAGAACCCAGAGGCCCTATCAGTAATGACCAACCCCCGGGCCATGCAAGCGCTAATGCAGATCCAACAGGGCCTGCAGACACTGCAGACAGAAGCACCAGGACTCATGCCCAGGTACACACAGATGCACACAACTCTCGTTTTATTATTATTATTTTTTTTTATTGATGTCACACTAACATTCTCTCTCTTTTCTCTCCCAGTTTGGTGTCAGGTGGAATCCCGGGGATCCCCACAGGAGGGGGCGTGGCCCCAGAGAACCCTGCCTCCTCGCCCAGCACAGGAACAAACACCGCCCAGCAGCAGCTGATGCAGCAGATGCTCCAGATGTTCGCTGGAGGAGCAGGAGGAAGTGCAACGGTACACACACACACACACACACACACAAAAATGCCGTCCTTCACACCTGTATGACTTTTCATGCGTTATAATTATTCCCCCTGCAGACCCAGACCCCAGAGGTTCGGTTCCAGTCCCAGCTGGACCAACTGAACGCCATGGGCTTCATCAACCGCGAGGCCAACCTGCAGGCCCTCATCGCCACTGGAGGAGACATCAACGCCGCTATTGAGAGACTGCTGGGCTCACAGCCCTCATAAAGACATACATACTGACACACATACAGACACGAGCATACATACCTACATTCATACATTCATTCATACATACTTATTCATAAACACACCGAGCATCTACAGAGAACCAAGAGAAATTAAAGTGAATTGTCCCAAACCTTACAGAAGAAACTGGGGCAGGATGTGTAAGCCCCTAGTTCTACCGTCTCTTCTCAGATCATTCCCCCTTACCTATGGCCCCCCCTCCCTCTATTTTCTCCTCTTGGCGTCATCCTCAGACATCTCTGTCCCAGAGCGCTGCTGCAAAGCCGGACTGAACCACTCCTCCACCCGAGGGGTGTCGTGGCGCAGAGAAAAGGGGTGAAAACCTCTCCTGAAAAGGAATTCCCAACCATTTCTTCATTCATCCTTTTCTTCACATAAAGCTGGAGTCAACCCAGTCAGATGGAACGATCATGATGTTGCAGACAGAAATATACAGAATAGAGATTAAACCTAGGTGACATGTGATTGGTTTTTGTCTCTGTTGTGTACATGGCACCTGTGTGCTAATTTGCTAATATTCATCTTGAATATAGAGAGCTGCTGGTATAAAGACCGTAATCTAGAAAGAGAACAAAGGAAGACATCTTGTCCCTGCAGACATTCAACCTCATTCCTCCCTCTTTCCCCCTTCTCGAGATTTTACATAAATAGCTGTTTTTGCCCAACAACCCTTACTATTTATTGCAAGCGCTTAAGAAATGACGCCCCCCACACTTCCCTAAAGTTGTAATTTGTCATTCCAGATAAGAGTGCCCACTCAGCCATGGGTGCGCAGTGTCTTTTTCCCTCTTGAGGCACTACTGCTGTGCCTTCTGTCCTCCCCAGCCCTACAAGAGCATTGTCGCCAAATTACACCCCCCCACCAGGCTAATTAGAATCCACTGTCGGCGGTCCTCAATGACTTCAACACAGCATTATGCAGAACTTTACTTTCACCATAATCAATTATCAAGTCGTGGTTCCGAAGCAGAAGATGCAGGCAGAAAGAATATGAATGAAACAAACAAGCTTTCCTTTCATTTTAATCTGATTCTTTATCTATTTTATTTTTATTTTTTTGAGGTGCAGGTAGTACCTAGAGATAATCATGATTTGTCTCGCATAAAAAAAAAAATTGGAAATCAAGTGAGTAAAATATAATGGAAAGGCTTTAAATTTTTCTGGTATGGTGGCACCATACGCGTGTAAAATCAAGTTCTAGGGTTTTTTTTTTGCTTTTGAGAATCTCAGCATTGTAGTTGTGGTAACCTTGGCAACTGCTTCTATAGCTTTGCTTTGTCTGTTGACCTCAGCTGAAAAAAATCCATCTCCCAATTCAACATGTTGGAACTAACTTTTAACAGTACTGTACTAAAAAAATAAAACAAACTTGGTCAAAAACAGTCTCTTTGCCCGGTGTCAGTTGATGAGCTGTGTGAGAAAGAAAGGTGCAAGATGGCGTCTCTCTAGTATTCTGTCTTAAATTTCTTCTGGTCTTAAACTTCCACTGAAAGAACTGAGTTATACTCAACTATTGCTTGTTGTCAAATTCATTGTGAATTCATTGCTGCCTAATGAAATGTAATCATCTGCTTCTGGTTTCTGTGAGGGGGTTAGGCTTGCAGGGGTGAAACCCAAACCCAATTGTTTTTTTTGTTTTTTTTCCCTAAATATCCTTAATTTGAAATACGCATATCTAATTTCTAAGATGGACCAAATGCTTGCATTGAAAGGTTTTGGACATTATAGTAATGTACAAAAACATCTGCTTTATGGGTAATGGTTATCACATTCTCACTTGACGGATGTCCCCATCACCATGAAACGTGCGAGTCTGAATAACCTAATCGATGAGTCCTGACAGCCTTAAGCCTTTAATATTCCCATGGGAGCCTGAACTGTGTGTTAGCCTGATATTTGTATGTCTGAATTTGGTCCACAGTCACGAGACATTAAAATTAGTACATGTGCAGTCTTCATAAAATGCAACATTTATGAAATTGGCACACTAGTCATGGTCTCCACCTATGTGCCTTTAGACAGCAAAGTAGTAGCAAAATGGCGCACCTGTTACTCTGGTACACAGAGTAACAGGTGTTACAACAGTAACACCTGTTAGGTGAGATTCACTTTCGGACAAAGGGATAGAGGGACTGGATGAAAGGAGAGCGTAGGAGAGGGTGGAGGGTGGAGTCAGTTCATGATGACTGTGTGCTAGTGGTTCTACCTGTTCCACCTGCTCTCCTCCCCCCAGCCCTCCCAGGGTGTCAGCTGATGAGGGATCGGCAGGCCACAGGACTCCTGCCTGCTGCCTGTCCGCAGCCAGGAGCTTCCCCTATCCACAGATAAAGGAGGAAGAGGGTGCGTGCAGCTGAACCTGTTTCTTTCTTTCCTCCATTTTTACCTTTACTCTCTCCACACTGGAGAGGAAAACAACACAGAGGAGTGTGACTGTATCTTTTTCTCTCTGTCTCTTTTTTTCTCTCTCTCTCTCTCTCTGTCGGGATCTAATGGTGTAAACGGCTTCAGGATATTAACTAACAGTGAAGGAGGAACCTTCCGGGCACTGACTGAATGCAGCATGGGGTCTGACGAGGCGTACAACTTTGTCTTCAAAGGTAAGTCATGTTTGCTTAAACCATGATTGTTCAGGTGGAGATAAACTCAAAGGATACATATTTACCTAGAAGTTAAAGCTGACAGGTGCAAAGGGTCGACTCAGATCACAAGCTGATTCTGTGAAAGCACCAGAAAACTGTGAAGGGGAAGAGAGGGAAGGAGGAGAAGGAGGAAGTGTTAGCTTGCTATCCCTTTGGCAGTAAACCCATTTGACCTTTGACCTATTAGAAGTATATATCATCTCATGTTCCAACAATTCCATGCCCTACCTCTCTAAGAGGGGCTGTTGAGTGGTCTCTATGCTTATTTTATTCTACTTTTCTACTTTTCCATTCCATACATTCCAAAGCAGTGTCTGGTATGGGCTAGGTATGCCACGTTTACGTGATGTCACCAAGTCTGGCGTCTGGTGTCTGGCGACTCATGAGGGTGACAGCCGGCCTACACATGATATTGAAGGAGATTAAAGAATATCTGATTGACTGATTAGATAATATAACTATTGTTTCAACTAATTTCACATCACATTATACTTTTGAATTTGAGGTTTTCAAAGTCATAAAAAGCTCTGATTTGGTAATCGGTTCAAGTATTGATAATGAGTGAGTTTCTCCTTCTCATCCTCGTCCTGTCTCTACCTAGTGGTTTTGATAGGGGAGTCCGGCGTCGGGAAGAGCAACCTCCTGTCTCGCTTCACCAAGAACGAGTTCAATCATGACAGCCGCACCACCATCGGCGTGGAGTTCAGCACGCGCACCGTTCAGCTGGACACCTTCACCATCAAGGCTCAAATCTGGGACACCGCGGGCCTGGAGCGCTACAGGGCTATCACCTCAGCGTGGGTACACACACACACACACACACACACACATACACACACACACGCACCATAGGCACACATGAACTGATAATGAGGTGAGAATTATCACATCACACACAGTGTAAACAAATATTGACTCTGCTTTCAGTGCAAGCAATCACACTTTCCTGCAGAATATACACACATGCACACGCAGGTTCCAACTATTAGATCTAACCGATTATTTGGTGTTTCTTTGGGCCCAGGTATTACAGGGGAGCAGTAGGCGCTCTGCTGGTCTATGACATCAGCAAGCACCTGACCTATGAGAGCGCAGAGCGATGGCTGAAGGAGTTGTACGATCACGCCGACCCTCACATCGTGGTCATGCTGGTGGGCAACAAGAGTGACCTGGAGACCCTCAGGACCGTGCCCACAGAGGAGGCCAGAGGCTTCGCAGGTCTCTGTCCCTGATAACATTTATTCATTTTTTGGTTTAATATCATTTGGCCATGGCATCCTTACTTATTAGGGATGGGACGATATGCTTATCTCATACGATTCGATGCGCGATACGGGGTTCACGATTCGATACAACCACAATACGATAATAATAAATAAAAGTTCAATGACAACAAGTATGACTGTGTAGAATTATGTCTGTTTCTGAGCCACAAATTTTTCTAGAAATGGCATTAGCTAGAAACCATCTCAGTTGTGATTACAACTATTATCACGATAAATTTTTCTGCCCCACAATACATATCGTCACATTTTTTTATTGTGATATATTGAATTTCGATATATCATCCCATCCCTGTTGCTTATGGAGCAACGCTTTTGGTGTGGCCAAGCCCTTTTGGTGATAGCTTTACTCTCATGTTTATCTGTAGGCTAACTTCCTTTGGCTGGTAATGAACTATTACGCTAATAAAATATTCATAAAAACATATTTGTATCACTGAGGACATTTTGTTGATCACTGCAACAGTGATCATAAAGAGCTGTAGGACTGGAGCTCATGTTCAATAGGATGTGCAGTACCGTACATTTGATTCGTGTTTATTGATTGTGATGTTTGCTTTCATTTCTCTCTGACTCCCAACCAATCCAGAGAAGAAAGGTCTTATGTATATGGAGACGTCTGCGCTGGAGTCCACCAATGTTGAAGCTGCTTTCAATGAAGTCCTCACAGGTACAGATGTCAGTCAGTGTGTCCAAACACGCATCCTCCATTCAGCCAGGTGTTTGTTAGATTCTTTGACTAAATATCCTTGTGGCCTCTGTGTCTCCTTTACCAGCAGCAATCCATAAGAAGGTGGCCAGCAGAGAGGTGACCCGAGGCTCCATCAGTGCCGTGACTCTGTCCAACCCCGTCAGACCGGCCAGCGAGGCCCAGGAGCAGCGCAAGTCCTGCTGCAAGAACGTCTGACGGACTTGGGTACTGCTGACTGGTCAAAATCTGTTCTGTCTATCTCGACCTGGAATCATCATCGTGCTTGACTGTCTTTCAGGCTTAGGCATGATGTCATTCACACACAATTTGAAGAGCAAGGTACCTCTTTGACACTGGTGTAGTCAATGTACAAATCTCTTCAAATGCAAGGGCTGTATTTAACTCAGAAACAATGGATCAAGCCGTAGGAAAAAGCTACAAATAGTGAGAAAATTAATATTTTATATATATATATTTCTTGTGTAGATTGCTAATGGGCGCTTACTACTAGAAATAGCTGTGCAAAAAAAAAGTATTTTATCTCATCTTTGTATTTTTGAAGGGGGGGGGGGTTATGATGTTGGATTGTTTTTATAAACAAATGCACTGGGATTAACTTGGAATACATTATTTATGTTGTTCTGTCTGTGTGTAATTACCAAACAAAAACATTAAGTCATTATCTGCATAAGACAGACAATATAAAACAGATGAGAAGTCTCCAGGAGAGGACTGATATGAAATAAAGTCAATCTGTCCTAGGGTCGTACCCATGTACAGGCTTCGTGTCATGAGTCCAATGTGTTCTCTCTCCTGTCAGCCTGTAGATGGCAGTGCTGATGTTGAAAGTATCACAAGTTGAGTTTGAAGCGTTAATACTCAATAGGGCGATACATTTGTTCTCCCTGTAATTTGCTTATTAACTCAAATATGCATCATATTGCTCTCATTTCTTACTGTTCAATCCATTAATGGACATGATATGTTCATGTGGAGCTCCAGCATTGTCACCATTGCAGCAACCTGTGATGTCCTCTTGACAAGCTAATCAGCCCAAGGAGAAAGAAATGAATTTACTTTTTCCACGAATAGTAAATTCATTCAAAGACTTCATGGTTTTATGTCAGTGTGTGTGTGTGTGTGTGTGTGTGTGTGTGTGTGCGCGCAGATCATCTGCACACTATGGATTTAATTGGGCTGGCTCATGTGGCTTGGCTGAGAGAGTATAAATCTACAGCAGTGGTGGTTAATGACACTCTGGACAGATACTGCTCTATCTCTGGCTCACAGATGTGCATGAGGGGCCTTTACCCTGGTGTGTGTGTGTGTGTGTGTGTGTGCATATGTGTGCACTCGTGTGCATGTGTGTGTGTGGTGTCCCCAAGCAAGATTCCTCTGCCGGAGATCATTTTGCCACAGTGAAATGACCACAAAGGTTTTTATTAAGTTTCTCTTATGAAAATATGATAGGAGAGTCTCTGCACCGGGCAGTAAATGTTTAATTATTTCCTGTGAATGATGATATTTTTATGAGCTGAGTAAAAGCATCTGGTGTAATAATCCACGCAGGGCGAGCAGGCTGCACAGGTTGAAAGGCTGGTCATGAAATCCATAAATCTCACTCTGGGCTGGGTACCCGAGCCTAGAGGTAAGGGTTATGTTCACAAAAATCATGAAATTTAAAAATTACAAGCAGTCATCTGTTCACTGTGTCAGGATGACACAGAGACTGAACAGTGAGATGAGATTTTCTACTACTGCTCCACAGATTCTTGCAAATTCCTCCTGGATCTGTGCATGGAACACATTTTGACCCCTCCTCAAAGGTAAAGCCTTCACAGCAGTTGAAAAGTGTGGATTTAGCACGGACATGTGGCGGCTATTACCCGTACGCCACTCGACATGTGTAGCCTGTAAATGTGCGTCTAAAAACCAGGACTCGTACATGCTTAAGTGATGAGTGGCATGGGGGCTTTATCACCAACATGGAGCCGTGCATCTCCCATTTGCGATTCTTCCTCCTGCAGGTCTTCACTCTGCAGGGCATCTTGTCGTCCAAGTATTTACTGTGGCAACATCGCACCCGCATAGGGTTTTACTGTGACGTCTGTTGTTCCCATGACCTTTGACCCTAGGGAGCATGGACCTGTTCTCCATCCTGCTCAGATTCTTATGGGATCCATCGGCTCACTTGCTCTGTCTCTCTCTCTCTCTCTCTCTCTCTCTCTCTCTTTCTCTCCTGCCCTCTGACTCTCTGACTCAGTAGACTTTCTCTGACTTAGTGCCATTCTTTAACACACACTTATATTCACATACACACTCACAAAGACATCCATGCTCTCTCTCTCTCTCTCTCTCTCTGTCTGTCTTTTTCTCTAGACAGTAGGAATGAAGGAGACCATAGGAGTGAGTGGAACCTATCAAATATGATTTTATTCTCTAAATGCTGTCCTCCCCCAACACCCGGGGCATGGTGGGGTATGTTGTACAGCGAATCTGACAACTACAATGGATCCATTCTCCATGGACCTGAACCTGTTACTGACAGCTACACTTGTGTGCCCCCATTAAAAGTTACCACAGTCTGTCAAACAGGGTGATTTACTGCGTGGGGGGTTGTGTAATTGTGTGTGTGTGTGTGTGTGTGTGTGTGCGTGTGTGTGTGCGTGTGTGCCTGCATCTGTGCATGCATACACATGAACAAATGTACTTTTAAATACACGTGTGCGCGCAAACCTTCATTTCTGCATCATCATCCGGCACCTGTCAATGTATGTCAGTGGAGAGCACAAAAATTCAACATTTCAACATCAGCTGATATCACTACATAAATAGAATCAAAGTCAATGGCATGCAGATTACCATGGTGATGTTGTTATGGCGACCAATCAAAGGGAGAGGTGAGCTGATGGATGGCTGTGTTCAGACTCTCCACTCCTCAAAATACGGATAGAGCGGATAGAGCTGAAAACGAGCTGAGAGGTGGATTACTGCCTGGAGGTGATTTCAGACTGAGCGTTTAAGAGTATGGTAATCAGTCCTGCTTGAAGACTCTCACGCTTTCAGTCTCAGCTCAGCTCGTTATGAGTTTAAAGTGTGCTAAAAAGCGCTTTCCCTTGCTCTGTGTGTGTGTGTGCGTGTTTGTGTGTGCATGCGTGTGTTACCTACCCATAAACTCTGGCCAATTAACTCCTTTAAAAGCGGCTAATATCATAACACAGCCTGTTGTGCTTGGCTCTCCATATTCAGGGACCAGCAGGGGTCAGAAGATTCCTTTCTGGCATGCAATTAAACAGGTTGCCAACGACAAACAGAGCCGAGAGCCTCGGCGTCAGTCCACTTAACATAATATTACATACCTCAGTTGCCATGACAGCCGCAGTGTTTGTCTGTGAGTCTATGATGCTAAATAGCTGCAGGTGTAAAGTGATGCGTTGAGTGCTGTCCTCAGCTGATACACAAGACCAAAAACGTTGTAAAACAAGCTTCAGACAGGACAAGGACTGTCATTAACATATTGCTTTGGATGAGCCTGTGTGAAAGGTGATCCTATTGGTACATTTAAATGCAGGCTCAGTAATTTGACACATCCATAGATACCTGATGATGTCTGGAGAAGACAGTAGTATGGTATGGTAAGATGTAGTATGGTATTTAATGTAGAATATGTAGTATGTATATGTATATGTTTATGATGTATGAGGGTATGTATATGATATGGAGTGTAAAGCCCTTTGAGACCTGCCTTTTAGTCAGTGAATGGAAACTTGCAATCGCATTAGCACTTTACATTGCATAACTTCACATAAGTTATAACAAAAACTTTTTTTTATCGACCACAATGTGGAAATTTGTCTTTGGCTTCACCACAAGTAACAAGAAAAGACAATCAATACAAACATTGTAAACAATATAGACAATAAAAACAGTAAAAACAGTAACAGAATATGGTGCAGATGTGGTCTTGGCTATCCCACCTCAGCAAAATTACATTTTAGTTAATCCCACACCCCAGACCCTTGAAACTAAATTTCTAATTTTCTAACTGGAGTTGGTCCCCGGGCGCTGTACTGTGGCTGCCCACTGCTCCTAGAGTGTGTATAGGATGGGTCAAATGCAGAGGACAAATTTCCCCACAGGGATAATAAAGTATACAAATACAAAAAAAAAAGAAAGAATTTAATGATGCAAATTAGGGAGGGAGGGAGAACATTAGCACATAGGTTGTTTTGTCCCATGTTTCTGCTCACAGGATTTGATTTTTCCCTAGTCTGCTCTGGGTTACAGATGAACTGTAACCCAGAGCTGCCCTAACCACAGATCTATTTGTTGGCCAAACATACTATCAATCAGAACCAAGTTTCACACCACCACTTCAAAGATGATTTCTTACCTTGGCACAACTCTTGTGCAGACGCTTGTGAAAGGAAGACACCTGGATAAAACTAGAATATGGACTCCAAGCTTTGCGGCCCCTGACTCCGAGACAAGGCTTAGCTTTGGGGGAAGAGAAACCTCTCAGCTGTTCCTTCCAGGGCAGGAAAAAAGCAATAATACCACCCAGCCCCTAAAAGTGCTCTGCTCTTTCTCAAAGGAATACAAAGCGTCTGGCAATACAGTAAGTGACAAAAGGGGCGTTAAATTGAGTTTATGAGCAGATATTTCCATGTGTGTATTTTTCTCCCTCTCTGCTTTTGTTCCATGGAGCTGTTGGATGGAGGTACAGTCCAAATGAAATGGCTCACCCAGGAGATAGGCCCTGTTCATCATGACTCAACGCTTATTCTTCACTTTAAAGTTCCACTTAGGACTCTATTCTATGAGTGCACATATTTACAAACCCATCATATTTCACTGAGTGATCCTGAATGGAGCCTATATACTGTATATGTCCCATGCTTTTGTCCTATTTCAGCATACATCAATGGATGTTTTGGAGTTTGTTTTGTAGAGATTCTGGGATCCATTATCTAGTCTGACTGCTCTGTATACTGTGTTAGTCTCTAATCAGATTTATGCTCCATGTGCAGCAATCATTCAAAGGCATGTTAATTCAAGCGCAAGAACACAGAGAGGCAATGCATGCATCGAGGACAACAGCTTGTTGAATTGCCAGTGTTACTGAGCTAAATCTCCCTGGAGTGATATAATATAGGAAAACACATGTTGTTGTCCATTTTCCTGATACTGGGGGAAACATGGTTGGACTGGAGGACAGGAAAGTTGAACCAAGGTCACACAGCCAAGATACAGAACATTTGAACTCCCTAAGGATGTGTGTGCTTGTGTGCGTGTGAGAGCGACAGAGAGAAAGAGAGAGAGACAGAAAGAGAGAGCGGGAGAAAGGGAGCAAGAGAGACATAATGAGTCCTTTTAAGTCTGAGTGATCACATGCATATGCATATATGTATATGCCTGCATAAATGCCCGTGTACGTGTACATGTCTGTGATGTTTTCAGCTGGACTGGCGTGTGTGCGTGTTGCGTGTGGTTTCCTCCCAACACAGGGAAAGCTCCGGGACACATCTAAAAATACCAGGCCCAGGAGGAACGCAGTGAGGATGTGAAGCGCTTTAGCATGAAAACACAGTTGTCCTTCCAAAGCCAACAGGCTGGGAGGGAAGCCTGCAGACACAGTCGCACTGTGGCCTGGAGGGAGTGAATCACCGAGTGAGGAGGGATTTCCCCTTTTCCTGCAACTCAGACACTGACCTCTCCTGACTTTAATATCTAATATTACCTGCAACACTGAACATGTTACTTTAGTATAAAAAAACAGAATATGGTTTCTCCTTTATTGCTGATTGATCGAGGAATGTTTTGTTGCTGTATACTGTGATGCATATTGTATAGCTCAATGGGTACAGCAAGGCATTGACACTGCCATGGTTTGATTGATTCCCAGTGGGGACCCCCAAGCTAAAAATGAATCCACTTATGGGACTGTAAGGATAAAAGTGTTGGCATATGGACATATGGGCTGTATGCCATATTAATAAGATATGTATATGCTAAACATCTGCTATTTCAAACCCAAATATATCCCTCTCTGTGTGTGTGTGTGTGTGTGTGTGTGTGTGTGTGTGTGTGTATACATATGTAGGGGGGGAGGGGGGTAGCTGCCTTGTAGAACTAATTAGGGGTAGTACACACACTGAGGTCACTTCCCTGTATCTACTGTATGAAAAAAACAGATATGCAGAGGATCTAGAAGCAGGAGCAGTGGTGTGTGTCTTGTTGAGCACGAATCCTGGAGTGGAGTTGGAGGAGGAGGAAGAGGAGGAGGAGGAGGAGGGGGCGGGTAGTTGGGAGGAGGGAATCCAGATGAGAAGGAGCAGCATCGTTGGTGCAGGAGAGAGAAAGAGAAGAGACAGGGGGAGTGGAGGAGAACGCGCGTGCCTCTTCTGTGCCTGGAGATGAAAGACACTTTTACCTTACAGTCAACCGTCGGATTTCAATAGGTGCCGTCATGTATTTTGGTACGTAAACGATCCGTTATCTTATGTAATAATGCAAATGATTTTACGTTTTTGGTTGATAATAGCGCAGCGGAGGCACTTGTTGCTATGTTGAAATGGATGTAAGCTTTATTTCGCTGGACTGAAGTCAGTCAACTGCACGCTGGAACACACAGAGGTAGAGATACTGCGGTTCATTCACCGCACCTCGCAACCTAATATTAAACGCTCAGATTAAGTGATGTAGGATTATTTTTTATTTTACAGCTTCTTTGTTGCGTTTACGGTATTTGCAATAGCCCTTACGGAAATAAACTATTTAAGAGGGATACTATAGGCTACATATCATAGCAAAACTACAGGTCAGAGAACTGTAGCAGAACACAGAAAATCCTACAGTAATGTCATTGGAGATAAAAATGAAATACTATAGCCTACGAAGTAAGATAAGGTCACGAAAATTCACTGTGGAGTACTGAAATTCCCTATAGGATTATTATAGTGCTTTTTAGTTATTCGTGTTCTTACTTCAAACAAGTTCTTTTTTTGGATTGCACAAGTGAATAATGAACAGTCGCATGCTGATTTCTCATTACTTTAAAGGGCAACTGCTCTGTTACAACTATCCTCAACACACCTTTCATACCGCCTTCAGATCCTCAACGTGTGTTTGACAGATAGGAATGCGTGTGTGTGTGTCTGTGTGTGTGTGTGTGTGTGTGTGTGTGTGTGCGCGCGCGCGCGCGCGTGCATGCGTATATATCCAGCCTCTGATCTCAAACACCTGTTTCTTGTAACTAACAAATTCTTGTCATTTCACACAAGAACGACATCAGTGTGTGGTGCAGTCAAGGAGTCAATAAGCTCAGACTCAGAAACACACAGGCACACTTACACATAGCTAGTTATAGGCAGTCAGGCTAATGGTGGAGCGGATGGGTGTGCGTTGAGATTGTGATTATTATGATTACACATGCGGGCTGGTCCTGAATCAAACTGTAATCAAGCTCAGAGAAAATGCTAAATACAAAATAACCCTCCATAATCAGGACTGGCAACACAAACAAGTGCTAATCACACAGCACTTTAATGGCCTCATTGAATCAGAACTCTGAGTGTGTGTGTGTGCGCGCGCGCGCGCGCGTGTGTATGTTCCATTTCAAGTGTGTTCATGCTTGTGTGGAAGTGTATTCATATAATGTGTCTGTATGTGTCTGTGTGTGTGACTATAATTATGTGTGTACTTGTATGGGAGTTTGATAGTGTGTGTGTGTGTGTGTGTGTTGTGTGTGTGTGTGTGTGTGTGTGTGCCCGTGCATGCACCTTGTCCATAGCTGTAGTTTGAAACTATGTAGCTTATTTCATTACCCATTCATTTCCTCCTGTGTTAAGAGCACAGTAGGCTCCCCGTGACTTTTCACATCACCACTTTATATTCAAGGAAAGCTCTCATACAATGCATGACATTAGTGTGACTCTCTGGGTATTAAATGGTGTTAATGATTTCCGTGTTGGATTAATAATAGTCTTATACATTTACAGTATAATAAAAATCAACTGAGCATGTTCATATCTCATTCAGAAAAGTATAATACTCTCATAATGAATTGTGCTATTCATTCAATATAGAAAGGTATCAAAAAGTCATTTTAGAACGGTGATTTAATTTCAAGTATTGGTATTAATACATTTCTACCCAGGCTTAGTTCCGGTAAGCTGCAGCCATCATAAAAGTTCCACATCATACTGCTCAAGAAGAACAATTTGAAAATAAATAAATAAATAGATAAAATAAATAAAAAACAAATACAAATGCAGGGTAGATTTATGCAGGACTTGACTGTGACAATCACTGCCAATGTGGATGAGTGGGCTTTTGAAACACAGATACTGAAACAAGTCCAGTCAGATCCAAGATCACTTTATCTTTACCACAGAGGTGACAGTCTAATAGACTATATGTTCATTTGTTAGAGCAACTTTTTTTAATCTTTTATTTATTTCCCTCTGATCTATCAGTTTTCATAAACAACACATGTTATTCTAGAAAGGTAACACCTCATTTGCATCCAGTCATTCACCTGCATGTGAATGATCATTATCTGCCTGCCTGTCTCACCCTGCTGCCTCCTAGGTAATGTGTGTCAGACCGCTCTGCCCCCGCTGGCCCGTCCGGCGGTGGGCAGGACCCCGCCCTCCCCGGACCTGAAGCCCCTCCTTCCCTTCCACCTGCTGCCCGGATTCAGTGACGTGAGTAGTGTCAGTCATCGCCATTGCCATGGTAACCGCTCTCTCACTGACCGTACCCTCTGCCATTTTCTCAGAACCCCAATCATTTATTTGATCACACTTTCTCCTGTTAGTGGAGGTGGTAAGTTTGTTTGATGGAATAATACGTGGGTTTATTCTCCCTGCCTCGGTTTATTTTCAATACACAGATGCATGAGTGCACTGCCTACACCTTTCCAAATATATCGCTTGTGATGCAGTGAGCGGTGACATTTCCACACAACCTGGGGGGTGGAGCTGGATCCTTGGTGTGTTCACACTAAGCTTTTCTTAGAGCTGTCTGCCTCTGTGTTTGTGAAGGGTGAGTTCACGGCAGGTAGAAGGTGGAGAGAACTAAAGCTCTGAGGAGAGTTGAGGTGTCAGGCAAGGGGCGAGGGCTGATGCCTGCTCTACTGGGGAATCGGCTTGTACTTCTTACTAGACTGGCTGTTCAGTTGTGACGTACAAACTTATGTTTTTTCCAGGTTGACTGTATGAACTATGAAATATAGCTAAATGGTTCAGATGTATTTTCTCACAATAAGAATTGTGTTGGCCTTGCATTTCTAAGACTTGTCTGTCCGCTTTTCTTTGTGTGCATACATTTGTTGTGAGCGCACAGAAGTAACAAAGGGAGCCAAGAAAGCATTATGATGGATTTTGTTTTCTTTTTTCAGTCCACTCACCAGTTCCAAACCCTCTTAAGATGAAACCAGCAGCTGAAAGCCACTCTGAACCCCCTCACTGAGACTGGCCGAAGCGAAATTTACCATTTTCATTTTGTTCCTCCCCTCTCTTTACTTTTGTCTCATTTCTAAACCATGATGTGCTCTTACATGCGGATGTGTTTAGGAGTGAGAGAGAGAGATAGATGGAGAGAGAGAGAGAGAGAGAGAGAGAGAAATTGAGGGTCTTGGGAGAAGGAGCGAGAGAGGATTGTGTGTATGTGTTTGCATTTGCCAGACTGTTGGTGTGCAGTGTGTGTTTGTCTGTTTGTTTGTGTGTGTGTTGTCTGTTTGTTTGTGTGTGTGTTTGTGTTCGTGTGTGTGTGTAACCTCTCTCTTTGTCAGAGAGCCATTCCGCCAGCTGATGAGAAGCTAAACAGACATTGGTCCGGGTCTCGGTCCCCTCCCATTCCATTTCACCCTGCTCTCCTCTCACTCCTCTCTCCAATTTTCTCATCCATCCCATCCACTTTCTTTCTATTGCTCCTGCTCCATCTCCCTCTCCACTTCACCTCTCTCTTCATATGTATTTTCCACTTTATCTCCCACTGTCATTTTTCCCATAACCCAGCCTCTCATGCACTTTACTTCACTTTCAATATTTTGCAATGCCTCATCTCTCTATCACTTTCTTTCTCCTCTGACACTCTCTTTTTCTTTTTCTCCCTTTTTTCTGTTACCTCCCTCCCTTACCAAAAATAAAAATAAAAAATGCCCATATTTTATCAAAATGGCTTGTTAACCTGATTCACTTTTCCTTGGCTCCCCCCATTGTGGAATGACCTTCCCATTCCACAACAGCAGACTCACTCCCCAATTTCCATCAGCTGAAAAACAAAACAAAACACATATCTTCAAGTATCTCACACCACCCTCTCCCCACTGAGTCACATCCCCTCTCTATTCACTCTAATTGCTGCCTAAAAGTCTTTTCAGTCTCTCTCCTTAGCTTTCATTTTATTCCATTTCTCCATTTAATAGCGCTTATTTTTTACATGATCATTCTACAATCACGGGAATATTGTCGGTGCTCTACAAGGCCCTGGCCCTTGCACTCCTTAGTATTGGTTGCTTGTTATTTTGGAGATCTAGGAATGTGAGCTTATTCTACTGTTGCACTCATCCTGAGTTGCTCTGGAAAAGAGCGTCAGCTAAATGCCTGAAATATAAAATGTAAATGTTGCTCAATTGTGGCATAGCAAGAGCCTTCTCTTCCTCCAATTTAGATAATAATTAGTATTTAAAAAAAGGATAAGTCCTCAAATGTCACGACTTTGGAGGGATTTCAAGGTGTTTAAGGTATTTTCAGTTAGTGTAAAATGAAACCTATGGCCAAAATGACTAATAGATAATCTCTATAATGGAAAAACAAGCTGAACTATGGTCTATCAATGCAAGAACAGATGTCAAAAACACTGATATTGTCTTCGAATCAGAAAGCGCTCTATAGTGTAATGGGAATCTTCTTACTCTCTTACACTGCTGCTGATTTGAACCTGTGGGTGTTAAGTAAGTGGGCACACAGCTGAACTCTGGCTGCCTGCATATTCTCCTGTAAATGTGTGTGTGTGTGTGTGTGTGTATGTGTGTCTGTGTCTGTGTGTCTGTGTCTGTTTCTGCAACTGTAAAGGTCTGCCTAGGAGTTTGTTTGGTGCCCACATGTGGGTTGTCACGGTTACTAGGATGTGTGTGTGTGTGTGTGTGTGTGTGTGTGTGTGTGTGTGTGCGTGTGTGTGTGGATGTGGATGTGTGTCTGCTTGTCGTGAGCCACAGATCCAGTGCTTCTAATGGGGGCTTCACTGGGCAGCTTGGCTTGCGGTTTGACAAGGTTTGCTGTGTGTTTCTTTTGGGACGGAGACAACAGGGTACTACTTTGTCCAAATGAATAATCATTTAAATCACAAAGACACAACCGCACCCGCTCGTTCATCATAACTGCTCCTATTAGGCCCTGACGTCATGCACTCGCCCATAAACTGTCACGCTGGTACACAATGTAAATCCAGGAACATTCATTATTATAAATATTGAGGCTGTTGACTGCGCTCCAGGTAAAAGTCTGCTTTGCTTCACTTGGCCATATGTTGCAGCCATAACTCACTCCCTGGGGCAGAACGTGTCTGACACAACACCACTGCTGTGTGTGAGGAGGTTTCTAGAAGGAACACACTCATTACAATCGATGTCATATATTGGATGTTGTATTTATGTATTATATAATCCATCCTCCCCATTGATATTCATGGGCATATGTAGAGGTAGTGCTTGGTAGGTAGGAGGGGAGGGAGAAAGACAGCAATGACTTGGTTGATACAGGTGATACAGTGTGTGTGTGTGTGCACATTTGAGCACATGTGCATATGTACAGGAGCAAGACAGAAGAGAGAGAGAGTAAGAAGGCGAGAGGAGGAGAGGGCAGTATGACTTTGCCACAGGTGCTTGCTGGAGTGGGAGTGATGGATAAGACAGTGGGTCCTTGGGGAGGAATGAAGGTGACTTTGATCAGACAGAGAGGAGGGGAGAGGTGTAGGGCGGGAGGCAGAGGGTTCAGAGGGGAGCAGATGGAGGGGTGAGGTGTGTGGAATGTGTGAGGGAAGGTCAGATGGTGATATAGGAGCCTGGGGGGCTGGGGGTGAGGAGGGAGCAGATAGTGGGAGGGACGGAGACAGGCTTTCGCCATGTAGTAAATGTTTTGACTAATCTTCAGATGGATACAGTCAGATTCCCATACCTTTTAACATGAATATGGCCACTTTACATGTATGACTTCCACTAGGCTATTCATTTCATTATATGATTTCTTAAGTTTTATGATTACATGACTTATAATTTCCATATAATACAAGAACTCTAAGTGATTTCATATAAAACTATGTGGTTGAGTAATGGCTGTTTAACATTCACCAACAGCTCCAGATAAGAGGAGAGAGATAGAGACCAGTGACTGGTACATTCCAATGCCGTCCTCTAGAACAATGATCAAAGATAACAAGAGGGATCACACACTGACGAACACACACGCACACACACGCACACACACACACACACACACACACACACACACACACACACACACACACACACACACACACACACACACACACACACACACACACACACACACACACACGCACACATCTGTGTCATGAAGGAAACAGGAAAAACCGCCAATTCAGTACTATAGGTTCATCTACCTCATAGCACTAGTTGGCCGACCCATAGCACAGTATACATTTCTGCATTAGTCCTAGCCAGATTTCCATATTTTCCAGATTTCCTACTGGTTATGACTGATTAATCACTTATTATATGGCTCTCTCCATTTCATCATAGGTAATAGCTTTGTTTTGCTCCACATAGGCCGGCTGGATTTTATTGTAGTGAGTAAATGTGCCCATTAAACCTTCCAGCAGGTAATGTCCAGAAGCACACTGCACAGTGTGGTCAGATACTGGTATAGTTTATGTGCACACACACACACACAAATAGACATGGGTAGTTTTACTGCCTGTTTCTTTATGCTCGTAAAGAAACCCAGTCTAGCATTCTATAGGGGTGAGGGGTCCATGATTTTATCATTAGTTAGTTACCTTTTGTGTGTTCAAGTTATAGGGCACCACAACAAGACACATGATTTCAAAACCACAAAGCTTTGGTCATTTCTGAAAGGTAAAATGCCTTCTTTTAAAAGTGCACAACACCATGAATTCCCCCTGCTAGGAATGTTTCAAAACCCCACCTTCATTTATAACAGAGTGGAAAGAGTGGAAAGACCATCAGCAGGGTCTCCTCAGAACAGGGCCGGGTGGGGCCAGCTTGACCTTTAAACTTGTTAGGGCGAACCTAAAGACGCCTTGAGAGCACAAGACCTGTCATTTACACACTGCCTATATCTTACGGGACGGACCCTCCTGTTGCTTTTATGTGTGACTGGGCGCCAAACAACCTCCTCCCAGATTGAACTCCTTCTTCACCCCTAATCTTTGCCCTAAGAAACCCTAACTCTTTTTTCTCTCTCCTGAGGTGCATATTAGTTTTCAGATAGCCTATCATTAACATTTTAAATGATGACTTTCACTACCTTGTACATGTTGCACAACCTTAACCTCTTGCTCCTTTGCTGCAGATGGATTATGTCCACAAGGCCCTGATTGGTCCAGGCTTTGGGGTAACCACGCCCCTGAAAAGGAAACCCAGTTCCTGTGGAGTTTGCCGTCTGAGATTCAACTCTGAGGTGGGTGGTGTGGGAAACTCACATTTCTATTGTTTTTCTTTGAGGGTGCTTTTATTTCTCACACACACCCTGCCATGACAGTTTAGCGGCTGAAGAGACTCGCCTTTGTGTCGGGCTGTTTTACTGGTTCTGAGGTGTTAAAGCTGCCTCATAAAAGTACCTCTGAGTGAATATCTTCATCACGTGAAATGTGGGCACTTTTAATATTTAATCTTTGGAGAACATATACATTTTTAAGATACATATCTTAGCCGATATTGATGTCAGTGGTTCATTAACTAGCAGCATATATAGAGTATATGTATATATATATTCAGTATATATATATATATATATATATGTATAGAGAGAGAGAGAGAGAGAGAGAGAGAGAGAGTAATTCATGTACAAACTTTTGCCATCTTGGCCTCCTGGCTTCAGACTGCATTGAGGAGCTGTTCTGTTTCATTTGTCTTATATAATGTTGTTTTTAATTCATTTCTGGTATTTGTTTTGTTTATCTTATTGGCTTTGTTATTCCTAAAGCATTGTAACACTGGAAAGCATTGTAACACTGGAAATAAAAAAAATAGGAAGGGGATAGATAGATAGATAGATAGATAGATAGATAGATAGATAGATAGATACATACATACATACATACATACATACATACATACATACATACTGTAGATACATATATAGATAGATAGATTCAGACAGCAGAGGCAGCAGGCTTGTCTAAGGTTAAATAAAAACACTGTAAATGATCCATTACGAAACAATTGTGTGCAGTGAGTTGAAGCCCTTGTTGTTTGCCTGCTGTGTACGCAGACGCAGGCTTCGTCTCATTACAGCGGCACCAAACACGCCAAGAGGCTGAAAGCTCTGGACACCCTGGATTCTAAGATCAGGACCTCTGAACCAGTCGTCAAGGAAACCACGTCGCAAATCCTCTCGTCACCCTGCTCACAGCCCTGCAGCTCAGACGCAGCATCAGGAGGTGTGTGTGTGTGTGTGTGCGGGCACGCATTCTTCCATGTGTGTCTGTGTATGTGTGTTGCACGCATCTGTGGATGTAACACGCGCATGTGTGTGTGTGTGTGGCTCAATGTGTGTAGACATCAAATGCATGAAAGGGCTGGATCTTTGAGTGTACAGATCATACCTTATTTTCCCTGTCACGACTTTAACTCTTTGATGTGATAAGCCTCCCGCTGCTTTGGGTCTCACACTGTAGGGATTAAAGGTTCAGCATTATCCTCTGCTCCTTCTTCATGTCTGCATTTACCAACCTCATCCAATGGCCTCCTGAGATCAAAAACACACAGCGAATGCTTAGAATGTGGTCTGTGTGTGTGTGTGTGTGTGTGTGTGTGTGTGTATGTGTGTGTGTGTGCAAGCATGTACATGTGTGCCTGGAAGTATGTCAGCAAAAGTGTGGGGGTGTGTCAAAGCGTTTGTCAACAGCTTTGCAACCTGAGTGTATGTATGTGTATGTGTGTATGTGTGTATGTGTGTGTGTGTGTGTGTGTGTGTACATACACGCCTGTCTTGATGTGCTGCTTTTGCATGTGTGTGGGAGTTAAGGAATGAAAATAATAAATTCTGCTGCGAGCGAAAGAGCGAGAGATTGAAGAATTATACTTGACACCGCCAAAATGAGGGAGTTTGTTTGCAAGAGAGCGAGCGAGCGAGAGAACAAGAATGAGTTATCATTTGCAGTTTGGAGTTAGTTTTGCAGGAGTGGATGAGACAGCAGGAGAGCTCTCTGAAGATTACTTTAGCAAACAGCCTCGTTGGCCTCTGCGAGTGGGGAATCAATGGTAACGAACAGACACCCACTCAGCATGGCAGAGATAATCATTGTTATTAGCAAGGCGTGAATCCTTAAATCAGCGCGCTTTCCTCTACAAGTCAGTCTCACAAAAGATAATAGAGCCAAATCGTCTCCATACAGAGCTGTTCGTTTAAGTACTGGGAAGCAGATCCTAGGGGAAATCATTGATTATTAGTAAGATTAGAGAGGTTGATAGAGCTCATAATCATCCGTAGCCTGGTGTGTTTTATCTCTCTCTCAGTAATGGAATTGGTGTTTTGTGGTGTAAGCATTAAGAGTTCAGGAATTTGATAGAAGTGGAAAAATGCTCAAGTTTGTCTCCTTAGCACCCCTCTCTCTCTCTTTCTCTCTCTCTTATAAATACACACGCATGCACACACAAACACACACACACACACACACACACGCACGCACGCATGCACACACACACACACACACACACACCGCCATATGCACTCTGTCCCTTGCTCTTTCTTTCTCCTCTCACCATCTCTCTTTGTCTCTCTCACACACACACTACCCACTTTATCTTATTAATCTGCTATCTTTCTATTTTATTCTGGTTTCAATGCAGATCCTCCAGCACCAGCACCGACCCCTGCCTCAGAGGTGCTACCATCGAGCAGCGGTCCTGCTGAAACCCTGAAGCTGCCCACTGACCTCTCCCTGTCACCTTGCCTGAGGACAGAGAAAGAGACGCAAAGAGACGGAGAGGTGGAGGTGGAGGCAGAGGAGGAGACGGAACAAGAGAAAGCTATGCGGCTCCTCTACTGCTCCCTCTGCAAGGTGGCTGTCAACTCTGCCTCCCAGCTCCAGGCCCACAACAGCGGTGAGAAACTTTCTCACTCGGTGTGTACGCACCCTGAATTAAATCCTAGTTTGATGTAGCCTCTACTTTTGCTCTGTTTGCTCTCGGTCTGGGCTTTAATCCCTGATATGACTTTGTACCTGCTCAGGCACCAAGCACAAGACGATGCTGGAGGCTCGGAGTGGGGATGGAGCCATCAAGTCCTTCCCCAGGTCGGGGGTCAAGGCCAAGTTGGCCACGCCATCCGAGTCGCCAACTGGACTCCAGAACAAAACATTCCACTGTGAGATCTGTGATGTGCATGTCAACTCCGAGACCCAGCTCAAACAGGTTAGTTGTTGAGAATGTCCACCGACAAATATGGATGCACCGATCAATCAGCCTACTACTGGTGAAAATTCACACAATCGGTCATCAGCCGATGGTTTCAAAATTACCAGTTGTTCTCCCCGATTGTTAGGAGGCAGCACAGTTAAATATTTCAACACCACAAATGTTACTTTCTCACACCTCAGAGGCAATCTCTCTGGCATTCAATGGCATTTTTGAAAGACAGAAAATTGAGACATCGAGAGTTCATGTATTGAGGTACAAAGCAAGAAACATGGCTAATGTTATGGAGGACAGCAGCGTTGCCAGTTTACAGTGCATGGCACACACACTGCAATTAGCTCTTAATGAAGGCATACTATGTCAGTGGAGCGTGATGTAGTGACTTTGTGCAGAAACACAGTGGACCACTTCAAACATTCCCCACTAGCTTATTTGCATCTACAAACTCTGCAGCTGCAGTTGGGACTGCCACCACTGCTATCTGGAATAGCACCTTTTACATAATGCAGAGTTTTCAGGTGTGAACTCGCTGCAGATTATGACATACCCGCGACACTAAGCACACATCACTGGGGATATGTGGAGAACATGCTTACACTCCTCTCTCCATTTGAACAATTAACCAGAGAGATATGTGCCTCTGATGCATCTGCATGTGCTGCCAATGTGATTCCCCTGTTTGGAGCGCTTAGTCAGATACCGAGCAAGGAGGCAGACAGCAAGCGTGGAGTTAAAATGCCAAAAAAACATGCTTTTAGAGGCAGTTAATAAATACTTTACTGTATCGCAATGATGTTGGACCCTGAGGTACAAAGATAATTTCTTTGACGTGGATCCAAAACAACATGCACGAGCAATGATTGAGACACAGCTGGAAATGTCTGGATCTATATAGACTTTACTGTTGGGCTGGATTTTGCAGTTGAACTAGATATGGGCGTATTTTCTAAATATTAGGCCGGTCTGTCTTTGTTATTTGTCTGCAGTTTGTAGAGTTGTAGAGAGTACTGTTCGACATGTTCAATGAGATGTCGAGGTTTCTCTTTTCCCGTCTCCTCCTCTGCCTCCACCTCCAGCTCTCCGTCTCTTTGCGTCTCTTTCTCTGTCCTCGGGCGAGCTGACAGCGAGGGGTCAGGAGGAGCGCATCCGTGCAGCAACTGTGGTGAATATCTCACAGAAGCCCCCATTCCTAGACACCAGAGCGCACTTATGTACTGGAGCACTAATCACAGCCGATTCCCTGCATTGGCACAAGCAATTCATACAATCCACCGTAAACAGTGCAAAGTGCATATCTATAAGAAAACATTACAGCTGGGCTGTAATGTAATTGTGTTGTTTGCATGTTCTGGATCCAGGACTGTCTTCCCTAGTCTACTGCACTAAAACTAACATTTAATGGGCCTTAATGGCAAAAGCACAAACTGTCTGTTCCTGAAGTTCAACGGACTGTAAAAGAATGTGTGTATCTGATATATTCTAATTTAATTTATTGCTATTTTTTATTTGTGGTTCAGGTACTTGATTTTTATTTGTTTATAAGATACTTTTGCACACAAAAAATTGTAGGCCTATTTATTTTGGTTTTCTTAATTTTTGTTATTTAAACATTGAAGTTATAGGCAGGCTTCACAACCATAAAAGGTCAGGTATTTGCTCGATTTGGAACAATGTTGTTGAGCAATCGATAATCACTATCAGCCAACACTTTTCATATCGGTGCCTCCCTACTGAAAATCAAAACTCATACAGGTTAGTTGTTGAAAATCCACACAAAAACAAAGGTCAAACACAGTTTAAATAGGTTAGTTGTTATATGTTTCTGATCGAGACACATTTCAAAGAGAATAGTTGCTATACTGGCCAACACTTAATCAGTTAGGGAGAATGTTGAGTAGGTGGGACAAGAAGTGGGCTAATCACATGAGTTAGATACTCGTTAATTCTTCTCCTGCATGCAAAGCTATGAAAAGGTTAGCTGTCATGCCGCTCACACAGCCGAGTTCTGAATACCGCCTCAAAGACATCAACAGAGACATCAGCACTTTATTCATTTATTCATCATGAACTACAGACAGGCAATTCAGGACCATGCATATTTTATAGCATGTCTCACTGCACCCAAAATGTGAACACCTCACACCTGTCGCTGCAGGTGAGTTAAACCCACAGATCGTCCCTCAAGATAATGAGCACAAAGATACTAAACCTGGCCTATTTCAGCAAGCATCTGAGCATGTTGTTAGCATCGCCATGCGTGATGTGAATGCACTGCGCTGGTCCTCGTAATCAGGACTGTTTAAAAGTTAACTTTGGCCAGGTGCTCATGAATATTCAGCGGTTCACCACTGATTGTGTGCTGCACTAGGCATGGCCATCTGTTTACGCTTGTCAGTCAAAATCAAAAAGATTTTCAAACCCGCCCCTCATGAATATTCCGAAGCTCATGGACAGAGCCGACAAAATATCAGCATTCCGTCAGAGTTGTCAAGTTGTTGATTAGGTTTCCTTTAATTTCCTCTTCACTGATGAATCTTTTTTCCGTGGCTTTATCTTTCTTTGTCTGCTCTGTCGCTGTCTGTCTTTCTGTGTTTATGTGTCTGTGTCTCTCCACCTCTCCAGCACATCAGCAGCAGGAGACACAAAGACAGAGCAGCAGGCAAACCAGCCAAGCCTAAGTTCAGCCCCTACACTCCCACCCAGCGTCTCCACAGTTTCCAGGCAGTGAGTACTCTGCTATCGTTTGATTTACGTTCGCCCCTCATCGTGTTTGCATACACAGATTGATTCTCGAGAGCCTCCTCCAGGCATCTTGTCTCATTGCATCTATTGCGAAATTCACCAGAGAGGAGGGTTGAAGAATCCTCCAACCTCAAAGGGAGACGACATGAGCAAAGAGAGCCAGTCTTGATAAGATATTAATGATTGTGTGTCCAGAAATGGTGTAGTGGTTAAAACCCTTTGCCACTGGAACCACATGTACCAGAACCTTCTCTCCTCACTGCAAAAATTGTCAGACTTGTTAAGTTATTGGTTAGGAAGGATTTTTTTTAGAGAAATCATCTTACTGCACTGGCAGCTAATTTTCAACAAATTAGCCTCTGATGATTTCTTGAAAGAAGTCATATTATATCTGCATATATCAAGTGCAATTTATTGAAACCAGCAAGATTATCTGCCAGATCTGAAAGATTATTTGACTAATTATGACTAAATATCATGAATTAAGCTTGATAAGTTTGGAAACAAGATAAAATCACTTGACAACTTTGCAGTGCTGTGTCTCCCCTGCTGTATCCCTCTCTGCTTTCCTACTGACTCACTAAAGAAAAAATACTAAGGCAAGAGACCTGCCTACTTTACTACTGCTTACTGTGTGTGTGTGTGTGTGTGTGTGTGTGTGTGTGTTCTCCTCAGGTTCGGCTGGCTCTGAGGAAGGAGCAGGACTTGACCAAACCGCTGGCCTCTTGCCTCCTGCAGCGACAACTCTCTGTCGCCGCCGCCGCTGCCATGGCAACCCTGTCCCCTTTCCCCCTGCGGGCCGCCTCAAACTCCAGCCCCGCCCTGTTTCAGAGCCAGCCCCTCCCCCAGGCCCTGCTGCACCCGGCCCCCGGACCGATCTGTTCCACACACACACCTGTCCTGTTTTCTCCCTACTGACCCGGCCTACATCTCCAGCAGCAATGAACTACGGCTAAAACAGACCTGAACCAGATGTGATTATGAGATAGTGCTAACTCTATTCCACATACCAACTATACTGTGGGTCTCATGGACCAGGACCAAAGATTATTTACTGGGGTCAAAACCAGAAAGGATCGTCTGGATCACAATGGAAGATGTATAGAACCGGAAACCTGTAAAAACAGAGTATTTTCTGATGTGTGTGTGTGCATGTGTGTGTTTGGGTGTGTGTGGGTATGTGAGTTCCTGTGTATGAGTGTGTGTTGATGCATGTACAGAAGTAGCCATCATAGAAGTATCACTTTTCACTACATGTTTGCTGCTCCATTTCTGACAGGGAATTTGGTCCCCTTTATCCACCATCATGAGGCATCATGAGGTTCATTGAATGATTTGATAAATAAGTTATATAGTTATAATAAGTCTATAGTTAAGCCTATAGATTTCGATATACTATATAACATTCAAGAAAACCCCTCTTCATATGGGCATTGGAGTTAAATGCAGGCTAGATTTAGAATAGATGAGAATGGGGAACTTCTATGATAACTACAACTGTATGTGTGTGTGTGTGTGTGTGTGTGTGTGTGTGTGTGTGCAGATATGCATATATGTATGTATGAATGTAAATCAGAGCATGCTTGAATCAAGATGTTTATTATTTTCCAATAAACAATAACTGTGGATGCTCACGTTGATTGCAGATTATTGATAACCCTTCTGGGTGTGTATCCCAGGTGTGTTTACAGGTTCATTGTTGAAAATAGTTCCAAACACCAAATGTGCATTTTATTCAATAAATTAGTGACAGTATTGTTTCAACTAAATATGGTCTAAATAACGATCTTCATCAGAAATTTGGATGGATCAATGTTTCAGCAGGCTTATTAAATAAAATTCATATTTTGGAACACACATTTATCTTAATTTACAGCTCCTGATAAGCCATTTGTTGGATATGCATAGTAGGGATTCTTCTCAGCTCCATGCATACATGTTCACCTAGAAACTGTCAGAAAAGTAGACACAGAGATAGAGACCCAGACAGGCGTCCCCTCCTCTCCAACCCATAACTCTCTGTGTTCAGACTCTGACCTAAACCCATCTCATCCTCCCCTGCTACTGCGTGTCACATAAAGAGTAATCCCTCCTTGGTCTCTATTCAGGTATTTTCCTGAAAAACAAAATGAAAAAGGAGACATCCGTATCCTTTATTTGGCTTCACATGAAGCCTTTTTCCAATTATTTATTACTTAGAGTACAGATAAACCTTTGCCTCCCCCCCCCCCCGGCTTCGTTCTCGCAGATAAATCAGAGCAGGAATGTTCTGTCTGACTTTATTGTCTGTCTTTGTGATGAGGTTTACTCTACAGCCTCAGGCAACGTGTTGCTCCTGTTGGTAAAGCTTATGTTTTGAGGGAAATTAATTTTAGAAGCCTAGAGGTATGTGCTGAGCACACAGACTAGTTGTGTGTACTGCTGCAACGCTACAGCTACTGATCTGAGAAAGTAGCCTACTGTACATCTGTAGTAGGACCAGGTTTATGGATCAGATCTACCTGAAGCATGTTGTTAGATTTTGTCTAAGGGTTTTTTTTTGTTACTTTGTCTCTAATTTTTGCTGTGATGACTTAGGTTAAGACAAAATGTGGTAAACAATTGAGTAATAAGCCTGAGGTAGAAATGGATTATGGGGACGGAACAATAGCCTTGCCTTCTTGTTTTGTGTTTTTGTGTAGCCTAAGTGTTGCATGAATATGTCACCATTGCATCATACTCCATCTAACTCTTCTAACAGGTCAAAGTCTAACTCACTTCACCAGGTCAGAAGATGTGATGGCCGCTTTTTCAACTTCCCACAACCTTCCACATTGTCTTCTTGTCATCAGCCAACTGACGCTGAAGCTCTGACATCAATTGGATTCCTGCAATATTAAAATTACAGAGTTAGATATATTAATTTTCCTTTCCTGTAGGCCATCCAAAATAAATAATATCACTGGCCAATCCAGAGAATTGTCATCCAATCACTCATAGCATCCTCGTCCTCCCAGTTGTCACAGCAGCCATATTGCTATCATTAATGGTCTGTGATGGTGATTGTGAACATCTGTGTGTGGGATTCTCTGTATATTTAATTCTCTGCAGGCTGTCAGAAATCAGACCCCCTCTGGCCCCTTAACTGCCGAGCTCACTCCCCAGCCAGCCTTTCATCTATTTTTCTCCTTCACTTTTTGTCATCTTTCTTTTGTTATCTCTCTCGCAATAGGTTTAAAGGATGTTTGCTCCACCAGGTCTGTGTCTCTCTCTCCCAGTGTGTGTGTGCGTGTGTGTGTGTGTGTGTGTGTGTGTGTGTGTACTCCTCTCTCTCTCTCTCTCTCTCTCTCTACCCACATACAAATGCATGGCACGCACATACACACACGCACATAAACATATGTCAGCAACACAAAAGCCTGACTTGGCATCCAGGGAGTTTTTCATTCTCCGCTACCTGGAGAGAGTACAAAGCAGAGCTGTGCGGGCCATGTGAGGGCAGCTTTGCTTTGCTGTTCACATTGAAAAAAAATATTAAAAGCTCTGGGTATGAAGATGCAGCATTTTGACTGCTGTGTATTGCACTTTAATTCAAATCACAAAACAAAGGTGGCCATGGATAAGCACAATAAAGCTATGACTAACTAAAATGAGGGATGAAAAACATTTTAGTAAATTTAAATAGAAAATGAAAATTAAACTGAAATTGTAATCTGTAATGTAGAAACTAAAAACAAACATGATGCTATGAACAATTTCATATAGGCTACTGAAATATATGAATAAGCCACCACCATAACATTGTCTAAAATACACTTGTTTTTGCTCCTGTAATCATTAGAGGCTTTCATTTTTACATCCAAATCCATTGGAAAGGAGGGTTTGCAGTGATCTGATGGAGACATGATTTGATGATTCAAAAACAATTTTCATTTTTTTCTGGGACAGGAGTCGGTTGGTCCTTGGAAGGTGTGGTGCCCCTGCGGGGGCAGTGTGGGGCTGCTGTGGCAGGCAGCAACAGATCAGTAAACGGAGGGGATGTTGACTGTGAGGGAAATGGCTCAGCAGGGTGTTCAAGAGCAGGCGGTAAGGCATAATGACCGAGCAGCATCCCACGGAGAGTCGATTGTGCGTCTGAGGCTCAGTGCCTCTGTTGTTTGGGTTCAAAGGGATTCGATGGAAAAGGAGTACTCCTCCACTTTGGTTTGTTACCAATGCAGTCGGCCAAGTGCTTTCCTCACATCCACAATGAAAAAAAACAACAGTGATGTTAGAGTCCTTCTGCAATGTTGTAATGCAGGATGTCCTAGTCATAACATCCATGTCACAATATTATAGGTATATTTTGTTGAATTATATGAGTGGATCAAATCCATTCTAATTCTATTTCAAGTATTGTAATTTACTGAACCAGTTCTGCCCACTCAACCATATGATCCATTTTTAATTCTATTATTATTGGTGTTCATTACAATAAGGATTGGAGAGGGCATTAGAGGCATTTCGCTGCATAAACAGACTCTAAAAGCAAACATTGTTTGTCAAGATGATGTGAATATAGGCGGCTAAGCCTATGGGCTTGAACAGAGTTATCTGTCCTACAGGCCCCCATCAATCCAGGATCCATAAAACAAGCCCTAATCCCTGATTTTCTGTGCTGTTTCTCTCTTAATGTTTGCTCCGAGGTTGATTACACACCCTGTGTTATGATTTCATTATCATAAATTGTGAGTATGGCTCCACACACACACATTTTCCATATTAAAAAGTAGGGCTGCGTATTTTTGGCCCAGTGGAGGCGAGTGCACAGATTAGAGCTAATGCTTTTCATCTGGTAGAAAAGCAGATGACCTGTTCATTGGCCAGCTAGACTGTCTGGACAGGGAGGGGTGATCTAAGGATCTGACTGTACAGGGCCAAGTTTGTGATCTCTTAATAATGACGGATCAGTAAATCATGCCAGTAGATAAAAAGGCTGTTATTGGCTACTGTTTATGTTGAATAGACAAAGATGCGTCCATAGTTATCTGTTCACTGAATCTTCATTGTGCTCCAATTTCTCTGGCTGCCACAATGCTCACTAGCATCCATCAAGTAGGACTGATTATTTTGATCAGTCTCTCCTATTCTGTCCTTTCTCTTCACCTGTGATAATAAGTTTCTCTCCAGGCGTGTGACACGTGGATAGTCACAAGTGCCGTTTGGTGTCTGTGTGATGGATTTGTCTATTAAAGCAAGCAGAGCTAACCCATAGCGAGTCCCTCTGTCTGTGTGTCTGTATGTTTCTGTTTCTCTCTCTCTCTGTCTCTCTCTCTCTCCCTCTCTCTCTCTCTCACACACACACAACACTCCAGTCATTATTTCCCTGCTGTGAGGTACCAGCTGTAGCATTTACTTGCCTTTAGCTAGAATAATACAGCTTTAGGTAAACAGATGGTAGGAGGTGATCTTATTATTAATAATAGTGAGTCATGGAGCGCTATAGCTCAATTAGTAACACACAGCGTTCATACCTCCACAGTACAATACTCACTAAGACCACTCATACTAAAAATGGATGCCTGTTACTAAAAAGCACTTAAGTTCAAATGTTATGTTCTGATTTGTTATGTGGATGCAGTTTAGTTCGGATATTCTTCTGTAATAACTTTTTTTTATAGTATTTGCAATTAAGCTTAACCTCTACATAAGACAGGCAATATACAGATAATCCTACTGAGAACATACTATCCACCAAACACTTCATCTCTATGCTTCACTCGGGGATCTGGCCCTGGCCCCAAAATGCATGCTGTCACAAAGCTGAGGCACCCTGCTGAGGTCATTTGTTTTCAATGGGTGACACTGGCAACACCCATGCTTTACCAATCCCCAACTGTAACCTCGATCCGCCATTCAGCTGGCTGTCATGGACACTTTCTTGGAAGCTCACTGACAGAAGGACCTGACTCATCAAAGGGATGTTACGTTAGCTGCAGTGCCATGCAGGAAAAGTGAGAGTTCCTTCACTCCACTGCGCCAAGTCAGAACTGGCCTGTTTGACGCTTGTGGGGAAAGTAAATGAGATCATGACTAGGTATTCAATTTAATCCAGTATTTATGGAACGTTTATTGAGCAAAACCTGAGCGGGGGAGGAATGACTATTTATGGCACGGAAGCAGGCTGGGATTGAGCATGCATGAGGGTGTGTGTGTTTATATATATGTATGTATGTATGTATGCAAGGGGGGAAGAAAGAGAGAGAGAAAGAGGGAGGGCTGGGCTACTGGAGCATGTGAAAAAGATTTACTAGCTCAGATTAAAATTTACATGCATCCAATAACTGACTTGCTTGTGCTTCCAAAGCCACAGTGTACAAGGTCTGAGAAAACCACAAGGGTTTCAAACAGACAGCAAGGAATATAACTTAAATATTCCCCATCATTGGGCTTCAGATAGGAAAACAAAATTATCAGCTCTATCCACAAGCAACAGAGCTCTTCACAGCATAGCACTCAAGCTCTTATCTTTGGCCGTCAATTATGAATATTCAGTAAGTAATTTTAGAGGTACTGAATGAGCCTCAACCTTGATGAGTATTAATCTAATTTCCATTTTTTAAAGAAAGAATTTTTACCATAGCCCTATTTTCCAGTGGTGCATGTTCTCCTCTTTCCCCTTTGCTTTTGTTCAAGAGACAGACAGACAGACAGACAGGCAGGCAGACAGACAGACAGACAGACAGGCAGACAGATAGGAAAGGGAGAAGGAGTTGATTGAAAGTCCAGGGAATATAATTCGTGTTTGCTGTGCTGTGTTGTAGTCTACTGTTTTGTCTCAGAGGAACAGGCTAGTGTACGCAACCGAATAATGGATACCAAATTACTGACATCTGCTGGGAAAAGGAAATGCTCATTATTTTCTGCTGTATTTTAGCGCCATCTAGTGAACGGATATTTTAGTTTGAGGAAGTGACGTAGTCTCGGCATTACCACCAATCAGCGGCCGCAGCGCAGAATTCGAACGTCAACTCGCAGAGAGAAAGAAGTCGTGATAAAATAGCTTATTTTGCTCCCAAACCAAGTTACGTTATTAACGCCTTTTGTTGAAGATATTTTGCAACATATATGCTGGTAAGTCAAAATGTGCGTCGCCGTAAATATAACGTGAGACTGTCTACCTAATGGATTAACTTTGACTAGCGTGTTAACTTTAGCTAGCGTTAGCTTGCTCGTTTGTTTTGCTAATGTTGGCGTCATGCTTTGCTTTCGATCAGTTGGATAACGTTAACACTTTGCATTGCTTTGTAGTAACTAAGGACTCTCAGCCATGGTGAGGGAACGGGGGCAGAAGAAGTCCTTCCAGCAGAGTCTGGAGGACATAAAGGAGAAAATGAAGGAGAAGAGGAACAAACGGCTGGCCAGTGCCTCGGCCCCCAACAGAGGACGCTCTAAAATCATAAACAAAACCAGTGGTGAGGAAATGATAGCTTGGTAGCTTTTCAAATGGCAAATCTGCCTATTTTTCTTACCTCAGCTGTCTTGCAGTGAACTTTAGCTGATTACTTAATGACGTATGGACAGTCTGCACTTATATAAGCGATGCACTTAGAATTGCAAAATGCACACAGGATATCCACATGAGAAGAGAATTTTGCGTCACTGAAAGGTAATATTTCCTATCCCATGTTATCTCCCAGGAGGTAACACCAGACATATCATCCTGAAGGGTGTCCAGCTGAACAACAAGGCCCTGGCTGTGGCCCTGCAGGCGGAGAAAGAAAGAGTGAGGCAGGCCAATGGTGTGATCCTGCAGCTGAAGAGGGAGCAGCAGGCCCTGTTCCTTCACCTGCTGCTGCTCAAGAGGAAACTCAAGGAGCGGGAGGCCCTGGCAAGCACTGCAGAGGTGAGGCTGAGAGACCGGGATTTGTTGGGGGATTAAAAACAAAATAATAATAATGATACTTAATTTATCCTGTAGGGAAATTCTTTTTTTCCTTGTCTGCCTCCAGTGTTTTTTATGCCCAAAAGACCTTCATTATTTCTGTAAATGCAAACCTATGAAATAAATGTGTTCATATTCACAGAAAATCACTCTCATATTCATTGTCAGTGGATACACTTCAGGCTTTGTGTACTGATGATGATGTCACAGATTGGAGTTCAGTTGTCTTTTTGCCTAGCTTTGCAAGAGACAGGCATAAACTCACAAATGTAGATTGAGGTGTTGAAGATAACAGGATGCTGGCTGCATCTTAGATTTAGGCTATAGGTTGTGTTCCTGCTCCTCACCTACCAGGGCTGAGGGAGAAATATGTCATCGTAAAGGTGAAATGTTATTGTCAGCTCTATTTTTCCCTGTGTGTTGATGTAGGATGAACCTATAAAGACCCTTGCTGAAACCCAAAACCATGTGGATTCACCCAGGTAATTAACAAAATAAAAAAATATACTACATAATATTTTATGACTTCCCTTATGTTGACATTTATGACTGTCTGTATCTATTGCCTCTCATTTTACAGGAGAATGCAAATCAGCCAGAGCCTCGACAAGCCCATCGCATGTGAAGCATCAACCATCAGTACAGGTATATACACACTGTAATATTACGGTTACAGTACAGGACAGTTGTCGTGTATTCGTTTCACACACATGATTATCTCTAACATCACAGTATTTTAACCAACTTGCATATATGCAACTGTGATAATAATAATATAGATTTTCCCTTTTTTCTTCATAGACCTTCAGGCCCCCAAAAAGTTGGGACAACCTGAACTTGACACACAGGTTGCCTTGCCACGTACAGTGGGTGTGAGGCGTCGGCATGCAGAGAGGAGCAGCAGGAGGACATCTGAGCGTGTGCGAGAGCGGAGGTCGTTCAGTGAGGGGGACCCCATCGCCCCTCTGGAGGCTGTTGTGGGAGATGTTCTGGAGGGCTTAACAGCGAGCCCTATTCACAGTGATGGTGGAAACCAGAACCAAACACGGAAAGAAGTGGAACCAGCACCAGCAGATCCCATTGGCTCTGAGGAGTTCCAACACTCCACCCCAGAACCTGTCCCACCTAAAACCACCAATCAGCAGCAACCTCGCAGGAAACAAACCCAGCAACAGCCCCGCACCAAACCAGAACCAGCAGCACGGAAACCCGAGAGGGGTCGCAAACCAGAGCGTGCCCCATTAAAGAAACCTTGGGAGAATCCCAAACCAAGAGCCCGCTCCAAGAACCGGGACCAGTCTGCCAAGCGGACCAGAACAGCACCGCCTCCGCAGGGCGACAAGCTCAACACCTCCTTGGGATTCAACGACACATTTGACTTTGACTGTGAGGGGGCAGTCCACCTCACGCCCTTCAGAGCCAAGGCTGAAGACAATCAGCCAGCCACGCCCATCTGTGAAGAGGCTCCACAGAGAGGACAGACCCCAACACAGGCTCCACCCGTTGTTTCCAAGGAGACAGATTCCAGCTCGTCGTCGTCATCTGAATCGGAGGATAGCCCTTATGTCCCACAGAGGGCCAGAAGAAGACAGAGCCCCCCTGACAGGACCAAAGTGATCCCTACTCGTAGAAGGCGGCCCTCTAAAGTAGTCAGACAGAAAGAAAACATCCCCCTACAACAGGAGATGCCCGGTGAGCATTTAGGTTTAGTCATTTTAACTCTGACTTAATGTTTTGACTAAATTGACAAACCACTTTAAATCTTCACTCATCATCTACATTTTAACACGGTCATCCTCCATATGAGAAAAGTGTATTATAATGGTTATAATTAGACCATTTGTTTCCTTGTTCTGTGTAGTCTTTAGAGATGAGGAGCCAAGCCCTAAGGCTCTGAACACTGAAAAAGAAGAACTGCATCTCCCCCAATCCCCTGACTGTATCTACAGTCCTGACCCAATGGGGTTGGAGCAGGAAAAACACATAGGTGAGTAAATACTCAGGAACAGGTTGACTTTTTGTCTGTCCTTGTGCTCAAGCTTTAGTGCTAGAAAAGAGACATAAACAACTGTTCCTACACATATCGTGCAGTTGTGCATTCATTGTGTATCTTCCTCAGCACAGAGTCATCATTATGCCTGTGACACATAAAACAATGTTTAGGTAGTCCATTGATTTTGTGTGTCACTGTCCTCAATGCTATCTCCACCCTCTGAACATAGGAATAATGCACTTGCTTTGACAGAACATGCATGTTGGATGTTACTGTCCATCAGTCATCTTCCTTGGAAATGAATGACTTTCTGGTCTATGTACACCCAGTGAACAGGGCCCAAGGCACAGAATCAAGACACTTACAATTTTTTCTGGCAGAACACCTTTCCTGTCCCATGTCGACCTTACTTCCAACTTCCGTGTGACACATACAAGATGTTTACTGTTTAGAAAATTGTTGACTGACCATCTTTTTGGGTTTTAGCCAGCTTTGCTGCTCGCAGTATGTAGGTAGAAGGTGATTATGTGTGTTTGTTCATACTGGTGTTCCAGAGCCTTGCGGAGAGGAAGTGGAGGAGGATTGTTTACTCCCTGTCACCCCTGGGGTCGAGGCCGAGATGATGAGGATAGACAATGTGCTGTCCAGCTTCGGAGACTCCTCCACCGAGACTCCTCCTCTTTTACCAGGCCAACCAACGCCCCACAGGGCCAACGGATGCAAAAAACGTAAGGCTTCCCATCTGTTTCTTCCCAAACCCATTTGTCTAAATTAAGTGTCACAGTGTCATCTTGGTAGCAACAGGGTTTTCACAAAAGCCTCCTGTCAACAAGATAAAGATCACTGGGTACTATGGTCCTGTTTTGGGAGACTTGGCTAGACCAGATTTTTCTGTGAATTTTAACTATGCATTGGCTTCACTGCACTGTGTTTTAGCTATTCACTGGTGTACACACGAGCACACACCTCCTGTTCATTTCTAATGGGGAATTACTGTTTTCTTGCTTTCGGATCACATCTTTAAACCATCTGTCTGTCCCTCGCGTTTCCACAGGTGGGCTTGGTGTCAGGACAGCAGGGCGGGGCTTGAGTCTGTGTGATGTGACCAATCTGTCCCCCGCAGCCTATCGCAAGTTCTCTCGTGGCGGTTCACGCCCCTCTGATGCCCGATGCTCCACCCCTGTTCCTGCCCGCAAGCGGCGCTGTACCATGACGGTGGATTACAAGGAACCCTCGTTAAACGCGTGAGTTCACACTTTGATGCTGCTGTTGCAGTGGCTGTTCCTGTAAATAGTTCAAGATGTACTCACTATTTTTGTGCATGAATAGTCTTAAGGGATACATTTTGTTTTCTTCATGCCAGGAAACTCCGGCGAGGAGACAAGTTTACAGACGTGCAGTTCCTCCGCTCTCCTATCTTCAAACAGAAGTCTGGCAGGAGGTCAGTGCAGAACTCGAGGAAGTCCATGAAAAGCCAGCAACCGTTTGAGAAATACAATGAGTCGTTTGTCGGATGTCGCTGATGCAGCTCCTTCATGTTCATCCATTTTGAACTCTGAACGCTGGCTGGCATTGTGAGTTTTAACATGCAGTTCTTGGACTTTTGACAAGTGATCATTTGTTTTTCACTTGAAAGCTTGTAATTCTTTATGTGATGACGAGCAACTGTGATCATTGTTAGGTCTCTTTTTTAAGAAACTTTGTTCGTTGGTTTTTAAATTGTCCATATTCTGTTTTGCAAGCCATGGTCAGTGTTGTGATAACTATCACCATTTCCATCTTTTTGTTCTTTTGCGACCAATCAGTCTCTCTTCTCTCTATCACCTGATAACTGTCTGTTGCAATGGCCATCTTTAGATAGTGATTTCCTAATGCTGTCTCATCATCTTACTTAACTGCTGTATGATTTTATTATATGAGATCCTAATTGTGAGTATACATTATTGTCATGTCTTCTCATGTTTTATCTATTGTATCTTTCCTCAATCTAATCTGTTATGATGTGATAATAAACTTTTAGCTAATGCTTCACACAAGTTTGCCTTAGTAACTAGGGGCTGTGGCAGTAATTAATTACTCGTTATTTCCCCCATTGGTTACTGTAATTGTAATTGGATAATAGGTATAATTGGAGGGGAATTCAATGATCCCGGAAGCCTGACATCTGAACACATTGCTCAGATAAAACCCATTTCAGGTACATGTATTCAGGCCAGTCTTCAATACTTAAGTGTTAATATGTAGGACTTGTAAGGACAGGGGCTTTTGGGAAGAGATGTTCACCAAAAGGCTGTTCTGACTCATGTCTGCAACAGTTGAAAATGATCTATTAGGTGAGGGTTCGGATAAAGCTTCAGATCTTTTCATTGACATGATGGTGTTTAAGTCCTATGATATTAAAATTGCACTCAACTAATGCAGAACACTGTTTTGTTTAGTCAGGTCATACGTTATGTTTCATGATGGAATTGGTGAATATAAATTTATTCTCAACTAGATCATTTATCTCTATAAATACTGAATTTTCATACACAGAGATGTCATTTCCTGGATCAGTGGAACGGGTACAAAGACACAGCACATTCTTTCACTTCTGTTTTATTCAGTCTATAAAATAAGCTAATACTATGTCATTAAAACCAATAGTACAAAGAGCATGAAATAATTTCTCCAGACATATTACAAAATTCATTTTTTTCCTAAAGTTTGAAAAGTACAAACATCTTTTTACAAAACAGCAAAACTACATAGTATTGCACAATCTTTTTTCATTTATCTCCAAAGTACAAAGTTATCAATCTCCATCTGCAGGACAAAAATAAGACAGAATAAATTAAGACCTTTTCTTAAGCATAATTCTTTTAAATTACAGCACATAAATAAGAATAAACTCTAGATAATTAAATTAGTCATTAGTCAACAGCGATAGTTCATATCTAAATCAGATTTGATGGAAAAAAAAAGATGCTCTTATTTGCCATGTTAAAGAATACTTGTTTAAAAAAAATAAAAGTGCATTTTGATGGTCAAACTGCCCTATGCGGCTTATTGAAAAAAATGAGCTTTTAAACAAAGAAAATATAATATATATATATTTATATATACACATTTAAAATATACATTGAGTATAAGTGCTTTAAAATAATTCAAATTTGTACAAATTTAAAATGTTTTCCTTTTTTTGGCAGGATGAACTCATCACAGACACAAACTTTGACCTCATCAACGCCATGCGCACTCACAGGCGGCGTTCAACACAGATAGGAACAGTTATTTATATAGACAGGAAATCCTGATCTCTCAGTCCAGTTCTTCACAGGCAACACTTGTAAAACAAAGACTCCATATAGATGTGGTTCCTGTGTATGACATCTCTTTACCTGAGTCAACTGAGAGAGGGAGAGTAGGAAAGAGGCAGACACTGAAAATAGGCGGGGGCTGACAGTGCGACAAGAATGGAGAGAACAGATGCACAAAGAGAAAGTAAGGTGTATGGTGAACCTCGAATCATCCCTCATTCTGTTGTCGTTCTTCAGCATCTAGCATAAAAAATTTTTTGGAAGCAGTGGGCCCTATTCACTATGCATACTATTATACCTTCCACTGTCCTTTCTTTCCATATGACTCTGAAATTCATGTGACGGAATACAGACAGTGAGACAATGTTTCTACTGTCCCATACCAACAATAATCTCTTGAAATGCGTTCCTCTTCAAAGACATCTTCCCTTCTTCAATCTACTAAGCTACTGATTAAGGATCAGGCATGCATCAGATATCACAAGAGTGCTCATCTGAAACCAGTTTGCATCTTCGTATTGAAGTTCATGTGTTTGTGAAACCTAGCCGTTCCAAAATCAGTAGTCCTACTCTGAGCTTGCTGATACAGGTGTCGTTTTCATTACCCATATCCTAACCTTCACAATTTATGGTCTGAAGGACAATCTCATCCTCTATTCGGGGACTGGGGAAACTTCCTCTGATTCACTTCTCGATGAGGCCAGCTTCTTTGATCTTGGTGTAGAAGAATTTCTCCAGTAAGTTGGCACACTTGTAGTACTCGCTCTCCGGGGGATTGTATTCACGACAGTTAGTGAAGATGCGCTGCATGTCGGCCATGAAGAGCTTGCGTGTCGTGTAGTACCTGCTCTTTAAACGCTCACTCATCGTCTTGAGGTCTGTGAGAAAACAACATAATGTCTTATGAGACTTCTTAAAGCTTATATGGCTTCTTGAACTGACACAATATCACAAGGTTGAATATACAGTATTTGTCGATACATCTAGCCAACTGAGAGCTCTTTAAGTCTATCCAAAAAGCATTTACCAAGGCAAGATTTTCTGTTTTGATAACCGCTGGACAGCATTTGTTAGCAATGCAGTTTCAAAACAATGAATTGGAAAATCACATTAAGTCCTCCTAATTATGTGGTAAAACATTTGAAAGCTTTTTGGAATGTGCTAAATGTGATTTTGAGGGACATGTTTTTATCCCAGCTGACCTGCACCGGAATGTCTAAATCTCAAAAAAACAAAACAAGCGCTTTTTGGATGGACTGAAAAATCTAGACCATGGTAAGCATGGGCCGCAGGGAGGTGTAGTGCTTAGGGAGACTGTCCTTCATCCAGAAGGCCTGGGCTCAATCCTGTGTGACAGCAAGTGTGTATACTGCTGTAGCGTCCTTGAGCAAGACAGATAGAAAAGACTCTTCAAAGCCCTTTGATGCAAAAGATATACTGCTCTAATTCTTGTCCTGAAGCTATGGTCTTGTACATACATACATACCCATGGGGAAGCGAATGACTTGGTAGTACCCTGGTGCCTCTGTTTTCTTCACAGGCTCCATGAAAGGCCAGGCGTTCTGGTGACTCTAAGACATACAGAGCAGTCTGGTAAAAGGAAAGCATATACAGTGTGTGTGTGTCAGTGTGAGTGTGTGTGTACCACAGTATGTGCTTGTCCCTCACCTTCACATGTTGGAGGATGGTCTTTAGAGTGCTGTACAGCTGATCTGGGTCTTTCAGCTCCTTCCTGGAGTAGGATGAGTAACAGAAAACATGAAGTTTAGATTATCAGACTGACAGCGCTACCAAAAAAGTGTATGAGGAAGACTCAACAACCTTGAGAGTCGACAGCCTTGAGAGTCAACAGCCTTGAGATTGTTTGTAGTGAGTGCTGTTTGTAGTGTGGAAGTGCCTGACTGCACATGCCCCAAGATATATTATCTCAAGAAATTAATGTTATTGATTTTCCCATGTTTTGGTCTTGACTAAAGGAAAAAGCTCAACCAATGTCAGCCTATTGGTCTGCCATCAAGTCATGAATATTTAGGAGAATACCAGTAGACCAAAGACAGGCACAACATTGCACTGACCTAACAGATCTAACCTGTCATCAAACTTGCCATCTTGGGCGATACTAGTCCATTAGCCAAGTCATAGGGTGAAGCAATGCAAAGGCACTCTGGAAAGTTCAAATATCTCAAAGTGTTCAATCTTAAGAAGACTAGAAACAGTAGGTCACACTTACCCTTTTCCCATTGGCTTCCAGCCAGTTTCACCTGTTGATATGAAGAAACTGAGTTTAGTCTCGTAGCATACTAAAGCATGTTCCGCTGTAAATGAGAGATAGGTGAGACACAGTGAATGGCGACTAACGTACGTATTCCAGGAATGCTCTCAATGGGAATCTGTCGTACTCCTTCCTTAAAACAGGAAAGCCCTGGATAGACTTTTCTGATCTGAGCCTGCTTCCTCTCAATCAGCTTCTTGATGATCTGATCGAGAGAGCGAGAGAGAGAGAGAGAGAGAGAGAGTGAGAGAAAGCGAGAATACATTACAAGATAGTGAGTTCTTGAAGATGGATAAGGGAGCATTTGAAATTTCAAGATTTAATTTCAAATTCAAACACATAAACATACAAACACACACACACCTCCTTCTGTTTCTTGATGATGACGGAGAACTCTGTGTAGGGGATGCTGGGGTTGAGTTCACAGCCCATTAGTGTGGCTCCCTCGTAGTCCTTGATGTAGCCCACATACTTGGCCTTGGGAACCTTGATGTCCTTAGAGAAACCCTGAGCGGGACAGAAAGATATCTGTTTCTAACTGATACAGTCCCATGCAGGTATGACATAAGCAAGCACACTGCAAAAATGGGCCATTTAGTCTTTGTCTTTTTCTCAAGACAAGTAAAACATTCTGCCAATGGGTGAGATAATTCCACTTGTTTCCAACTGAGTTTCAGAAGTTTCAGATATTTTCTTAACACAAGTGTCAGTATCTTGAAACAAGGCAAAACAGGGCAGATCATGCCTCTAGTATCAAGAAAATAACACAGAAAATTCTTGAAACAAGTTGATTTGCAAGAGAAATTATCTGAGCTCATTGTTTGATTTTTTCTACTTGCTTTAAGAATGATGTAAATTTTTTGCAGTGCATTTCTGCTTCATTATGGCATACACAGTGAAGAGTGTCAGGATAGATGGGGAGAAAGACATCATGTGACAGACTTAAATCCACAATGTTACAAGCACGTAACATCCATCCAGGTCATGATCCAGGTCACTGAGCCACCAGCACATCCAAGCATCCGCATCCAACAAGCAATTCTCATATTTGAACTTGAATGGAGGTAACGCTGGACTGACCTGCTTCTTGAAGTAGCCTATGGCGTACTCATCAGCATAAGTGAGGAAGTTGAGGATTTCATGCTTAATATGGTATTCCTTCAGGTGGTTCATCAGATGGGTGCCATAACCCTACAACCAGACAGCCAGAGCAGGCAAAGGTCATAAGTGGCCAATCAGATAGCATGAACTCATTATGACACCACAGGCTGACCAATAGCTGAGAAGCAGGAAGCGCTCTCACCTTGACCTGCTCATTGGAGGTGACAGCACAGAAGACGATCTCCGTAAAGCCCTGTGACGGAAACATCCGGAAGCAGATCCCTCCGATCACACGGCCGTCCTTGATCAGTGATAGGGTCTTGTGCTTCCTGTCAAAAAATAGATGAATAGATGTCCTCTCGAATAAACAACAACATAGTCATGGCTTCAGTAAGATCAAGTTTCGGCAAAACACACATCTCTCACATCTAAGAATGCAAATAGGTAAGTAGATGTGAATGAAATAGTGGGAAACAATGAATTCCAGTCAGTGATCGCCAAAAGGAGAAACAACCAAAAATAACAAACAAAAACAAAAACAATGAGTATGAATTTCCATTTTATAATGCAAATCAGGTGGGATAACTCTGAGAGAAATAAAGGTTTGGTAAACTACGCTTAGGTGGCTTGGTAGAAAAGAAAAATGGAACACTCTTTAAGGAAACAACAAAGAAGAGAGGACAAATACCTAGACAGGAAATAAGCTTCCCTGTGAACTATTACTCCACAGCCACTAGGTCTAACCAATTAGTGCCACAGTCTTGTTTTCAAGAGCAAACTGCATGTGTCTCTACTACATCCCTGAAGGTAATAAGTGATAATCCAGCGAGGTTACACTCACGGATCAAAGACCAGTCGTGTGATGTACTCCTTGGGCATGCGCGGCAGCTGGTGGGAGAACACGTTCTGCAGGCCGACGAGCCACATCAAGATCCTCTTGTTGGGCTTCTGGTTGAGGGAGTTCCCGATGACGTGGAACTCGATCACCCCCCTGCGCTCCTCCAGACGGGCCGCTTCGTCACGTGCCGAGTGGGCTGACAGCAGGCTGGTCTGAACAGGGTGGGAGTCATCATTGTTATCATGATCGTCGCCATCATTGTCATCCTTGCTCTCATCATCACCTTCATCGTCACAAAAAAATAGCACCACAGAGGTCTTGATCTGCATCATCTTCATTCACATCACAAGGTGCGAACACGTTACTGATTCCTATAATTGAAATTACCTTGCATCTCAGCCTTGCAAGTAAATCATTGACAGGAGGGAGCATTGCAAGAAGCAAGATATTCAAATGTAGTCAAATATCATTAGACAGTCAAATGACATGCAGTATTCCCTGGGTCGATAACATTATTCAGTCATAAAACTGGCTGACAGCCTGGGTCTACTTTTCATAAAGAATATTATTCGACAATGACCCTATTTTTCCCTGCAATACCTTTCTTTGCTGAATTTCATTACCCAATGGAGCAAATTACTTTCTGTGTAACATTTGGAAAGTTGGCGGTTTGCTCACCTTTAGCATTTTTATGTTTTTTATTGAGACAGTGGGAAAGTAGAGAGGAAGACAGCATAGGGAAAACTGATGGGATTCAAGCTTAGACCAGTGGGGGCATACATGTGGCTGCAGAGGCAGGGAATGTCACCACTGTACTAACTCTGGGCGCACAAATCCAATATATAAGACTATTTCAATACTTTTTGATGCTGATTTTGACACTAGAAATCAGTGTGATACCGATGGATATCACTTTTCTGTACCCAACTCTAATTGTAAGTCAATGGGACAAAGTTGATAGTAGTGCTAATATGGTTTCTGCCCTGGTTACCTCTGGAATGGCGGCGGGGTCGGTGATGGTTGCCATGACTTCATTGATGAGGTCCATGGGGATGTCACCCACCACCCTGGGCCTCTTGTTGTCCTCGTGGGGGAGGGGCTCCGATGGTTTACGCTTCTCTCCAACTACGTCAACACATGCACACAGAAGAAGGTAAACACATGTGCGCAGAGGAAGTTCAGCGATCTGTTAACAGAGACTTGGTGCATAGCAGTGTAATAAAGTAGTTTTTCCCCTCATCTCATCATGTTCACCTGTCTCTTTACACATTACACAAACACCTGCTCTTTAGCATTGAAGCTGTTATAATATTAGGTTTTTTTACTTTGTTATCACTAATTGAAATACAGTTCATAAGTGCATCTGAATACAAACAAGTACTGCAGCAATACGGTCGATTTAGGTTCAGCCGCTACTATTTTCGATGCAGAAATGGTAAAACTGACTTCATATCAACATATTATGAGCACTTCTGGGACATAATTTGAATTCTGTTCCATGAAACAATTTTCAAGCAAATAAGTCTCTGTAGAGTGCATTAGATGCACTTTGGAGGAATTGTGATCTATGAAGTAATTCCATTTCAATTCAAAGTTTAGCAGGAGGCAATAGACTTAACTGTGGAAAAAATACCAGATACTAACACTGTTTAAATTCTACGACACAAGTCTAACTTTACCTAGGTGCCCACTGTTCACTGTCAAATGTTCAGATCTTATGTAATAGCTTAGCTTCATCCTAATCTTATAATAATGAGTAGGGACATGTTTGCCTGGTGTACCTGGGCTTGGCTCCAGCACAGAGGCTGTTTTCCTGGCAGGACTGACGCTGCCGCAGCTGGACGGGTCCACCGACACAGGACTGGTGCTGTAGTACAGGGGCCTGGCCACCGGGGGCGCACTGATAACTGCAGAGTGTCAGAGAAGGGACAGTCGTGCTACCAGAACAACAAGTTGTGCTTTCTGTCGTACTCAGCAATCATGTTTAAGGGTGTGTCTGTTTGGCTGTATGTGTGTGTGAAGGTGTGTTACCTGTGTGGATCGGGATCTGCCCTCCTGAGGCTCCAGCCAAGAAGTCTTGGCTCCAGATAGGAGAACTGTGGCTGTACACCTCCTCCTCCAGCATAGATAAGAATCTACAGCACAGACAAAACAAGAACCACAACTCTTGCAATGTGTGCAGTGTATCAGAGTCAGAGTCGGAGTCAGTTTATTTATCATTTGCAGTAGAACCACATTGGAATTGTGGTGCAAGAGCTCAAGTGTGTGTAGTGTGTGTATCTGCGTGAGAGGCAGTGTGTATATGCCTAAGTTTGTGGTGTACTTTTCTATGCGTTCACAGAGTTTCTGTATCTTTGTTTCTCTTACTTGGGGAAGTGTGTGAGGATGAGTGTGCGTTTCTCGGGCGGCAGCTTGTCCTTCTCCTGTCTGGCCTGCTCCAGCAGCTGCTTCCGCATCACAGTGAACACCGAGCGCAGCAGTGTCCGGCCGAAGATCTGGGTGGTCTCGTACCGGGGCAGACTGTCACAGAACTGAGGCACGTTGCAGTAGCAGAGCCACCTGTAGGAAACACACCACAGAAAACAACTTAGTAGAAACGCTAGGATTGTAAACAGATCTACCTGCAGGTAACAGGATATCAACAAGATAAAAGGTAATAAAACCGTGAAGGTTGCTGAAGTGAATGCCATTGAAAGCCAAATAGCAAATCATGTTACCTTTCACTCTCAAATTAGTTCCATGGAATTTGAAAAAGTATAATTTCAAGCATGTATAACAGGGATTTCAGCAATAAAACAAGAAAATGTCAGAAAGTTCCCTATGGGGAGCAATAGGTTTGGTAGTGTTACTACCTGGTGTAGTTGGCTTTGTATCCAGCTGCGTCGTCGTTGGGCACCCTCTGTCGTCTCTGCGAAGGAGTCTCCAGCTGCCAGTAGTTGATCTGGTTGAGGAACATCTTGGCCAGCTCCATGATGGTTTGACGTTCCTTGGATGGCAGGTGGCTGAACTTGTACTGGACAAAGTTGTTCACCCCCTAAACGGAGAATGCAGGGAAAGTCAAATTAATGGGAATAAATGGGAATGTTGTGGACGCACTGCAGCATTGTAATTTGTGTTGAGGTTATACTTTTTTTGTATTGCAGCTGCTTGAATGTTGCACATGTGCAAGTGCTTACCTGTTCGATGCTGGGTTTCTCAAAGGGAGGACTCTCCTGTGCTTCTAACATTGGTTTACCCATCTGTAGGATGGATTTCCTCAGCAGCTGGCGGATAAACAGAAAAGGACTTAGGTGTTACTTGTCATCACACTGCACAAACACAGTGCTGATTCAAATCAATTCATTTTGATGTTTAGGAAAATACTGTACATTAATTCTCAGCCTTGTTACACGAGGCAGGTGTAGAATGAATATCAAATGGTGAAAATTTGCATAACGCACTGATATTCCAGTGTTGCGAGATTTAGACAGCTGAGCGGAAGCTTACTTTGAAGAGGGAGAAGTAGACTTGTTTAGTGTCAGCGTCCTCCTCTTTGTGAACGCAAGTGTAGAGGTACTCCACATCCAGGACAATACCTAGAAGTCTGTTCATTTCCTCTTCTGACACATTTTCCAGGTGGGTCACATGATCACCTAAGAGTCAGAATGACAGAGAGAGAGAGTGACAGAGAGAGAGAGAGAGAGAGAGAGAGAGAGAGAGAGAGAGAGAGAGAGAGAGAGAGAGAGAGAGAGAGAGAGAGAGAGAGAGAGAGAGAGAGAGCGATTGTATTGTTGTAATGTAAGAGTTTGTTATCTATCAGTGGCATTTCAAATATCTCACACTCTACAGCTTTTAGTATTAATATCTACTGGAACTGCACAACTAGAATCTTTCCTCTCTCCACTGTTACCCTTCCCTGTCCCATCCCAGTTGCCCATTTATTTCTTCTGATCCCTTTGCTGTCTTTTCCTCCTATCCATTTAATCTCTGCAGCACTCATACCCCACCACTCAGACAACATACCCAGCGTGTGTGAGCAGCTGCGGCACGGCTCCTGCAGGTTGACTGCGTTGGACTGCTGGTCAGTTCGCGGGGGCGTAGGAGGGGGGTTCTGACTCTTCCATCCATTACACTTACAGGCTCCTTCAGCCTACGAGAAGCACAGAGTTAGAATGAGTACAAGCTGGGATGCAGAGGAGGGTAAACCCACTTTAACTCAATTTACCCACCTTTTAAATCTGTATGTCATAAACTTACACTGTAGATCATAGATAGGAGTTTCAATTTTGTTTGTAATGGTGGTTGTGATGCTTAATGATTATCAAAGATGAGGAGTTTACCCACCTTTTTCAGACTGGTTTACCTGCCTTTTTATCTACCACTACAAGTACATAATACTAGTAGGCCTTCGAACAGTTATGCACTCTCTCAGTATAAGTGGGCCTAAGCAGAATACAAACATTTTCAAACTTCACGATGCAGCTAAAATAAATTGAGATTAGTTATGACTGACTTTGTACAGTAAGAGGGGGGTGGGGTGAGCAGCCCTGTCACCGTCAGCTGGCGCTGCTGCACTGAGCATGCGCCTTGAAACAACAACAAACTCCGCCCCCCTCAGCAGCTGTCACCCTGTCAAAACAAAGGCACCGTCCCTCTCTGCAGATGATATACTGCATAAACCCAATAAAACACACTCTATTTACCGCCATGCGTTGACAGACGGCACGGAAACACTGACACATCCCCAGTGGAAAGAATTAGACAGCGCTTTAACACACTCTTGGTTGCAGCCCGTCAGCACACAGCAGCTACTCCCAAGAACCTGGATCTGACAGAGCGCCAAGCCAATGTTTACGTTCACCAACCCCCCACCAAGACAGCAACATTGTAACATTGTAATAACAAGGGAGGGCTCGCAGCTGATAGGCCCTCGCTGAAAAGTCTGCAATAATGCTGACGCTAGAATTAACTACATTAGTAACCTTCTTTTCCAAAATAATTGGTTCGTGTAAGCAAAATGAAAAAAATGAAGTGCGGCAATGGCTTCCTTTGCTGCGCTTGCATTTTGCAAAGTATTGCAACCGAGCCCGGGAAAAACCATCCGTTAAGACTACCTGAAAAAAAACCGTGTTCAAAAACGCGAATATCAGCAAATATAGCGTACTTTGCATGATGAATATACTCCGAGTTTTTCCAGCTTCTTCGGCCGAGGTGAGGAGCGGAGCTGCGCCTTCTTTACGGCGATACGTGCGGATCCTCCAGCGGCGCCGGAGCCTTCCGTCCCCCCGGCTCCAGGAGCGGCCGGAACCGAGCCCGCGGCTCCGATGGCCGGCGAACCTTGCTGAATCCCAGCGCTCTCGGCCATCCTTCACGCCGAACCCCGACGGGACCCCCGGCCCGGGAAATATTCGCTCTGGTGTCCGGTGTTTTATTCCACAAGCGGAGGATCAGACATGGCGCTCATCCTTATTTTTAATTTCTCACTGTAGGCCCATTTTCCTCCGCTAGGGGACTCAAAATGGGATAGGCCTATTCCACTATAATTCAGGGGAGAGGTCACAAAAATGCAACCATTTGTAACAAGAACTCAAGGTCAAATGTAATAGAAAAAATTTCTGGATTGTTATGCGGAGCCATATTGTAGCACCAACGTGATAAATCATGGCAGTTTCATGCAACCAAACATTGTCAGTGAGCTAAGACCAATTAATAACATTTAATGTATCAAAATCAATGTTACATTATCATATTAAAGTAATAGAAATAGTAACTTATTTAAATAGGAAAACAATCTGTTGATCCTTTAAAGGCTGGCATCTGACAGTCTATCAATTCAGACAATTAGAGCTCTGAGGATCAATGACCCCAATTTGTCAGGTTAGAGGTCAGAGATTACAAAGAAAAGGGATGCCCATATCATCAAGGTGGGTGGTGGGGGCGGGGCAAAGACCAAACATCACAGAAAAGCAGTGATGAGATAAAAAAGGCAACTTTCTCTGGCTAGTCCTTGAGAAACTACCACCAAATCCACACACACACACAGCCTGAGTACAATAATAAATGATCAAATTTATTTCAGTATTTATTTGGTCATTACATAACAGTACTGTAAAATGCTTGCATTTAAATGTTTCGGCTGCAATTAAGTGTCCACGGCAAAAAACATACAATGTACATCCCTATTATGTGTTAATTCATTTATTCATGACGCACCAGCGAGCCGGCTTACAGTTGTTACATTGTTCCTACAATGTTGTCACAATGTTACTGAGATGTTATGGAGGGGCAGACGGTGGGTAATCAAACGGTTTTGTATTCTGCCTCACTCCTCTGGAGCTTTTACAACCAGTGTCTCTGGAAGTTCAGTTCTACTTACAGGGAGGAGTATTGGACAAGGCATCCAACCTGATACCACTAAAACAAAAAAAGAATTAGTGAAATGCGAGAAAGAGATGTTAAAAAATAGAAACCAAAATGTTTGGATATTATTTTTTTTCTTTTGAGAAAAAGGTACAAGACAGACCACTAAATAAATGCAATTTCATTTTTTGTTAATAACACTACATACATTTATAAAGACCACCACTGATTATAATTTAACCATTTGTGTGAAAAAAGGAACAGCAACAAAACTCCAAACCCAGACCGAAGCTGTTTTTTTCTGCTAACTGTACAGTTTTTTTTATGATTATCTAGACAACTCCCTAGCAAGCATTAGTCCTTTCACTTGTAAATCGAAAAAAGGTAGACTACATTGCAACACCCTATTTACAGTATATTATTTATATATTTATATATATATTTATATCACACTGGCTGTAATTATGACAAGATATATTCATGAGCGTCATTAGTGCAAGGCATGAGTAAGACAGACCTGTCAAAAGAGTTATTGACCAGACGTGTGTGTGTGTCTATATGTAACAATGTTTCAGTGAGGGGGTTGGAACTTGAAAGAACACAAGTGTGTGCATGACGTGTGTGCGGGAGTGGTGTAACAGGTTGTGTGTGCTCGTTATGTTCAGTGATGTATAGGTCTGGAAGGGTTCAGGGGGAAGAAGTCAACTGTATGTGTGTGTGTGTTCATGTACAAATGTGTGTTCAAACACACACATACATAAACGGGCATGTGTGAGTGAGTCCTATGGATGTAATTCATCACCTGACAGCCAGCCCAAGCTCACTTTGTACACACCGACACATGACTGTGTCTAAAGCACTTCCTCACAAACAAAGGATGACAAATGATTCTGACTCCAAGGCGAGTAATGCCGGCATCAACTGATCTTACATACTGCAACTCCCCACTCACTATCACCACCCTTGCTTTTTTTACCAGGTGCAAAAACAGCAGCGGTCCAGCAACTTTAACACACTTAAACAGATACAGTCTGCATAAACCAAATCACCCAGAGGCAGAAAATGAGAATCAGCTGACCCAATGACCTATAGGCAGAATGGCCCAACTTCAACCACAGAGGGATGGTCTAGACAAGATTTATGAAAGGACATTGCATCAGGAGACGGGGAGGCGGCGTCATTGGTGGGTGTGCCTCGGGGGCCCCTGCGCCTTGTTGTGGAGAAGGTTGGGTGGTGCAGGGGGCTTACGCTGTGCTGCATTGGTCCTTGCAGACACTGAAGTCACAGAGTAAATACTGTGAAACATTGCACGATGCCAATAAGGACAACTAGAAGCAGGCATGGCCCTGGGATGGGGCCTTAGGGCGGGAGAGCGTGGGACAGAGGGGGGAATTTACACTAGTGCTACTTTGGGTTTAGTGGGGGAAAGCACATGGATGCATGGCCTAAAGTCCACTGACATCCATTATCAATAATAATAATAGATGCAAAGAGCTGGATGGAAGAAAATAGAAAAGAAAGACTGGGAGGCTTCAACTAGTAACAGCAGAACCAAGAGGGGGAAAAAAGGCAGAGCCAATGTTGAGAGATCAGTGTGGGGGGCATTGACTTAGTTACTGCAAAAAAAAGAAGGAGGGGCACAGGGGCATCTTTTCTTGTTTTGCAGATCAGAAATTGGGGAAAAGAGTACGACATGTTGCATTAGTAACTGCAGTGGCATTTGGGGCATCAGTCGCATTAGTTACTGCTATACAGGGTGTGTGTGTGTGTGTATGTGTGGGGGGGGGGGGGGCGTTCTTCACGTTAGTTACTGCAGCAGGGACCCTTGGTTGGCTGGGCGGCTTCCGTCAGGTCCACTCCTCGGTTCCGCCCGCTGCTGGCTCCTGCAGCCTGGGGCTCACTCTTCGGCAATCTCTTCGCTGAAGGGCAAAAACACACCAAACACCAATAAAAAAAAAAAAAACTTCAACATGTCATTTGCATGGGGCCAGAGTTACAAATGATATGACTTCCATAAACCACTGTGCCCTCATCAATCATCCACTTAGCAGAGCATATACTTCATACTGGAATCAATGGGACTAAACAAGCTGGCTCTGTTTATCATACTGACACACATGCACAAGCAAAATATATGGGCAAGGTGGCAAGAGTCACCTACCAATAGCCATGAATATCTCGTTCACATTCATAGATGTCTTGGCTGACGTCTCCATGAACAGTAAACTGTTGTCATCTGCATAAGACTGGGCATCCTGTCAACACACAGCAAATATAATGAGCCTTCAGCCCATCCACGTACATGTTTGAATGGGTTAGGGTTAGACAATTAGATGTGGCATAAACACTATGAACGCTGTAGCAGTAGAGGTTAATGGATGCAATAACTACAGCACAAAGAAACAGAAAGCCATGGCTATCCAGTGATGTGTGTTCAAAAGAATCTGAAGAAAAAAACATAAAGCCTGACTGTTCAAGAAACAGCCCATTTGCTCTGACCTGGAAGTCGACAGCTCTCTTGTTGGCGAGGTCGGCCTTGTTGCCTGAGAGAGCGATGACTATATTGGGGCTAGCTTGTCTCTGCAGCTCCTTCACCCAGTTCTTTGCCCGTGCAAATGACTCCTGGAAAGAGGACAAGGGGCACCAACTACAGGTTCAACTACAAGTTGTACACTGCTGAAGTAAGCCTAGCTGTATAGTGCTGTCCTGAATACGTGGCCAGCATCATCTGTGCAATTAATATGGAGGGAAACGTGGGGAAAAATCTACTTTGCACAGGACTATGTCAAGGATGCATGTGAACGTGCCTCGTTTGTGATGTCGTAGACCACGATGGCGGCCTGTGCTCCTCTGTAATACATGGGTGCCAAACTGTGGTAACGCTCCTGTCCCGCAGTGTCCCAGATCTCAAACTTCACCGTTGTGTCGTCTAGACACACTGTCTGGGTCAGAAAGGCCGCTGAGGGAAAAGGATGAGGTGAGGGGTGACTCAGCAATAGATAGCAGTAACTACACAAGTACCAGTACTCTTTACAATGCCACGTAAATATAACAGTTCAAAGAATAAATCAAATCAAATCATTAACAATCTTCCCATTTTGTGGAACAAATTCCGGCCCACCATTTCCCGACTTAAATTCCAGCTAAAGTACAAAAGTAGAGAGCTTTCTAGAAAAAAGTTCATCATTAGTTGACTATTTGAATAAAGGCCAAATTTGGTAATGGGTTGAAACAAGAATTTGCAGATACAAACATCCTTCTGTAATCAAAGCAGACCATCTCTTTGATCTACAACCTACTGGCAGCTTATGAGAAGCAGCCTGACCAGCCGTTATGGAGCTCACCTCCTATTGTGCTCTCCTGGAACTCGTGGAACTGGCCCTTGACGAAGCGGAGCACTAAGCTGGACTTGCCCACAGCCGACTCTCCCAGCAGCACCAGTTTAAACTGACAAATCTTGTTCCCAGCATTGGGCCCATTGGGTCTCGTAGCTCCTCCCCGATTGGCCATGACCTAGTCAGATCCCCCGGTGTCCTGCGTGTCAGACTTCACTATCAGGACTTCTGCTGCAAGATGCCAGAGAGAAAATATGCTTACTATCAAAAAATAATAAATATGATTCAAACTTTGAGGAGCACTACAGCTAAGGATAAATATAACAAAGAATGTTTGCTTACAGGTAGTTAAATATGCATCTTATCAGTAGCCCAACATTTCAAAGTATGTAAACAGTAGGATTTTTCCATCACTGTCAAAATTAAACTATGACAACCCAATCAATTCTAGCAAAAAGTGACTATAGCTGCCATTTCGTTATATAGCTGTAAACAGTAAATCCAATAAGCTGCTTCTTTCTTTCTTTTAAGATGATGTGGTTATTTTAAGGGCTCAAGATAGCACAAAGTATATAGTTTCCAATATGACACACTGGTAAGACACATATTACAAAAAAGAGGGGAAATAATAAAACCTACTGACAGTAATTTCACGTGGGCTAACAAAGTTAGCGGCTGTTGTATTTATTGTGACTGGGATGGGTTATATTTAGGGAAATTATACACATAGTGCTTTTATGAGTGAGGTTATCAAGCTCACCACAACCACATAACAGAAGGCAAAGGAAGCCTTGACATGAACCCACAACAGTCAAGAGTTTCACCTACCCACATTACTTCAGCCCATTATAACTGTGAGTACCTCTGTATGGCTACATACCTTGGATTCTTATAGTGCATTGTTTAGTAACTTATTTAGATTTTAACTGCTGACTAATTTGTATACAACACAGGGTTGTTGTAAGGAGAGAATCAGACATACTATTAGTCATGAGCAAGATTTGTGGAATTTATCCCTGACCAGAAAACTGGATATTATGGCTTTCTATACATTTCCTCCTCCCCCTTTGTCCAGGAGGTGGATATGCCTCTTGACAAAAAAATATATGGGAATGGATACCTACATCTCTGCTCAAAACAAGATTGAGAAGACGGTGGGCCTAAACATCTGTGGTGCTCTTGCAATCTATGAAGTGCAAGGCTCCACAAGAGGTGAAGTTGTCAAAATAAACATTGTATGTGCCATGCGATCTGTGTGTGACTGCTGTTTTACAAGTCTGCAGTCAACATAATTAAAAATAATCCGGACAATATCCCTATATGTTTGTAACCTATGAGTGGCTTACAGTGGTTCACACATCTGTGTAAGCACTTAATTTATGTCGCAATAGCAAAGGCTGTGCTTTAACAATAACAAAACAAGAAGTGATTTCAAATTACAAAGAGCAGTCCATCAACTGTCAAATTATGTGTCCTGGTTTCTTAGAAGAGAAAAATACGGGGATGAAGGGGAATAAGTTACCATCCACATAAACCAAAAGTCAGGGGACAGAAAGCCATCCGTGTGTCATGAAGTCGTGAACATATTAACCAGCTAGATTAGGTATTTTTCTTTTTGAACACGCGAGAAAATTTGACGAAAACGCTTTAAAATGTGAGCATGCTACAAGAAAACAAGTACGTATTAGAAATTGCAATGACAAAACATAGTAACTGCGTTTTGCTCGGACTCATGACATCTGGATTGTCAACAAAGGCAGCGCATTGCAATGCTCACAAAATATTTGGATTTGTCTAACAACGTTACTTAATGTTTGTCAAGTTAACGTTGGACAGCTATCAAACGCAAGTCAACCAACAAGCTAGCGTTGGCTCTAGCTAGGTGTCTGTTTTGATTTTAGAGGGAGGACGCCATTTTCCAAATTGTTTTGTTGTCTGGTTAGCTAGCTGTTTTGCTCTTTGCTAACGCTAACGCTACCTAGCTTGGTGTCAGCAATCTAGCAAATCTAGCGTTACTGCTAACTAGCCGGCCAGCAAAATGCTAGCCTCACAGCCAGCTAGGTTACTGCAAGACACATCCAAACAAGCTTCCATAAAACAGAACAGGACGAGAACAGTACCCTTGGCTAACAAACTGGTTATTATATACATATAGATATCACATTGGGAATGTTGTGATGGATAGCTGAGTTAATGTTATCTAACGGGGTGTAGTCAAACCTTCAATCAACAAACACTAACACTATCTTGCTAGCATTGTTAGCAGTCCACCCACTGACCTGATTCCACCCCTATAGCCATTAGCTATCGCGAAGCCAACTAGAAGCTTGGTGTCTTGCTTGCTAACCCACAAATCGCTGGCTATTAGCTAACCGTACCATACAGACACTGAAAAGGAGCGGCTGGTCTCATTAAGACGTGGCGAAGGCCTGCATTTTTTTTGCATTCTCTTATCAAACAGCACCAACGTTAGCTGGTAAAGTCAGCTAGCGAGCAAGCTAGTCCCGCTGGCAACCGAGCCAACGTTAACGTTAGCTAGTCAGCCAGCTGGAATCTAACGTTAGCTACAACTTGTCGATTCATGTCAAGTACGCTACCTGAGAGCCAGACGATGTTTTGAACTTTAAATACCACCGCGGCAGTATTTACACACGGGACCCGGGGCACTGCGGTGATGTGATGTTGTGGAACCAAGAAATAATTTCAACAACCCCGATCACGTCTCCTCCTTTCTTTCTTCTCGCAACTTCCCCCTTAGAACCAAAACACAAACAGGCTCTTCCGCCCCCCGTGCCACGTCACACATCACGCCGCCCTCCAACACTGACTTCTGCTCTCAGCTCAGCTCCATATGTCAGCCTTCACTGGAATATCTGTCAATTATTTTCCTATTATGCACAAGCACCGTCCTGCTAATCACTATTTAATAAAAAAATAAAGAAGGATATTAATGCCAACTGCTTATCCTGTGATACCTGAAACCCTATTACATCTATTTTTTGTGAAAATACTATGCAAATACTTTAATATATCTTGAAAATGTGTATAGTGATTTCTTCTGACGGTGGGGAAATTTATTGTCTGGTTTCAACAACCTCAATCAAAGAGAATAGAGGTAGTTTTACTTAATTTAATAAATTATTTTTGGCCACATTTCACATACACAAATGTAAACAGTAGTTCTGTTCATTGTTGTTGCCAAAGAATGGTCAACAATGTTCACCATTGTCACTACTACCTCAAACAATAAGAAAGCTCTGATCTTTACAAACTTTGGCATAACTATATGCACATATGCTGGAAATGTTCCTCTTGTTGTGTCTCTCAAACATAGAGATGTGAATAAGATCTTTACATATCTATGATCCCTGCCCTATGTTTGTTTCATTTGTTTTTCTTATTTTCTGTATTATGTTATATTCTTATGTGGATTTGTGGTTTCATGTGTATTTGATATATAATTGTTGCATTGTTATGGCATTAAAGCACACACAAAAAAACTGAATGATGATGATGATGATGATGACGACGATGATGATAAGATAAGATAAGATAAGATAAGATAAGATAAGATAAGATAAGATATCACTTTATTAATCCCCTTGGGGAAATTCGGGTGCCACAGCAGCAACTGGCAGAACAGTACCGGGGAAAAAAATAAGTACAGAAGATAATAAAGAGAAGAGGTAATAAGATAAAAAATAAAGGTAGTGTACATAATATAAAACTATAGAGACATGATGATGATGATGATGATGATGATATGCTTGTGGTAGTAGTGATGCAGGGAATGGTAATGTAATGATGAGAGATACAGAGAATGTGTAGGTCTGAATTGTAAAATAGTTGCACAAAGTGTCAACATTATAAAGGGACTCATGATGTAGAGTCGGGCCAATGTCCACAAAGAATGAAGGAGAGCGGCCCGGCTGAGATAAGGACAGAGAACGGGGAAGAGAGTTGAAGCAGCTGGGAGACAAGAGAACACATTGTGTGAGCCGTCAGGGACCAGAGATCAATATATTTGCCTAGATAAAACAAGATTCGTTGCTGTTATTGTAATCATAATAAAACATTCATTGGAAGTTGAGAGAAAATTGGACAGAAGGGAGATAGTGATAGATGTGACCGAAAGAGCAACTCCCATCATGTCAGATATAAGGCTGAGTGATGTATCCAAGAGAGGGAATTAACATGCCCAGAAATAGACGAGTGGTTAAATTCCCCTGCCTCTGCAACCACATGTGTTCCCTCACTAGGCTGGATTGAATCTCAGCACAACTTTCTCTTGTATCTGCTTTTGTTACACTAAAAAATAAATAATAATGGAAATACTGAAGGTGAGTGGACTGCACAGTGTTTTCTTTCTTTCTTTTTTTTTTTTTTTAAGCGGGTATTGGTTTGAAAGAGTAGGGGTAGAGAAAAGTACTGTACTGGTCTTTCTCCAGTTGGAATTAGTACTGTAGTGCAATAATATTCCAGTAGGTGGCGGTAATGCGACATTAATTCTGGATGTAGAGGCGAAGAAGAAGAAGAAGTCTCCTCCTCCACTTCCTCTCGGTCCTACCGGGAGCAGTCTTCATATCAGCACGTTTTAGTAACATAAGAAATTATATTTTATCTTCTGTCAACGATGCAGATACATTGTATAACAGGGGTATTATAGCACGTCGTTTTCCTAACATTAGTCTGATTCATATAACTCGCCAAGACTGTAAGTGAACAAACTGAGCAGCAGTGTCCAGTCATGGAGGAGGGAATGATAGAGACGTCGGAGGAGCTGCTGGCAAAGCAACACCGCAAGGAAAAGAAAGATCTGCAAGGTAGTCAACGTTAACTTCCTTATTTTATTGTGCTGTGTAGTTACTCAAATTCTTACTGTCAGTTAGGCTGTAGCTAGTGTGTTGTTTTATGTATTTAAAAGCATGTTGTTAGAAATGAGCTTAAGCTAACCACAACAGGCCATGGTGTGCAATGCTGAAGTACCACTTACTGTCATTTCTTTGCACAGACTGTCAGTGATATGAGCATGATGATACACACTCTTTTGACATGAGTAGCTGGATAGCTCTAGTGCCAAAGTGAGGAGTGACATGTAGGACACCAGTGATCTTTTGACATTTCTAACTCAATGTGTGCAGTCTGACGTCCAAAAGTGTTAGCTAACTTTATTAAACAGTCTCATTCTTAAATCGTGGTAATGTGGGCAATACAAAACAAAAAGGATCTAATTTTCAATCTCATTCAGTTTGTTTGTGATATGGGAAATTCACTATCGAAACCACATGTGTCATCCATCACCAAGCATGCCAAAAGGTTGGGATATGCATATCCCAACCTCAGTCGCATTTTGACTAGTCATAATGTAATTAGAGATATCTTAAATTAACATTTTGACTAGTCATAATGTAATAAAAGATATCATAAATTAGCATTTTGGCTAGTCATAATGTAATTAGAGATATCCTAAATTAACATTTTGACTAGTCATAATGTAATAAAAGATATCATAAATTAGCATTTTGACTAGTCATAATGTAATTAGAGATATCTTAAATTAACATTTTGACTAGTCATAATGTAATAAAAGATATCATAAATTAGCATTTTGGCTAGTCATAATGTAATTAGAGATATCCTAAATTAACATTTTGACTAGTCATAATGTAATAAAAGATATCATAAATTAGCATTTTGGCTAGTCATAATGTAATTAGAGATATCCTAAATTAACATTTTGACTAGTCATAATGTCATAAAAGATATCATAAATTAGCATTTTGACTAGTCATAATATAACTAGAGATATCTTAATTTTTTTATTTTTTATTTTTTTAAATTTTGTATTACTAGAACTTTATTTCTATTTGGAGTAGGCTTAGATGCATGCATTTACAAGTCATAAGTCAAAATGTATGTGCAATTGGATGTCAAATGCTTCTTAGGTAGGTGTGTGTGTGTGTGTGTGTGTGTGTGTGTGTGTGTGTGTGTTTGTGTGTGTGTGTGAGATATAGGCCTAAATGTTGTCTAACAGCCTTGAAGCATAAATACGCCACCAAGCCTCCAGCCGGTCCAGCTGCACCAGGATAAAAGCGGCGAACAATTCAGAGAAATTAGAGAAATTGTGTGGCTGAGTTCAGAAAATCAATAAAAAATAATACATGTATATGAATAGAGTTAAGCGTCCAAGTAGTCCATTTTGTCCAACAATGTCTGATAGGAAACAATTGCAATATTTGTGTGAAGAATTCCCTGTAAGTCTCCTTTTTCCCGGCCGTCACACTCTTGTGGTTGTCGCGTCTGACAGCCTCGACTGAATCTGGATCCTCAGTTTAACACTTGATTGTCTTTCTGCGTTCTTGCCAACGTATGAATGAATTTTTTGAATGAATGAATTTTTTTATTTACGTGTTGTGCCACTTACGTGGCCCATTCCACATGGGATTACAAGACACCGATAAAATAAACACAATTTCAGTTTGCTATATTATAGCTGTAGGCAATACTCATTCATTACAGTAAGCACATTAAGTATTCCAGTACTATAATACTCCTAATGTGACAAGAACAAATACCCATGGAAAAGAAAAAGGAAAAGAGCATAAGTACATCATCTCGTCTTCTAGCCCAAGCTTTTTCTAAATAGTCAGCAATTAAAAAGGTTTTGTGTTCAAACAACCATGCCAGTATATCTGTGTCCTGCATAAGGAGTAGATCATTTTTTCCCTCCAAGGATTGTCCTTAAATCAACAAACTAACGTTAAGGTGCACTAATATAATTTTCAAACATGTTATGAAATGGTGTTTTGCCATGTAATTTGTAAATCAGTTAATAAATATACACCATTCAGCATCATCCGACAGCTTGTAGATATACTAGTAGTATTCATTATTTGGTGTATGTGTGATCCACTGAAGTATTTATTGACCACCATAACTAATCAGTCAATCTGCTCTTGTGCTACGTTTTCAGCTAAAATCCAGAGCATGAAAAATGCAGTCCCCAAGAATGACAAGAAAAGGAGGAAACAGTTGACAGAAGACATTGCCAAACTAGAGGCTGAACTCAACCAGAAACACGAGGAGGAGCTCGGACAGCTCAAAACTACAGCTGACACACAAGTAATTACCTGCATTCAAATGACTGGCAAATCTCATGGTTATGCATTAGGATTTTCCATTAAGTGTATAAGTAAGGAGGCATGCTTACTCTTAAAAAGGATGTGCATTTCCAATACATGCATGTGTCTAGTTTGGAACAATGCACATTGCCGTTACTTTTTAACACCACATATGTTAGTACTAGAAACATATTTACACAACATGTATTGTTGGAAATGGAAGCACAAATATGTTTGTCTTTAAAAGAAGCAAATACATTTTGGGACTGATTGAGTACAGTATGCACATACTGCATCCTTTATATTGTATAATATGCCACATTGGCATCATATTATTGATGCATGCATGAAATGCATGTTTTAGATCAACTTATATTTGTAACATAAGTGTAAATTTATGCTTACTCTATCTTGTAAGGTTGAGGAGGTGGTAAATGGAGTGGAGTCCATGACGGTGGTGGGTGAAGAACAGAAAGAAGAGGTCAAACAGTCACGTGTATCCAAAGCCCAGAAGAGAAGGGTGAGCTAGAGTTCTCTTCTGACAGCAAATATGATGATTTCAACTGTTTATCACTGCCAAACAGCAAGTTACTGTCATTTATTATAGACATTGTCTATACCATAGAAAATGTACAGTGCATGCTCGCAATCAAACTTACTACACTTACGTGTAGTCAAATTGCCATCCACAGTTCACAGCATTCTGAATAAAGGCATCAATTTCAAATTCTTTACATATACAAATCCCATTACCTCAGCAGCAGTGTGATAATTGGTTCTGCCTTTTCACCTCTTGTAGAAGTTGCTAGGAATCCTGCCTGAAAATAGTGCAGTACGCTGAGCCTGACCACATTATGTTTAACCATCCGTCTCTGTTTGCTATCCATTTTAATTTATTCCAACTATGGTTTCATATACTCTTTTATACTCTTTTTTTTTTAATTACCCCTTCCAGGATAAAAAGGCTGCCCAGGAGAAGGAGAGGGACAGCAGGATAGCAGAGGCAGAGGTGCAGAACCTGCAGGGCGTAAGGCACCAGGAGGGCTTGAAGCTGGCCCAGAAACTTGCCCAGCGACAGCTGCAGATCCGGGAGATCTCCTCTGATGGCCACTGCATGTACCGCGCCATCGAAGATCAGCTGGTGCAGAGAGCAGTGGTACATATCATTGTATGTATCGAGTATTTTAGCTGTAGATGGGGAGGTTGCCAGTTTAAGTCCTAGTTTGAATACCTAATCAGGAACCTAATAGAGGAAAATGTACTGTGGATTTTTACAAACTGTATACAAGAACTGTAAATATTCTATTCTATTCTATTCTATTCTATTCTATTCTATTCTATTCTATTCTATTCAAGCCTGGGTTGAGCCTGAGTCTGAAGGAACTGCGATCCCGTACTGCTGAGCACATGAGAAGCCACGCTGATGACTTCCTCCCTTTCCTCACCAACGCCAACACTGGTGACATGTACACAACAGGTAATGACTCACCTGAGACGGCTTTGATTTGGTTGTTGGAAACAGACTCTCATAGATTCGGCTGTATCAAAGACTGAAGTAGCTGTCCGTAGTTAGACGCATGCCGTAGCACATATTACTTATTCAGAAAGTTTGTAAATAGATGTTTATGCACAGTATTGCAGTATTCATGTGAGTGTGTGTGTGTTTCCAGATGAGTTTGAGAAATACTGCAGTGATGTGGAGCACACAGCAGCTTGGGGCGGCCAACTAGAAGTGAGTCCTTATAGGGTTGTCATAGAAACGCTGTGCTATCGGTCATTGGTTTTCCCAGTGATTATCTATTTTCCTTTCTTTTCCCTGACAGCTGCGAGCGCTGACCCAAGTCCTTCACCTGCCAATAGAAGTGATCCAGGCCGACTCCCCCACTATAAAGATAGGGGAGGAGTATGACAGCAACCCCATCACCCTCATGTAAGAGCTTGTCTGTATGCAAAATATATATATATATGTATATATAAGTTTATATATATACACATTTGTTTTGGGTGTAGGCGACATTAGGGTGCTTGTTAATAAATATACTAATTAGTAGAAAATGCTCTTCTAATATATGGAATTTATAGAATTTACCTCCAAATTAGACAGTATGGTTATTTTTAAAACATTTGTGACATGCTGTGGCAAAGCAAGGCGTTTATTGCAGTTTTTGGCTAAGGCTCTTCATGCTTATTATGTCAGGTAATTTTTCACATTTTGCCAAAAAACTGTCTTGAAGATAGAAACTGCCAGCTTGTGCCGACTGCAAGTTGAATTGGAATCTATAATTATGCAAAACAAGCATCTATGAAAGGCTCAACAACACTCATCCTCCAGGATAGGCAGAGGAAAGAGACTAAACTAATGGAGCTTGCTCTCGCACTCGCCAGTTCATTGCATTGTCATCTTGGGTAATAAATATTCCAACCATGTAATTATCCACAAGTAACATGGTATCACGTTTTGGGATCCTAACCACATTTAAATGTTGAGCATTTGATAAAGTCTTGTTTGACTATCACACAGCACACCAAAGTAACAGCAGACACACAGACCCACACAATGGTGACACTGCTCCATGCATTAAGTATAATTTAACTGAAGAAATACTAATCTTTTTTAATGACATCGTCTTGCTGCTGCTGTGATGCTACCTTAGTTATCTGTGCAGGTAATTGCATGCACAGCTAGAAAGTAGCTTCTGCAATACTAAGCTGTTATGAGCTTGTCATGGTTATGTGCTTATTGTTTAGATTAGCATTATTAGATTAGATTACATATCTATAGTATAAATATACATGTTCATGTTTCTTAGATTCTTTGCAATAAGATAATTCTTATTCAGGTAATGCTTCGTCATCATTCTAAGCTAAAACCTCACTGCCTTAGAGACCACATTTTCTTATTATTACTCAAATTATCAATATCTTATAACTGTTTTAACCAAATATTCAGTGTGGAATAACTGCAATAGTGTAGCATTATCAATATAGTTATAGTTCTTGCTGCTTTAAATGCATAATATACCTAATGACTAATTATAATGCATAATACCATAGACCTGCATTAAGAGAGTCTGATAAAACTTTGGAGTTTTTTTTTTCCTCAGATCTTTGTTTCACAGAATATTAATATATTTCTTCCTTGTGTTGCAGCTACATGCGTCATGCCTATGGACTAGGAGAACACTATAACTCTGTGGAGCGTCTAAAGGATCCTGCCAATGAGGAAGACAGCTGAGAGACAACTCTGTCTTGGTGTGGCAAAACCACATTATGTTATGCAGAGTGTTTTTAAACTTCTCACATCAAGGGCCCGTAAATACAGACGTATTTAGTTGGCGACCTCCCCCCTCCCCCCATCGAAGAAAATGTTGGCTTGAGGGCAACTGAGAGAATGTTGCTGTTTTCAGATTGGGTTTGGTCTTTTTCTGTCTGGAGGACGAAAGATAACAGTGGGGAGAGTGAAGTCTAATAGAATTAATCTATTCTGAAAACAGTATCATTGTGCTTACTACAAAATAGCATAATAGGCAAGTTAAACTGTTGGATCCCCAGTCTTCCCTGCAACCCATCTTGAGAACCACTGGTGTAACGCACTCGCTCTTTCACGCTGGCTGGAGAGGATTGAAGTGACTGTTGAAGCATGTTACCTAACCAGAAGTCAACAGATTCATTGAGTGGTTGAATGATGAACTTTTGCAGTGATTTTAGGTTGAATTGGATTGTTGTGTACATCATGTCAATGTTACATAAAGAAATATTGATGATTTGCGATTGCACTGCTGCTTGATTGTGAATATTCTTCATAAGGAAAAATTTGATTGTATTTATAGCGATATTCTGTTCAATCTGCAAAAGACGACCATACTGTGTGTTTAATTCAAGGCAACCATGTCATATACAGTAAAATAGTATAAACGGTCTCTGCCATTTCTGCATATGCTGAACTATGTATACAGATGTCTCTATAATGAAGCACTCATGCCTTTATGCAGGTTAGCATTTTATCATGAAGAAGTACATCAATGTTGAATGAATGAATGCTGTGCAGTGGGCTTTTGGGCAAAAACATCTAAATCATGTAAATTGAAGGCAAATGCTTTGAGACATTGCTCACATTTTTCAACATTTACCGCAAACCTTGATGAAAGTGGAAGTTCTGCCATGCGCAGAAGTCGCCGCTAGAGGCCGCCACTGTCTCAGAACAAAGCTTCATTTCGGCCAGGAAGCGTCCCGTATCCATGGGAACTTCACATGCTAACGTTAGAAGTTTTGTTCTTCAAATGGCTAAATCAGTAGTTAGAGCTTTACATGGGAAAGCCACTTCTTTAAATTTGAGTTCTAAGAAAATAGACGACGTTCCTAAATCTGTCTCCAGACTAACAAATCTTTCAACCCTCCTGCTGAACAACAACTCCATCTCTACTTTGCCCGCCGAGCTGCTATCATTACAGCACGTGAGTCTTCTCAGTTTGCTCCTAACTCATCCGCCTGCTGGAAAATTGCCAACATAACGTTTTATAGGTATTACACGGCGCAGGTTTGTGATTAAATACTTTTCTGTTTGCAATGTTTGCAAGCTGGCAGAGCTGAATTTGGGAAATAATGCCTTGAAGGAGGTTCCAGCTGTTTTGGGACATCTGGAGTCCTTGAAAAAACTGTATCTGTTCAGCAACCAAATTACAATAATGCCACCTGAGGTGATGGGTAGGTTCTCACAGTTCTGCATGATTAGCACCTTTAAGATTTGTCAGAAATACCAAGCTAGCTGTTAGTATGAAGTCCTTTACATTCATATTATTCATACATGCTTTACAGCTGGCCTGCCAAACCTTGTTGTGCTCAATCTGAACCACAACCTGATTCAAAGACTTCCACCAGAGATCAGAAGGTAGGCTACATCATGCTGTACAAGATGCAGCAAAATAAAGTGTACAGCACATTCATGTAGGTTGTACCACAGGTATCAGACGGTACTTGAGGTGTGTAGAGGCTCATGGCTGCAGAAACAAAATAAATTGTACATGAGCGAAAAATATGTCCGTCTCTAGGAATTACCCTTTAGGCTTACATCTTTAAAAGTGAATTTTTGGAGTGACATATCTGGGTTCTCCACATATTGCAGTAATTGGTTATGATGGCCACCATAGATGTAAAATAATATTTGTACAATATTTGTAAGGCTGAATTTACCCAGTAACAGTTTATTTTTTTTAGTTTAGCTACTCTAAATTACCCAAATCTGCTGTTTGTTTTCCATCTCTATCTTTGAAGAAAGTCTCAAATGTGGCTCACACAGGGGTTAAGGATCATTAGGTATTCTTACATTAATACAAAGAGAAACCTGTTTTTTTCCCCCTCAGCTTGGTTAAGCTTGAACACCTCAGTGTGCTGGACAACAGGCTGGAGCAGCTCCCTGCTGAGTTGGGTCATCTTACTAAATTAGCTGAGATTAACTTGACTCGCAACAAGTTGTCTTGGCTTCCTCAGCAGCTGTACAAGTGTAAAGAACTGACCAAGCTGTATGTGGCCAGAAACAAGCTGACCGAACTGCCAGAGGTGGGTGTTCTGGGCTGTGATTTCTATCTTCTTTAACAGGAATTCCTACATTTTGTACCATAACTAATGGAACATGTTCAACACCATGTACAGTTTCCCTAGTCTTTCATGTTGTCCTGATTTCCCTCACATTTCACCCAGGGAATCAGAGCATTGGCAAAGCTCCAAGTTCTGGATGTGGCCGGGAATGAGTTGTCCATGTTTCCTGTTGAGGTATGTTGTCTAATACAGAAGCACAAAGCGGTGCCACAGTGAACTCCAAAATATATGCAATGGCAACTAGTCTTGAGTCATATTGCACTTTGCTTTGTCCAGTTTGACCTGCTGAACCTGCAGGAGCTCTACTGTGAAGGGAACAGGCTGGTGTGCTGCGAGCCGATGGCATCAGTGCAGGTCATGGAGGTGCTTACATTAAAGGTAATGTAGGGTGACAATGAAGTATAAAACAGTGCAGTAGAGATTATCTATCTATCTATCTATCTATCTATCTATCTATCTGTCTATCTGTCTGTCTCCATGTTCCATGTATCTTCATTTCCTTTCTTTCTTTGTAGGGATAGGACAGGATTCAAAATAAGAAAAAAAAAATTGAAACTCCTGCCACCTTTTCACACTAGATAACAAATTCATCATACAGTATGCAAGATAGTATATCACACAATATGGCTCTGCGTTGCTCTCTAGCCTACAACAACTGAATCTCTTTGTAATAGTGTATCTTCATCCTTTCCTATACATTGTGTCATGATTGTGTCCCCAGGAGCTGGTTGCCAGGTTTGTCCTGCTGGAGGACAGGAACAGGAATTCTGTGGTCCACAGGATGCTTCCCCACTACCCCGGCCTGACTGTCCTGCTGGCCAACAGGGGCTGCTGCGCCCTCTGCCTGGCCCCCTTCCTCACCACCTGGCTGGAGTGTGTGCATTTCATTAGCCTGAGGAAGGTAGGGTGGATGGTGATAGCCTACTAGCAGTGTTTCATCTGTATTCATTTATCAGTGGTGCGCCACCGCAGCAAGAAATGTCAAATTAAAATTAGCATTGTAATTTAGTCGTACTATCATCTGAAACATTTGGACACAGTGGAGTCCAAATGTTGTACAAGTAATGATTTTATTATGATTTTAAAACATTCTTAGCAATACAACCTCAACTTGAAACATAACTTAGACCCAAACAGCAAAAACAAAACTAGAATTATCCCCCCAAGCACCACAGCTGCTTAAAATTACAGAGGAAAACACTGCATGGTATTGTGAAAAAGTTTTCTATTATTTGTGAGCCAAACACTATGATTCCTTCATGTCTGAAAAAGAATAATTCGCTCCATCAGTGCTGTTGAAATAGGGTACAATGATAGTGACAGATTCATGTAATCAACAGTGTGTGTGTGTGTGTGTGTGTGTGTGTGTGTGTGTGTGTGTGTGTTTCAGGACATGAGAATGAGGAGTTCCCTGACTGTTCCAGTGCGAGTCCTTCTGTGTTCATACAAGTGCTTCAACAGGGATGGACACTCCTACTATGGTGTTGCTTCAAGATAAATGTGAGTCCATTAAAAAAGGTACCGTCCATAATCTCTGTTCTCAATCACAAGCCCTTCTAAGCAGTTTTTTTTACTAATACTTTGAGATGTGTTAATACACAAAGACTTGGCTGAGATAATATATTTGAGCCTGCAGTTCTCTTGCCTCAAAATCTCATGCTCACATATAGGTTAATAGGTTAACATTGTGATGTTGTATTTTGCTTAGAATATAATTGCCAGTATTTCAGACTTTTGTCCTTCAAACATCCCATAGATAGTTATTGGGGTCTTTGTTCACTAGGTGGCAGCAGATGACCATTGAAAATTGTGCCTGTTGCAGGCTTTTATTCGTGGTACTATGTAGAGTACTTGTGTCGCTGTGTGCCTAACATATCAATAGCAGTAACATTGTAACAGTTGCAACAGTTGTTATGCCTTTGCAAGAAGACTTGTTTTGAACATTTGGTTTAGATAAATTATATTTTTATCTAAAAAAAATATTTACTAATATTTATTTAGATTTACTAAAGCTACTTTTTTCACAGAAGTTGGTCAATGCAGGCAAGTATGATATAACTGGCAATTCTGTGGAGGATTTCACTGTGTGTGTTCTCATTTGGAACCTAACTTGCAACAACTGATCCCCTCTCTCATTGGGTTTAAATGTATAAACAATGAATGTACAAACAATGAATGAAGGCTTTTGTTTTTATCCTCCCCCCCTCCATTTTAAGTTTTATTTTTTAATTATATAGGCTCATTAAAAGCACATACTGCTAAAAAATTCTAGACATTCCTGAGTGAAATATTAACTTATATATAGCTCCTGCACATGTTCTGGCTGTGTATGTCTAATGGGATCCTATTCCCTCATCAGTGCTGATCAAGCCACACTAAGACTCCATAGCTGCCCCATCTCCATCTCCATCTCCATCTCCATCTCCATCTCCATCTCCATCTCCAGCCAGTGGCATCTGTTCTAACCTGCCAGAGAAAGAGAGAGAGAGAGAGAGGGAGAGAGGGAAAGGGAGAGAGAGAACTTCATTTCTAGCAAATTAATTTCCCATCCACGCCTCCAGAGCTTGCTAGCTCGTTCGCTAGCTGCTGCGGCCGCTGCTGCGTGTGTCTACTGAGTCGGAGCCTCATGCATAATGCATCAGGTTTAATTGCAAACCCAGAAACTAATGACTTTGGACTGGTTAACAGCAGGGGAGCCATACATCTCGAGCAAACTGAATGAAAAATCAGCTCAGAGGAGAGAAAAAAAGGAGCCTAGCCCCTAATTGATGAATAATTGAAGCGGCGAGCTACAGGGCATAATTGTGACATTTTGTTTCAATCAATTTCCAAGTGGTGTGGGCGAAAGTGCACTTAAAGGGAAAAGGCAATGACAATGAATGAGAGAGAGAAAGAGATAGAGAGAGTGGTCGGTGATGGAAATGGACATTGGGTCTTCAGTCATTGTAATGACATTTGCTGGGGCAAAAAAGACTGTGGACTCATTGAAACACAAAGTGACTTTTTTCTCTCTGTCTTTCTTCATCTCACTTTGTCGTTTGTCTGTCAAACTCCTATCATGGCACTTTTTCATTCCCAGCCATTGGATCCATACCCTTTCAATATTATTTCTTTTGCTCATTTTCACTTGCCTTACTTGTCTTTAGAAAGTCAATTTAAAAAGCTACTATCCATTTACAGCACAGGAAAAACCTTAGCGAGGCAGCCATCTGCTTTAAATGAACGTGTTTGTGTTTTTAGCAAAGCTAAATTCCTTTGCAATCAGCTCAGTTAGTTTGCCATCAGTTGGAGCCTGAGGGCAACGCGCCAAGCCCTCAGCCAATGTGGTGGAACTAAACACCACACCAGTCTGTCTTGGGCTTGTTGGCATGGACGGGGGCAAAGCCTGGGGGTCAGGCAGACAAAGAGAAGCAGGCAGGACCAGTGGGGCACGGTGCCATCTGATCTCATGCCTTAGAGGGCAAGACGCAGGCTTGGGGCCATGCTGCTTGCCATGATGTGGATTTTGGGTCCATTTTCAATATAGGTTCCATAAAATAACACTAAACTATACATTCGCAATGAGTATATGAGTGAATATTTTGCATAAAGTAATGGTCAACCCAAAATAAGAAATCACATGCAGTATATTATACCCCTTGATTTTCAACACTTGAACATTCAATATTTGTCAACAGGACCAGGAGCAAGTCTCACAAGATTACATAGAATCAAGACACTCATGTGTGATGTCATCAAAATAGTTACTGAAACTGTTGCACTGACAGTGACACAGTGCTTGTTTGAGTTTTTACACCCATGTGTTTCATAGTTGTGCAAAGAGTTCTGAACTAGAAAATGTAATCTTATCCCCAAATTATCACACTGGGTAATGTCATATTGTCCACAAAGTTGGTCTCTGGTTCATTATAAATAGAGCAGCTCAAGGAAATGTTGCCCGGTTACATCAATACATTCTTTCCTCTCCTGCCTCTATCATTGGATGATAATGTATGTTCACAAATCTACATTAAAACTTTTAAAGACTTAATTAACATTACTAACACTAAATACAATACACTAAATACTGACTTAATTGACATAATGATAAATCACAATGAAAATGCAAAAAGCAGTGTTTAGGTGTGTATGTGTTCATAGCCTATAAATAGGTCATTGCATTGTGCTGGCACCATGCTAATGGGAAAGGCTGAAAGGCCAACAGATCAGAACATGTCTTCTTCTGGGCAGCAGATGTTGGGTCCTGCAGCAGTGGAGGAGCAGCAGCATTGGGGCCCGCCGCTAGCTCAGTGGCCCCGGGCCTTGTCTGTTAGTCGGTCTGGTGTCTGGTGTCAGGCTTTATGCCTGTATGCACACATTCACAAGCACACACATACGCACATAACCCCCCCGTCCCCCACCCAACACACAAACACAAATACAATCACTCCACCCACTCTGCATTGATGGCACTTCATCAAGATAGCTTTGCCCTCATCCCTTTGTTTTCTTTACGTCGTTTCGCAAAACACACACATACACACCCACATGCTCACGGACACACTATTTCCATATCACTGAGCCGTCCCTTATGATTGCCGTATTCAGAGAGCACCGTGTTTTTGTACAGAATATTTATAAAAACCATGCACAGCTTGATTGACGTTTATGGAAATGAGGAGGTAGCGTCCTCAAAGGAGACACCATACGGATGGGAGCAGCACACTGACGAGAGGCATCTACAAAAGGCGCTTGTAAATTCCTGACATGCCTAGCATATGTTAATGAGCCATTCTCTAGCTCTGATATAATTACTGCGAGGGAATATTGCCTTTGGTGGAAATATCTGTCTCGCATGGCATGGCTACCTCATGGGGGTGAAAAAAGTAAAGAATGATAAAGTAGCGGGTGCATAAATTCTCATTTACCATGCTCGGAGGTAAGGAGAGTGATGTTGGCAAATTCACTCAGGATGATATATTGGGAAGAAGGCACCTTGGGTTCATTACATACCTCCTTTGTTAAAGTGTGTTCTGCAGTCTTGTATCGTTTGTTAGGAGGTATTTAGTCTGTCTTGTCATTGGCAACACTCACTTAGAATGTCTTTAGAGGAGCCGCGGGCTGCTTGAGGTCTTATTGTATCTTAGGACTAGATAGGCAAGTGATGTGTTACCTGGAGAAAAATTAATATAGGATGCTCGACGCAAGCTTTTATTCTAATGGATTTGATATAACTTCATCATACAGCTGTGCATGACTGCATGGTTAATAGACCATGGGTATTAGTCCGTGGCTAAACAAAGCAATGTGGATGGTGATAAAAAGATGAGGGTTAAAGGTTCTTTGCTTGATTTGCTGATGACAGATTTGCTGTAATTGGCTGCCTGGAAACTGAAAAGGTGAAAATATGTCCTTGTGTGTTTGCAGTGTATGCATCTGAAGGCCATACTCAGCTGTGTTGCTATGCTATGACTGTGTCTTTGATTTTATTTCCTGCTCTCTGTATCATAGATTCTCTGTATCATAAAGTCTAAGTGTAAATGCACCATCGTTTTTCTCTGGTTGTCTGCGCCTCCTTGCTGTAACCTCACACTTCTGATTGCTCCTAATGTCGTATTACATGCGTTAATCCAATTTCAGTTGTTTTAGTATTACGCTAAAACAAGTACATGCCACTCACATGCCATAATTAACACTGTCCAGCATGATGTCCCCACTGCAACACTGTATGCTTAGTCCCTCATTTTCAGATGTCCCCCAAAACCATGATTGCGGTCCTTGGAAAAATGACTTGACTCTGGCTCACCCTGATTTCTACTCTTCTCTCCTCCCCTTGGGCAACAGAAGTGCTGCTATTAAAATGAGTAGCATTGATTGCTGTATTAGAGGCCTTGTGACTGGAGAGGGAGAAAAACAGCCATTCGATAGCAGGCGGTGGGCCAGTGTCATAGCCGGGAGTGTGCACCACTCCAATCAGTGGAATCTATTGTCTCGCATCGCTGCCCATGACAGATCTTGGTATCGAGCCACTGGCAGAGTACCAGGGTATTGTCTGTGTGATGGCTGTACAATCAATTCTGTTGTGTTACTAATGACACTGGGCACTAGGGGGCAGTATGATTCTCTGCTGGCTCCCAAGTGGATGGGGCAAGAGATGCACTGATGCACAACACATTGAGATATGCCTGATGAATCTAAGAGATAGTGCACCTAATAAAAGCAAGAACAATGAGCCGTTATTGGAATTCAGAGCTTAACTGAAATCTAAGCATCAGATCAGGGCGTAATAACATATGTATGACTATTAAAACTAATACGTGTAACCGAATATGAGAAAATGTGAAAGATTCCTTCCACTCGTTGATGCATATCTAGAGAAAGGAGAGATGGCAGAGACGGTACAAGACAATAACTGTGCTATCTCTTCATCAAAACCAGCACAATTCAATATAGAAAAGCCTCCTTAATGTAGACTAGAAGGTGAGGGAAAATATTCTAGACAAGCTAGACTTGAAGTGCACTGGGCCACGAAAAGATGCCTCCAAAACGGCTACAAAACAAAGCCCTCCAGCTGTAACAGTCTAATACCTCAGCTTTCTTTTTCCTTTTTTCTCGTCACTATATAGCATATAAATAACAGTCGGAATACCAGCAAGTAAAGTGCCGGTCCTTTGAGGTTACGAGGAAGCGATGCCATTACTGAGCCATTCCTCATTAGGGGAGTTTGGAGACGAGCGCCCGGCCGTCGGGCCAGCATGCTCTCTCTGGCAGTTCTGGGTCAGTACCAACCACACTGCAAAACACCATTACCACCCCGCCGTTGTTAAAGAAATAAGACAAAAACATTGCTGGAACTTCAAAAGAATAAATAAATCTTTAATCTTGCGTATCTTTGAATCTCTTCGAAAGTTTCCTTGGGGTTTGGTAATAACAGGGAATATGTAGAGGAATGAAGAAGCTGTGCTTCTGTTTGTTTGGGAGAGAATTGAGTGTTTATTTAAGGAACAAAATTGGAGGGAAAATGAATCTTAAAAAGACATGGATGCTACAGTGTATCTTTTTGATGTTGCTTCAGATATTTCTCTCTGTAGGGTGCCATGTTGTATTCTGTGATGTTTAGATTGGCTGCTGTCATTTTCCCAGAATATCTCTTTGTCGTATGAATCGTGCTGCATTTGTTTTGAAGTTTTGATTTTACTCCTCACATCGTAGCTGACTCCTCAATTTGAATGTTTGCATATCCCCTGATTCATACGCACCCAAATATCTCACATTTTCACATAAGCTACATTAATTGATTTATAATTCAAAACAATATGGCATATGAATTCAGCCTGTCAAATACACAGTGGCGAGCATGCTGAGTCGACCCCGCAAAGTCTTTCAGTCCCAGGTCCATTCTACTCCATCATCAGCGTGATTGACGGCACGCAAGCTCGAAACCCAGTTTGAGGTCATGTGACTGCCGTTGGAGCATGCCCAGTGTTGCAGAGCGGCAGGCGGGTGGGACACCAGGTAGCAGCATCTGGTCTCCGGGTTTTTCTAGAACACACAGTGCCTGTGGCGCTGCAGGCTTGGCTGGCCGAACATCTGTCTCTGATGTGCTGGCCGGCTGGATGAGCAGACCCACGGCTCAACCAACCAGCCAGCCAATGATTGGACAAATGAATGTCCTTCAGGAACATGTGGGTTAATATTCCTCTTATCTGAATCTGACTCTTCACCTCCCTGTTATTGGTCTATGCTATTACCTTTTCAAATGCTGCCATCAGTTTTCTTTCTGCTCATGTCTCCTGTAATCTCAAGATACTGAGCACACGCTCTAAAGCAACATTTTTATTGACGCTTCATTTCTTGTGAAGCAAATGTTTTTTTCCAACAACCCCTGTTCATAAAGTAGCAGTTGGTTACAGTGATAAAACTAAAACTAGGATGATACTAATATTATTTACTGTATATTACAACTGCATTCTTGACCATGTTATTAAGGAAAGAGTTTATGCCATGTATCTTCTCAAGCTGTAATGTAAGTAAAGTAAGGAAGGTAATTGGTCATTCTATCGCACTTTTGTTGCTCAGCCATATTATTGGACTCTCTATTCTTTGTCTGCTAATGTGTTTGCCATATCTAGCATACTTGCTTATGTGAACATGTAAATAGAACATGACATGAATGAATTTCACCAGCACTCTAATGGAGTGTGGATATAGATATGAAGGTTCTGCATGCATACATACAGCACATGAAAATACATAATGTTACATTCCCTTGTGTGTACCACTGAAAAATCAAAGTGGCAGTAACTCTCAGCTCACTCCACATATTTTTTGCGTACCATAATTATTTTTAACTCAATTCCCTGTTCAGCTCTGCCTAGATACAAGCTAGACAGAGGTTTCAGATGTAATGGCTACAGCAGCACAGGTAGAGAAAAATGTTCGGTATGTCTGTGTTCAGAATGACAGGATGCTGCTGGGAATCCAGAGACAGCTACTGTAACTTAGCCAGGTTTATTGAAGAAACTTCCCATCCACTGTCATGTCAAACTCTTTGATGAGCATTCATGTGCTAGCACCCAGTGAAGTGAAGAGGGGTAAACATTTCTAAGATAATTAGGGCAGAGTTCAATTTGAGATAAAGCAACAATTTATGGAAGGTTTTATGGAGGTTTTAATGAATCCAAAAAGATATACATTCTGTATGGAACATTATATTTTTGCGTATTAATCACACAAAACACTATAAAGTATGTTGGATTTACTGGAAAAGCTGCTGTGTGTGGCCCCAAGAGAAGCTAGCATTACTTTTTACAGTGTAGCAACAACTACTTTATTGCATCATTCAGCTTATTTAACGCAAATTTAGTTTACTTTTTCCCATTTCTATATTATTCTAGCTGAGTAACGCCAATAGAACTAAAGACAACAAAACAACATAACAGCACAACACTTCACACAGCACAGACCAACAGAAAAGAGCAGCATGATCCACCGTGCCCGCTTGCCCCTTCCAATCCAGCCTCACCGACAACAGATGGCCGTCTCTCCCACAATGCCGTGCGGTCGCAGATGCCAACAGAAGAGGTGACAAACACTCTGCAGGTGTCTGTCCCTCTGCGTCCGTCGTGTGTGTGCGCACATGCATGTGTGTGTGTGTGTGTGTGTGTGTGTTGGGGTACAAAGAGCACCTTTCTTGCAGGGAAAGGAGAGTGTAATTGATAGCAGAGGACAACCTGCAGGAAGGAAGCGCCATCATATGCCAAGTGAATGGGGCTGGCACAGACTGGCACAAGCTGGCGAAAAGGGACAAATTCAGCATAACTCACCATACATTATGGATTCTTATATGAGTAAGAGTCGGTCTCTCACATAATGCACAAAGTCTGAACACTACCATGGAACATGATGATAAGACTGATCTGAGATAGAAAAGTCTCTCTTTCATGCTTCCCAAAGCACTGTGATCTGTCTGGTGACAAATGTATGTGTGTTATATGTGTGGTATGTGAGAATTAACATTCTGTGCGGAAAGGCCATCTAGTGATCTAGTGCCTTTAAAAAAACATCATCCCTTTCTTGTGGTTTCACGAATCACAGTCCATTGTACTTTCCATAACACTGTAAACCGGACAGTGAATATATCCTGTATCTCTTTAGTATATCATGCTGCATTCTAGGACTTTTTATGACTTCCACCCGCATTGTGCAATCTGTTTCCTTTCCCTGTGTGCTGGCCAGGCCAGGTGTGGTGGCTGGCAGGGGCGAGCGGAGCCAGGTGAGCAAGCTGCTAGCCAGGTGCCCTCCAGAGGCTAGCGAGGCTGACCAGATACCAGATGGCACTGGAGCACCACCAGGCAGGCTGGTACACACACAGCACACACGCACACACACACACACACACACACACGCACGCACACACATGCACACATGGGAACATACACAGATGAACACACACACAGTTACTCATGTGCAAACGGACTTTCTCACACATATGCACATGCACACACACACACAGACTCACTCTGTCTCTTACAATAGAAAGAGAGCATCAGGAAACATAGTGAGCTTTGAATTGAAACACTTCACACACAACCCACTGATATACAACTCACATAAATGTCACTTGTAAAGTCTAGAGCTGGGTTAGATCAGGATGGATTTTTACAGTTTATGGGAGCCCAATTATTGGTGCTTGAATCAATACATTTGCAACATGATAGGTTGCGTTGTTGTTTGGAGTTATGCCCAAGGAAATTGCTGCATACAGTTTTGAGAGATATGATGAAGAACATTATACTTTTCTCAAAATATGGAGCCGTTAACTATTGAGCCTGTATTTATCACCCTGCTATATTGTGTGAAACATGATGAATTTGGATCTCTTCTTCATGTTTGATATACTTAACATTTATATGAATCCTTCCAAAAGGTCACTGAGTCAAAGGCTCAAAAACAACCATGAGTTTAACCACCCACTGGCTTAGGGTTAGTCATACGTTTTTACATCATATAAGAGCTCAGCTCTCCAAGCAAATGTAGATGCATAGTATTTGCTTACCAGTAGTTCCCCATACCTAGGCTTGTTAGTACCAGCGCATCCACACAACCACCATCCACAGTTGCAGAAGGCTGCTGTGGATCCAGTGGTAGCTAATGCAGCCACACCTTTACCAGCGTCTGCATTATCTCCACCATATATTCCCGATAGTTTCTGAAGCCAGTGCTATGGCAGGTTAACACAGTCTGAAGAACCCAGGTTTGAACACAGTAAATTCCATCCAGCCACTTGCAGCCACTTACCAGTAGTTAACCTGATATTGCCTGAGACCTGGAATTGCCAAAAGCTAATACCATCTAGTCAGAACCTGGTTTCAAACATAGAGTGTATTATATCCAGCCTCCATACAGAAACAATGACAGCCACTTCTTCCACAGTAACTGACGGTTCATAAATCACACTAGGGGGCCTGGCCGGGAGAAGACGGATCGGCCATCTGTAAATATTTATTCAGCATCTCTATAATTAAACAGAGCCAATGCATCATGTCAGACAGACATGTCTGACGACGACGGCTCACACACAGCGCTGAATAATACAGTGTGGAACAGCTTGGTCAAACATTTGTTGTAGATCTGAGAGAGAGAGAGACAGACATAGAGACAGACAGAGGAAGTGAGGATGGATAGATGAATCCAAGATGTTAGAGTAGAGGGAAAGACAGTGGGGGCATGAAGGATGGATTGATGAATGCAAGATGTCATCTGAGAAAGAGAGTGATAGCGGAAAAGAAATCAACGGATGAGCTGATAAATCCAAGATGTTGCAGGAGAAAGAGGAGCGGGTGAGAAAGCGGGGGAGAAAGATGAGCAGCAAGGACAGATGAATCCAAGATGTCAGAGGAAAGAGAGATAGAGAGGGAGAGAGAGAGTGAGAGAGAGAGAGAGAGAGAGAGAGAGAGAGAGAGAAGGGGTAATGGAGGAAATAGTTTCATGATGGTCTGTCAGCAGCTATTTGACCCAGCGCAGCCCAGCGCTGATGGAGTCCCACCGCTCACTAAAGGAGATGAGGTGGAACCAGGATTCACTGGGATCTAATCTAGCACATTCCCAGGATATTCCTATTTGGAGGAATGTTGAAGTTGGACACTGACAGCTTTCGGAAAGGGTTATGAAATGGTGAGAGTAGGTGTGCAAGTGTGTGTGTGTGTGTGTGTGTGTGTGGGGGGGGGGCATTATTAAACCTGCGATTCTGATAGAGAGGAACTGGTGCTGCAACAAAACTAGTTAATTTACAGCTTGCTGAGTGGCACAAAAAGGTAACTGAGGGGAGCAGTGGAGGTCTGGTTTACAAAATATGGAGGGATGTATAGGGATGAGTGGCATGAGGGAAGACCGACTGCAGAGATTGTCTGTTCATCTGTTTCAGAGCATCCAAACATATGTGTGTGTGTTTATGTTTTACCCCAGTTTGTTTCCGTGAGCGCGCGTGTGTGTCCTCCTTGTACGTGAACATGCCTGCTCTGTGTGTCTGCGGTTTGTTTATTAGTATGCGGATTGTGTCTTGTTTCCAATCCATACGGGAGCTGCCATTTCCGATCGGAGACATTTCACGCAGATATAGAACAACGTTGCAACCTCCCTTGGTCCCTTGACAGCCAACCTTGGACAATCTTCATCCATCTTCCTTCCCTCTCTCTCACCAATCAAGTTTGTGTGCCTTGGGAGCGCCTAGAAATCCCATGCATATTTCAACAAAATATCCCAGCCAATCTGCATTGCAAAACTCAAAGAAATGTGACATTTTGCGATGAAAAATTGATTTCACAAACAAACTGTTCACCAATAAATAGCTTTTAATCAAGATGATGGCTTGACATGCCTGCAGCGCTCATATCACATTTGAATGCTTTTATTAATACACAGCATCGGAACAAATTCATTTTATATTGTCCATAGGGACGACCTCATGAAGTGCTCCACTGTAAATATTCTATTGGCCCCGTCATGCTTTCTTCAACTTTGCCGTATTAATATGAAAAATTCAGTTTTTCTGACAAACAGGGCCAGAATAACAAGTAAAATAGCACTCTGGAGAAACATGTTGTTATGAGACTTCGGGGCTGTACTGCTCATGCATTTTTCTTCTGGATAGAGACAAACAAATGAGGCAAACTCTCAAAAAGTAAAAAGTAGTCTGTACATTTTTTTTTTTTTTGAGTACAACAGATTTTGGTGTCCAAGACATACAGTATTTCATTCTATCAAATGAGAACCTTGAATTTATACAACATAAACTACCTGTCCCCCATGCAATGAAATCTAATTTTCACATCTATACATCTACATCCCTGGTCTGATTTTGATGAAACTTGGAGGGATGATTTATCTTTATCGCACATGTTCCAGCATTTAAAAAAATACACTGATTGGCCTGATGAGAGCGTTATAATTAAAGCCAAAAACAGCATGGCCTCACACTTATTTGGCCCTAAATGTGTCCAATCATCACAAAACATGGTATAGCTTTTGTCAGGCAAAACTGACAAAAGTGTTGAACAGTGTGTATACTTTATTTACATCAGCCAATAAAATGCATGAACACTGTGGTGAGATGCATCATGCCCACAAGTTTAGTCTTTATTCTCTAGTCTACATCAGTGGTGTGGAGATCACAAGTGATATCACATAATTGAACGCACACACAAAGACTATATTCCATAATAGTAGCATAGGGTTAATGTTCCTGTTGCCTTGTTTACTTTTTGCAAATGTATTCATCAAGCCTCTCAGACCGGAGGGCTGGTCTAGGATCACGAACCATGCCTCTCTTGACCATCTCATGGATTTTGGTCTTGAAGGCAAAACTGATTCTCAATCAGCCATCCCACACTGAGACTCAAACTGCAGGTGAATATTGACTGCTTTGCGTGCATTTGCATATTGTGTTTTAGCTCACCCTTGACAGTCATGACATCCCCACGTCATGGCACTTATTCAGGATTGCAGACCTCCATTAAACGCGTGGCCAATGTAGCGGCACCAACCCAAAGCTATGTCATTTAATATTATCCACAACCTACCTCCCTCCACCTCCCTCTAGCTCCCGAAACACACACATTCACACACACCCCCTACCCCCACCCGTGTGCGTACACACACACACACACACGCCCCCTCAGAGAGATGGATGGGATGCGTTCCTATCCCTCTCCTAGGCCAGCATCCAGGTGCACAACAGCTGGGGAAGACCAGGGGGAGGGAGCAGGGTGAGGAGGGATGGGGAGGGGACAGAGGACCGAGGATGGGTGGATGGAAGTGTGGGGGGAGGAGAGGGGGGGGGGCAGAGCAATGGGGATAGAGGGTGCTCAGCAATGCGCTATAAATTGCTCCAGGAGCTCTCTGGGTGCTCATGGCGTCTCCTCGTCTGTCTGGACGGTGTTATTAATCTATGGTGTTGCTGTGGTGGTGAGCTCAGTTCATCCCGCCGCCACTCTTGGCCTTGTCAGGCGCACTTACTCACCCTTACTCTCCTTCTCTCTGAGCAGTAGCTCTGCTCTGTTGTCCCTTGACAGAAAGAGAGAGGGATATATCCTTCTATGGGTAAAAGGAGAAAGCGGGAGAATGGGTTTAGAGAGGTGAGAGAAAAAGAAAAAGGAAGAAAGAGCTAGAGACGGAGGGAGAGGTGTTGGGTGAAAGAAAAAAGTTTCTGCTGATTTATCACCCTATTGGGTGCTTCATTTAAGGTTGGGAAAGATACATCACTGGGCACTCAATGGTGGATCACTCTCAGATACTGTTCGGTGTGGCCAACAGTCCGTCACTTTCACTTTTTGATATATGGTTCAAGTGCGTGATTTAGCCCAAAGTAAGCAACGAATGTTTAACAGTGAATTATAAGTGCCTGCAGTGCTGAACAGAATGAATTATAGGCTAGTCAATTGCCCCATTTGTAGCAGTGGGCACTTTTCTGGGAATGCACACTACCATTATTTGTATATCACATCAGTGGACAGGCTTATTTATCACTGTTCAAAATGCAGACACAAAGATTAAATGTGCTGAATATTGTTGAGTTACACAACAAAAGAGAAAATACTAATAGATGCCACTTATGAAGACAGAAAACCACCGGTGACTTGCACCTAACTTTCGTATCTTCTTATTTTTATTATGACATTTATTTATTAATTAGTACACACTATTGATAATACTATAATAATAATTAATATTATCCATTTACATTTATTGAAGGCATTAACATGTGAACAAATGTGCTTAGGCTTAAGTGTTTTGGCTAACAAGCCACACAATATCACAGTCAAGGTCAGGCTGCACATACGGACTAATTCATCACTGATCAAACAGTAGCCTGGAAGATAAAATATGGTTTCCCTTCTATCCATATGTTGCTGGGTTTATACGAGGCTCCACGCAGTGTCTATAGGAGAAGCCTGCTAGTCATTTGAATGGTATGGGATGGATCCGAAGAGCAGGAAACAGTGGGGTTCGAGATGACTGATGGAGTGTGATGCCCCACTGAGTGTCATGGTAAACTGTTTTTGGATGTGATTTGGCTCGGTGGGTTTAGGACGGAACAGAATGGATCGTGGGGGGGAAGAAAGGACAACATGCAAGACGTGCTCCGAAGAGATCAAAAGGGAATCAGCTAATGTCAATGGTATACAGAGAGTAAAGTGGATTATGCCTGGTGAATCAAAGACACACACACACAGAAATGTCCGAACCATAGACAAACCTTCCCGTACCTCAATATACTGCATACCTCAACAGACCGCACAAGCATACACACACATTCACACATGCCTGAACAGTATCATGTATTTGTGGGTGTGTGTGTGTGTGTGTGTGTGTGTGTGTGTGTGTGTGTGTGTGTGTGTGGAGGTATCTCAGCGTGCCATCCATCATGCGGTAAAGCCACGGTAGGCAGTGTACAGTGTGTCTGGCCTCGGCTCCTCACTCAGTCCTCATTAGCCATCAATCACCTCCTCTCTACTGGCTGCCTGCATGGGAAGAGACCTCCTGACTTCACCTCCTAGCAGGGTGTTCACATCGGCACTTTCTCTCTCTCTCTCACACACACACACACACACACGGGCATGAAAACATATACTTGCTCACCCCGTGAAGTCAATGCCAAATATGGAGGTTGAGAGAAATGCTTTCTTACTGAGAGGTTAGTCACTGTGAGAATGCCTTGCTGGTGATTTGTGAGTTGATGATTTGCCAGCTCTTGAAGTTGAACAGTTTGTTTCTCCTCTGCAGTTCTGTGAGAGTTTGAAAATGACAGGGGGAGTCTTTAGTACAATCACCACGAAAGGGCTACATTTTCCGTTTTAAAATGATATCGCAGCTATTTTTGATGGTGAAATCTATGGATCCTTGTATGATTTCAGTAGGAACTGAACCTTTTCTTGTTTTCATTGCATGGGAGATTTATAATTTCACAATCACACCGTACCTCAGAGAAAATATCCCACTGAAAATACTATAGACTATATGTGTTTCAAACCTCATATTGACATGTGAGAATAGGATAAAAGAGGTTACATTTAACAGCGTGTTTAACATCCGCACATACACAAGGCACTGCTGCAAATGTGTTCTTAATTTACAGCTCTATTCGAGGCTTAGTTCCACATATTGAACACGCATGTGTGTATGTGACTGTGTGTGTGTGTGTTTGTGTGTGTACTTGCGTGCGCACTTCCATTTGTGTGAAACAACTGTGGCTGTGTTTCAAGTAGAACAACTGTATGGTGGATTACAAGATGCTGCTGAGCCTAAGGGAGAGAGAGTGAGGAGAGGAGGTGGGAAGGAGGGAGGGAGGGAGGGAGAGGAGTGTAAAGAAAAGAAGGATTTTTTTCATTGAATCCTCTAGGTGAGTTTTCACTGTCCCCCAGGGGCATAAGGAAGCGTTGTGTATTTTTCTCCCTCTCTCGGCTCACCTGCTGGGCAGTGTATAGAGGCCATTACTTGACATTGATAGCTGCAACGGGCTTTTGTCCTTGGCCTGTATATGCCACAGCTGAATACACTGCGCTGCTGAGGAGACTTAAGGTTAGGGCGTTCCACAGCACAGCAAGCTACAGTGTGTATGTTGTCAAATCAAGCAGAACTAACTAACCAGTGCTGCAGCAACTATGACCATCCTGAGATCAGTAGAGAATCAAAATGGCTTGATTTTGGAGATTGCCTATTGCCTTTTCCTCACAAGGAATAGGCAATAACCCTTTTGGACTCTTTTTCTAAACGTAGGTTACTATTCCCTGCGTAAAAAAGCTGTTGCCATTTGCTTTCATTGAGTCGTAAATAATTTTGAGACACCCCAACGCTTGCTATTTGCAAAGCATTTTTAACAAATGCCATAGAAAAAAAGAAAGCATTTCAGCCTTATATCCTTTTACCCGTAACTTCCTCTCTTTCTTTGCTTGCTTTCCTTCCTTCCTCTCTCTTAATCTGTCTCTCTCTGTATCTGTCTTCCTCTTCTTGCTGTTTCACTTGTTCTCCTCTCTCTCTCTCTCTCTCCCCATCCCTCCCTTTCTCACAGTCTGGTTCTCTACCCCTATCTCCTCGTCCAGCTCTCCCCATCCATCTCTGCCCCTGTCTATTTTTCTATTTTTCTCTTTCTCTCTACTGTTCCCTCTCAACACAGTGTGTGTGTGTGTGTGTATGAGGGTAAGAGAGAGACAGCGAGAGAGACAGAGAGAGGCCTGACACATGGGCCCAGTTCCTTAATAATGTCATTCGGTGTGAACGCTATTAGCAGATTACCCTTGGCCCAGGGCAGCCCAGCCATGTGCAGGCACTAGATAACCTTGTGTTCGGTAATTTAATATCAACACTTCCCCTCTTTTCTTACCACGCTTTACAACACACAAATACTCTGCTTGTCCCCTCCGGTCCTATTTCTTGGAGAAAGGGAGAGAAAGAGAGAGAGGGAGAGAGAGAGAGAGGGAGAGAGAGAGAGAGAGAGAGAGAGAGAGAGAACGGATTACAAGATAGTGACTTCTTGAAGATTCCTTTCCTCCGTGGTGAAGTGTGGCAAATCACCCCTCGTCCATGGATGTGAGAAAATACATAAACAGGCTTATAGTGGAAATTCCATCAGATTTAATGCAGTGAATTTAGCTCGGCGGAACATCAAAGGAGCCGCCCATCTTTTAAAAGGCCCCCAGAAGGGGTAATGTCATTTTTCCCCTCCTTCTCGCTTTTCTCCTCGAGGGCTATCGTAGGCCTAACATTTACCACATATCAGGCCAATATGAAAAGCGCAGAGGAAATTCTGTCACACAGTTTGATTTCGTAAGAGAGGGTGAGAGAGGTAGACAGAGACTGAGAAAGAGAGAGAGAGAACTAGAGAGAGCGAATGAGTGAACCACTTAAAGGAGGAAGCCGTTATGGAATCAAATCCCACGCTCTATCCCCTGCAAGCTGAATCACAATCCTGCATTAGCTGGTATATCACACTCCGTCCTGCTACCGCTCTTCTTTCCGCCGCCCGTGAGCCAAGCGGGAGCGCAGGGGCCAGACGGCACGGCCCTATCACTCACCGGCACTCTCTCACACCGGCATTACCACGCCTTTATCTCATCTCCTGCAGCCCGGCACGGCCGGCCGCCTCGCTGTCCTCCAGGCTACTTTACTAATAACCTATTCCTTATCAGGCACCGCGCACCTCTGCCTGTGATCAAAGAGCCAATTAATGGAGCGGGGAAAGGTGAAGCATTCAAATAATGGAGACAGCTGTTTTTCTCTGTTTGAGAAAATCCATTTTGTATTGTTATCGCCTGCAAGCAGCTCCCCCCCGACCGGCGCTTAATTCAAGTCGCTGTCTGCCTCTGCCCGGCTTGATAAGAGAGAGTGAGAAAAGACAGGGACAGAGAGAGGGAGATGAGGGGAGAAGAAAAGAGCCATGGTCACAATGAACTTTATGTAGAAGAATGTGGCAGGAATATCACAGCGGTCCAACTCATCCCTGAGCTTTATCAACTCCAAAGTGGTTCTACACAGAGATAAAGAGGGGGGATGGGGTCATGAAAAGGCAGAGCCTCCAGAGCTGACGAGCCGCTCCGCTGCTTCATTGTCATTCATTTTGAAAGGGAGCAGCTGATCCCAGCTCTTTGAGGTCCAACACAATCTTGTCGGCAAAAACCTGAGGTTAGTTAAGAGGTTAATTGTACTGGTGTCAGAGCAACACATAAATAGCCCCATCAAAAGCTCATATCTAAACAGCTTTGGTGTTGGAGTGTGTCACTCTTCAATTTCTTAAATTCCTTTAGCCTTTTCACAAAGCTCGACGCCATTTTAAGGTGCAAGAGTCTAATCAGATTCTTTCATGTCTCAGAAGCTACTTTGATGTAGCTCATATGCTGGAGTCAGTAACAAGGAGGCTAATTCTGTTATTACTAACCAATTAGTCATACATCTCCAGAAAATATGATTAGTGAGAAGATAATGCCTCCTTACTAGGTCACACTGCAGGGCCTAGCTGGCTATTGTCATTTTCTTTCTTCTTTCAGAAGGTCTGAGCACAGCAAGCCCAAACACTGGGGCAACTGAAGCAGCCGTGCTTCTCTCTCTCAGAATGAATCAATTAGCACTGTTTTCCTTGGCTACCTGTTGTTGCATTACTCATTAGTCAAATATGGCCCCTAGCCACTATTCTTTCAAGAGCCCACTTGCAGATGGAAAGTGATATTTTAAATACTAATTTGAGATATATGACTTTTAAAATGGCCAGTGAAGTAGCTTTCAACCTGTGAGGTACTGTGGTAAAATTTAAGATACTTTGACATGCGTTATTGTCTGATCCTTGATTGATGTATTTATTAGAATGAAATAGAATATATGAAACTCATATCTAGTTAATAACTTCAAGCTCTTCCCTTGTTTTGTTTAGTTTCTTTACATTCTGTTTGTTCAACATTCTTAACGTGTCTTTCTCATCCCTCTTTGTTTCCAAACTAGACCTTAATTTATAGGTATGGTGTAGAATTTAATATGTATAATGTCCTTTCCAAGTGGGTGTCTGCTCAAACTATATTTGCTGCAACACTATTACTGTGGACAATGACAAGAGCAGTGTGCAGGATTTCTTTGAAATAAGAAGTATTCATCTGATGCACCTGCACAAAGACTTACTTTGGAGGTGTGAATATTTTCTCTACTGAAAGTTGCTATGAAATATAATGTACAGTGCTGTAGATTACTGCATGGGTCTGCAACCTGCAGCAAAATGCCAAATACATGCGGTGCAATGCCTACAAAAACAATAGTTACTAGCTGTGCTTTATTGGCTGTAAATACCAACTCTTGTGGAAACCGGGGAACTAGTTAGTGATCTTCCTGTTTATTTTCCTATGTTTATTCTTATGTACTATATGGACACTATACTTTGGGGAAAACTTTTCAGTCAGTACCCAGGAGTTAGGAGCCATTGTATGAAAACCATAACACCATATAGGATGTTCTTGACTGTGATTATGGGTATGCTGGTTCTGGCACTGTAGCTGCATCACCTTTGTACCTGGTGAAGAACAACCTCTTGGATATTACTGCTGTAATAATAGAACATGAGTCTCAAGTCTCCAAGGCAGGTATTAACATATTTATTACACCGTAAAGAGAACAACAATACCAGAATTATACTGCAAAGATTCACAGACTGACAGACCATAGTTTACAGCCCAAAAAAGAAGTTAAAAAAAAGAAACAAAAAGAAAATAAAAAATCAACAAGAAACCACAGTTCTGACATAGTAGACTGGAAAGCTCTCTAGAGGACACTGACCCTGAGCGATGTAAAGACCGCCCAGTGTCAGCCTACCACTAACCTGTGGTTTTCATGTCTCAATTAAGTATTGCACAACAACTTCAAATCATTTGAGCTCTTTTTTTTCACAATAAATTTTCTCAAGAGAACCCGAAAACCCTCCCACCCCTGAAGTTTCACCCCCTCCCCCAGATCAACGCTACTGTCTTTGCTGTTCACTGTTGGCCCCACACATTCCCCAATGTTTCTTGATAAGTAGGAAAATGAAATAACATTTCCCCCTATTGTGAAAAACAGGCATGCCTAAATTCATAGCCTTTATCTTTTTTTTTTTTCTTTTTTTTTTTACAAGCTTTGTCTTTTGTAAATCCCCCCTTTGAATTGAACCTAACTGACAAGTCGACAAGCACTTTAGCATGTCTTCACAACAGAGAAAAGAAGAGGAGAAAAGGGTGGAGGGGAAAAGGGGGAGGAAAAAGAGAGAGAAACAACGTTTCTCATCTGTGACCTTTGCTTGTATCATCGAATAGGAGTCGACAACACTATTCTTTAAAATTAGCACAATTTTTTTAATCTGTTCAAACAATTCAAACTCTTGATGTATTCTAGAAACGCCACAGGCATAAAGGAACGTAACAAAAGTTTTTTTTTCTGTTGTTTTTTTCTCATTTCTATTCATTTATGTTTCATTTATTCATGAGGTCTGCATTGTTACCAAGTAGTGATATGGTTTTGCAGCTGTATGAGCTTCGACTTTGGGTTTTTTTATTTTCCTGTTCTCTTGTGCCCATTTGGTTCGACTAGACCAGTATCAGCGCCGCGACTGGTGCTCTTATCGTGCTGTAAGAGGTAGAGTGAGACTTGTTTGCCACCGAGGAATTTGTAGCAAAACACACATAGAGGAGGGAAGAAAGAAAAGATAGAGCTTCTCAAAGAATCATTGAGCGATAATGTTTGTCTTCATTTTTTTTCTCATTTTTTTTTTACCCAGGTTTTGCCCTGATAACGATGAACACACACATTACTTGTTGTATACTTTCAAATACACTAGTGTTAAAACAGCTTGGCTGTTTCTTCACAGCTTCTGAGGAGTCGCTAGTAGGGTGTCAGACACCTTTTTGGATTGTTTAACCCTTTAGAGTCAAGAATGCAGGTGTTTATTTCATTTAGACAAGAAGGGAGAGATGAGGAAGGACTGAGGGAGGAGGCTCTGGAGCAAACTGCCCAGAACCTTTGTGGGCCTCCACTTGTTCCTTGAGGTCAGAATTATTAACGCGCTTCTGTGTAGCACCAAGGTGTTTGGGGGAGAAGAGCCTTTGTGTGCGTCAGGGTAAGTGCTCTCTTACTGTCAGTCAGAGGTTTGTTTGATTCACGTTGAAGGTTTATAACAAAACCGCAATTGATATTGTATCCCAACAGCGAAAATGACACAAGCTGATATAAATAAATATAAAACAACTGCAAACGGTATTGGTGTGAAAGCCCAGTCTGACATTCTCCTCTTTTAGGATCACAAACTTAACTGCTTAAAGCTGACATGGGCGTATAATCTGACATTTGTGTAATGAGAAAAAGTACAAATGAGGGGGAAACCTCATAAATTACCTCAAAAATTCCTTCAAAATGGATACAGAAGTCATTAGTGTACATGTCACATTGGTTATTATTGCTCCAGTTCAAAACACTGCTGTGAAATGTTCATAATGTTTCATTCACACCTTCTCATTTCACAATGCAAGATGACTGCCACTGGTTTGCTCTTTCCAGAAAGGATTAAAATAAATGACTTTTATGACACTGAAATTGGTTTTGTTGCTTAAACGCGTGAACAAAGCCGCAGAAATAAATAACCAAATGTTTGAGTGAACAAACCTCTTTTGAAATCTTCAGGATTTTGGTCCTTGGTGTCAGTCTTTGGCTGTTTTCGGTGTTTTTTTGTTTATCTCTTGTGTTAATACTGTGTGTTACCTGGTGCTCTGCAATGTTAAAGCTGTCAATCGGAGTCTACACCTCTGCATTTGGAAAGTTAGTTTCTTAGAGTACGTTTTTTTTTCTTTTTTTTTCTTTTTTTTGGTCATTTTTTTCACTTTTTCTAAAAAATAACAACAAATATTTAACAAACGTTCAGTAATGTGCATGCACTGTCTGTAACTATTCAAAAAAAAAGTTATGACTGCTTTTGTTAGCATGTTGAGAGAAAAACATTAATAATAAGTGGATTTGGTGATTTTACATTTTTCCAACTTTACAAAAAAAAAAAATGCACAGAACAGATAACGCTAGCACTACATACAAAAATTGGTTTGTGAAGTATGGCTCTATATCGACAAAACAAGTATGCTGAAAAGAAGCATGCCGAAATAACCTCTGTGACAGTGCAAATACATTTATGTATGTCCCTTGTACAAAACATTTAGGTTAGCATTCCGCGCAACATGCTAGTTCTCAGAAAAGATCTGGGTCGGACTCAAGTAGCAGCTCTGAGATATAGCTTGTGTCTTTTCTCGAGGACAAAGGGGAAAAAAAACAACTTAAAGAACTACGAGGGATCTACCACTTACACACAGAATAGAAAAGCAGCTCGGAAAAAAGATAACACTTCTTTTTTTTTTTTTATCTCATTTTGCACCAGCTAGAGAGGGAGATATGGAGGACTTAGAGTTGTGACCGGCTGAATTACTATGCATCGTCACAATTGTCCAACACATATACAATAAATAACCATTGGTGACACCACTGGACAGAAGTCTTCAACACCATGACATCTACAGAAAAAGAGGAAAAGAAGATGAAGAAAGATGGAAATGTTTCTCAGGGTGAGAGTTGAGACGGGACGGGAACGTCTGGGGCGCGGGACGAGCTCCCTGCTGAGTTCTCCACACTGCAGGGTCCCAGCTCTGAACGGTTGCTGTCACCGGGATCTGACAGTCTCACTGGTGGGACGATGACTTCACTTCCCTTTCGAGAGCGTTCCGTGACCCGCCGAGCGCGCACGTGTGACCGGTAATCAATACGTCCGTCACATGTGCAATGGGCAAGGTTTTTGTATCTTGTCCAAGAATTCTTCGTTTTACATCCTTCAGGAAGACGGATTTGTATTTCCCAGCCCACTGACCTGGATATTATTACAAGTGAGAGGGAAATAACATTGGGTGAACAGCTGGCTTTCCTTACAATCTGCTGCACATCTGCCCGTTCCTTGGCGGTCTGTAGGCCAGGGATTCAGTCCTCCCTCTCACCTGTCCAGGCAGCGTACTTATTTGTTTATCCATCCGTCCGCATGTCTTTCAGGGTATTTAAATCTAATATCTTTCCTCACAAAGAATATTGGTGACTTCAATCGTTCTGCTAGCTAGTTATGTTCCCTTGGTATGTTGTTTGGTAAAGTGTCTTCTTGAGGTTGACTAGTTTCATGTCCCAGGTACAGGAAGGAAATAAGTATTTTTTTCAAGGAAGAAAAAAAAAACAATTAAAAACAAAAAAGGGAGGTCAGATATACTTGTCTCGAGTTCACGGCTATCTCTGCTCAGTCTCTTAATATTTACAGGAAAAAAGGAAGGTAAGCAACAATGACATCAACAACAATAACAACAACAGGCACAACGACAAACATAGACAACAAGAATAGCAATAGTAACAATAAAAGGACGTTGATATTTAATTAATTCATTAAAAACAAAGAATATCTTTGTGTTTCTTTAAAGTCATGGCAAGTCAATATGACCCGATTATGGACCTCCTCCTCCTGCTATGACTACACTGCAAGATAGACAGAAGCATTGCCTTCTCTTTCTTTTAGCCACATTAGCTTAGCATCTTTGCGAGGCAATTTAGACAGTCATGCTGTTTGTGGGGGTAGAAGGCTTGGCGCCGCGCCCCGGAGGCGGAGCGGGTTTTGCCTCCATCCTCCATCTGAGAGTCTTAGCGTGGCGCGCCGTCCAGGGCAGAGGAGGACGGGGTGCCGGGGGTGGATGAGCGGGGGGTGGCGGCGGGCGGAGTGGCGGCCGGACTCCCGGCCCCACTGCTGGGGGTGCAGGCGGAGGAGCTGACGGGGGCGGGGGTCTCGGGCCCCGGGCCGCCCCCCTGCTGCTGGCTGGCCTGCTGCTGCTGCTGGGCCTGCAGGGTCTGGCCGCAGACATGGTGGTGCTTCTCCCAGTCCTTGTGCTGGCAGAAGGAGCCGCAGTAGCGCGCCGTGTTGCAGCCGCTGCATGTCTCACTGGCCTTGCGGCCGCAGTTCCAGCAACTCTGCATGGACAGAGAGAGAAAGTTGCTTAATGCCAAAAATAATATAGAGAATTCACAATCAAGCAGACAGTAGATGGGCCAGTCAATTAATTTATATTTGTCAGTCAACAAATTTTATTATCTATATTTGATTAATTTCAATATGTGATTTAACTATATTAAGCAACCCAGATTGTTATTTTTGCCTCTGTGCAAACAAAAAAATGTAAATCAAATTTTTGTTGAATAATTGCAAAAACGCACTTCAAAAGGAGAACTAACAAACGCAGCGTGAAGATTACCATCAGATATCACTGCAGCAGATTGCACATAACTGAACAAGGCTCTGCATTTACACTTGAGCATAAAACAAACCACAGACAGATCAAAAACCCATCTCGTGTTACACTCAGGGCATCTTATATATCTTGGAAACCGCAGGGAGAGCAGCTATGACAGGGCGGCTGCAGATCCACGGGAAACAGGAGAACAAGGTTACAAACAGCTTCTGAAAATTCTCCTTTGGGGCGCTTCTCTCGCTCATAAACATCACTCCCGCAATTAATGTCAGATGTGAGCCACATTTCCCTCACTTAACTGATTAAACGTCAAGGTCTCCAATGGTGATTAGCAAATGAAAGCTCCTTGCCTTATTTCCTCTTAGCTGAATTAGTAACACCTTTCTAAACATGGTAGCTACTCTGTGGGAAAAGTGAGGGAGGAAGAAAGAGAGAGAGATAGATGCTTGATTGACCTTGCTTTGCTCTCTTTTTCCCTTTCTCCCGCTGTCTCCTGACGCCAAAATAACTTCCATTTGCATGATCCCTTTAAAAGCTGTGAATAATCATCCATCTCTTTGATATTTGAAAGGTACAATGATTTGCTGTTACTAATAGGATAATCAGATAAGACAGGCCCTTCTTTGTAGGGAAAGATCACATCATCTGTGTCGTTTGGGAGTCACAAGATCAGTTGGCACTTGCTAGCAGCACAAGTACAGTCAAAGTGATACCAATACCAAAATAACTGCCAAACGACTAGGCTGAATATTACACAAAAGAATATTGGGAATAGATGATGACTTGTCTCGTTGTCTGAAAGACTGAGATGATGGCGTGTGTGTGTGTGTGTGTGTGTGTGTGTGTGTGTGTGTGTGTCCCTACCTCGCTGGAGTCCTCCTGTTGGTTGATTACAGAGAGAGCGTCCTCGGCCGCCTGCCGCTTGGCCTCGGCCACTGTGCGCTCCATCTTGGCCCGCTCGCTGCTGATCATCTCGTGGGCCTTGCGCTCGGCCTCTGACACGGCCTTCTGCAGCTCGGACATGGCCTGCCGCTTCACCTCGTTCACCGCCTCTTCTGGAAAGAGCGGGGAGACAGAGGATGTCAAGGAGCCAGTAACTAGGATCTACAGTGTAGCATATCATCCTGTCTTATGGAAACCTTTTAAGAACTCATATGTTATTCCTTTGGTCTAGGACAGTACAATTGATATTTGTGAGTTTTTATACCCCAAATGAGCTTTATTCTATTGTAGTGTGGTCAGTTCTAAAATGTACCTTTATCCCCAGATAATCATGCTGGGTCATCTATTACTATCTTTCCCCATTCATTCTCTTTGGAGCAGCTCCAGACTTCACACCTTTTGAGACTTGCTCATGTTAGCAAATATTTATTGGACTGTCCTCAACCATAGAATTGAAAATGTCATTTCTTAAATAGAGTGGTGATTCACTTCAATGTTTACATTTATGTGCTGAGTAAGTGTCGTAACCCTGGAGTATGTGAAACCCATCCAAATCCTATTGTATAGTTTCAAGAATGTATGGTTGTCAATCTAAAAATAATAGCATTTTTCTTAATACCAGAAAAAGAACCTGGAAATGCAAAGTTTCATTCGACAGCAGCGGTATCTAGGACTGCGCTTCCCAAAAGACTCATGGTAAAAGCTGCTTCACCTAATAAATCTCTGGCACATCTGCGAGACAGAGACTGTGATAAAACTGATGCTTGACTGTCAATCACTTTTATGAGAAGAAACGAAATCTGAGAAAAGAAATACTTTGTAGTTCTGGAGAAGACATGAGACTTGTTTCACAAGGGAGACAAAGAACTACTTCGGCTATGAATGCTTTTGGAAGGAAGCCCTTATTCCTAGATCAGCGCTCAGCATATAGCAGGTTCATACTAGGCTACACCAAATTTAAGATTCTAAATATAGGATACTGGGTAGCATTTGCATATGCCTCATCAATTGCCTTACTTGATTTATTCAGGCATTCAGGAAGTAATATTTATCAACCAAGAGCTAAATCTACTGTAATTATCAGCTTTGCATACCCCCACCTAATTAGTACATTCTTATGACAGGGACTGTGGCATGTTTAATTGGTTTGATCTACTAAAGGATGGATGCGCGATGTTCTAAGTTGACACGCATGGCTAATTGAAAAAAAAATACACTGAAATGATGATTTCTGTCTTTTATAAAGACGAATAAACGATATAAACATTACATTTTTTGGTTCTGAATTTGACAAATAACTTCCACACAGCAGCATGAGGCAGTTAATCCCAGGTAATCACTTAGAAAATGTGCTTTTGAGCTGGAGAAATGTGTTATTTTAAACTTGTTTTGTGCATTGAATAACCTTGCCGCGCGGGTGTTAAGCGGTGGAATTCCAACTGAACGTCAAAGCAAAGGGAGGGCTTTTTGTTTGCTCCCATCAAGCCTGTAACTTGACTAATTGTGTATGCAAATCAGGCAATTTATATTTAAATTATGCATTTCCATTGTGATCCCAGAGGCCCATGCGGCGAAGGGAAGTGGGAAACCGGTAGGACACCGTGCAAGGTGCTTGAATATTTATCACCAACTGTAAACATTTTGCCCATTTCAAACAGATGTATTCACCGCCGCACTCCATTGTGTTAAAAATCCTATTTTGCAATCCTCCCTGGGTCACATTTAAATCAGTCTCTCCTCAGCTAGAAAAATATGCGACTGAAGTGAAAAGGATACTGAAAAAAAACGGATACTAAAAAATTAAAGAACGCAGAGAGAATGAGAAATAGCCAGCACCATTTATCCCAGAGACAAAAGGGAAATACACCGTTATGTCTCACCAATATGCTTCACTGTAATTCTATTTCATTGCTACTCTTGTATTACAAACATAAAAATCTATGTTTTCAATACCAGGCAAAATGAGTGCTAGTTTGACGACAGAGACATTTTCTCTCCATTGTGATTGAGCCAAATTGTTAAACCAGGGTGGTTTTGTCTTTAACCTACTGTGCTGCCTGAAGTCATGGAAATTGCCCTGGTGCCGTGTGATATATGCCTTGTGCATGGAATTGTGATTACACACCAAATGCTTCAGATGGAAGATCGATCTAAGCTGGGGAGGGGAGGAGAGTAGTGGAGAGCTGGCAGAGTCCCGATGGTGATACTCAATTCAATTTAAATGCATATTACTTGTTCTGAGTATCTCACACATCATGCTTGGTCAAGCAAGGGGATAATTTCTTTTCTCCAAGGGGTTTAAAAAGCAGATATACTGTATCACTGACTGTGAATACAAAGTGGATTCCTCAAGCATTGAACCCACTCTGGAAAATTCTTTCGGTTTCTCAGCATAGTGATAATGATTATTCCAGCTGCGCTCACAAGTTGAAAGAATGCTATTTTTGTGTATGCTACAAAAATCTATTTTAATGACAGCTACTGAAAACTATTACATCAACAAATTAGTTTCAATATTCAATCTTAGCTATTTTTACAAACTCGTTTCTACAACCCTACTACAGGTTCTTTAAATGGAATAACTACAATTTTGTTATCGCTAAGGGCATTACAAAACAGCCAAAAGCAAAAAGACATCTTAAGCCTCGCTACCGTACTTTTAATAGCATAACCACTGGACTAACTGTAAAAGCTACTTATGTCCCTTGTTCGGCCAGAGCAGTAAAATAATTTTACGATCTGACATCATATTTGGAATGTGTGGAGCGGGGTGGCTTGGTGAAACTCTATCTTTTAACTTCCTACTGTATCAAATACAAATGGTTTTCCAAGAGCGGCTTGACACATTAATCCAAGTCTACCAGGGGAAGAGGCTGCAGACAGCAGGCGACGTTGGGATGAGGGGGGAGAACGGAGTTTAAAGCAGCTTCTCTCATCCACATCCAGCCCTGAGTCATCTGGGTGAAAAAAGATGGCCTTGATTTCTACACAGCAAAAGGGATGTAAAAAAAACTGTGTGTGTGTGTGTGTGTGTGTGCGTGTGTGTTTGTGTGGCGATGACAGGCATGGAAGTGCTGCTCACCAGCTTTCTTCCAGATCTCTTCGGGGACGTAGCCAGAAGACACAGGCCGGTGCAGCAGCTCCCTGTGAATTTCTGTACAGACACAAACACACAGGCAAGACGGTCAGACATCACCCAGTTACAAATATTATGCATGACACCGTGCGGTAGATTGTAGCACCAATCAGCATGTTTTTACAACTTGGTAGATTGGTCTCTGTGATGTTTCTTGAAAAGGATCGAGGCATGAAGTAAAATAATTTGAACAAATTACATGGATAGTTAGGATGGATGGATAGATTGTTTTTGTTTAATGGTTATTGTTATGGCATTTGTGCTTTAGTTGAGAGAGACAGGAAAGGGGGAGAAGAGGAGGGGATGACACGCGGCATGGGTCCCAGGCCGGATTTGAACGAGGACATTGCGGCTACATGGTACGCGCCTCCCACCACTGAGCCACCAGGACGCCCAAATGGATGCAATTACAATACAATACTGTTTAACAAATAAAATGTTTAACCCACAAAGAAATGGAGGTCCCAGTGGAGGAATTAAGACCAATTGCCCCCCCCCCCAAAAAAAAGACAGTTTGAAATTGATACATGTTCCATCACAGTGCATTTACTAACTTAAACGAAGCTCACTTTTCGATATCTGTGAGAGTCACCATACATCTGCCACTGTATCTGACTGGAACATGGCTTAAAGCAGTCTACAGTGTGTGTGTGGTATCCTACCTGGTGTTGCGTTGTCCTGCGCTGCGGGGCTCTGCTGTCGCGACTGCCCACTGGCGGCGCCCTTCTTCAGCTCCTCGGCGTCGCTGTATCGCCGGATCCAGTAGTTGAGCTCCTCGCGGTCGGCCTCCTGGCACCGCCGCAGCACTGTCAGCGAGCGCCTCGTCTTCTCCACCATGTCCATGATGCAGTTCAGCAGCTGGGGGCAGACGGGAGGGGACAAGGCGCTGAGTTCACACATAGACGCTGATAGGTTGATTGATACTCAACAAGGTGGTGGTGGTGTGTGTGTGTGTGTGTGTGTGTGTGTGTGTTTGGGGGGGGGGGTTAATTAAAAGGACACTTTCAATTTTTTATTTTAACAAGGATGATGGCATCCATTCTCATCCTCCTAAAAATGCCAAATCCACCCATTCATATGGACTCAAAATTTATAAAAAGCTAGGAATGAGCACACATGCAACAATTATTGAATATTTACTGTTTGTTATATTGCAGGCACATTCACGTAAAAACACATGCACATGCACACATACGCACGCACGCACACACCCACACACAATCATTCTGTACAGTTACTAAACAGGAATTTTCTTTCGACAGCTGATATATAAAAAAGGCTTATATAGTGTAGTAATATATAATATAATATAATATAATATAATATAATATAATATAATATAATATAATATAATATAATATAATATAATATATGGCTGAAATGAGAACTTTGAAAATCCCTGTTACTCACAGAGACAGAACTGTAGGGTATAGTAATAAAAAAATGTTATTACTTTTCTTACATGGTCAAGGTGCTTCCACTCCTCTGCCCATTCTCTGTCTGTCAGCCTGTGGTCAATCACTTCCTCCTGCCTGGTGCCTGTATGCATACCTGAGAGAGAGAGAGAGAGAGAGAGAGAGAGAGAGAGAGGGGGGGGGAATGGAGTTGATAGATAGTAGATAGATGGATAGATAGATCAAAACAGAGAGACAAAGGTCAAGTCAGTATCACACAGAGCATCAGCGTAACATTACTCCATCACTCCCTTACTCTCCTTTCTGTCTATCCCTCATTTGCTCCCTGGTTGACACTCTCTCTCCATTCATTTCTTTCTTTCCCCTCCTCCCTCAGTCCCTCTCTTCTTTGCTCTCTCTCTCTCTCTCTCTCTCTCTCTCTCTCCATTTCTCTCTCCCAGCCCGAGGGCAGGGCTCAAGTGACAGAGCTTCTGGTCCAATAAACATCCATCACAAGGCGAGACATGGTAAATGTCTCTCCTATATTTAGAACAGAGCCAAAGTCGTCATTACGGCTTCATCAAGGCTCGGTCTGCCCAGAAAAATGTCTCTAATGCGTTGACACTGTGCCCAAGTCTGCCTCCGCTGTGTGCTCACACGTCTTCAAGGGACTTGCCGTTAGTCAACAGGTCCCGGTGACCTTTGGCTTGAGCTTCTTGAGGCAGCAGGGCGGCCTAGTGGTTAGAGAGATGCTGACGTGTCCTTGAGCAAGACACTGAATCCCTTATTAAAATGAGTTTGTCTGTTATTTGTTATGGTCTCGGTGGTATGATGACAAACAGTCAAAGGGATGATGTCAGAATGATGTAACTGATGTAACAACCTTTACTTTTGTATATAAAATCCTCTGTGTGTTTCTCCTCGTTTTGTATATAGTAAAAAAAACTATGACAGTATGCCATGAACTGGGAAACTGGGGTTTTGGGTGTGAGTCTCTGTAGTGACACTGCATCTTCACTCACTATCCCCATGTACACTACCAGTCAAAAGTTTTTCCTATTTTTCACATTTTATAATAATAGTAAAGACATCAAAACTATGAAATAACACAAATGGAATTATGCAGTGACCAAAAAAGTGTTAAACAAATCAAAACTATCTTTTATTTTAGATTCTTTTGCCTTGATGGAAAGGCAAAGGCTTTGGAAAGAAATGCATACATAAGCATCAACTTCAGTATTTATATTCGTCTAAAAAACAAATTTCAAGCATTTAAGCATACGCCTTTAGATCAAAATGGCTTTAAGATAATGAAAAACATAGTACATTCAATCAGGTGCGTCCAAACTTTTCACTGGAAGTGTATATTGTAAAAAACTATGACAGTATGTGTCTCTGTAACGGCACTGCATCTTCACTCACTATCACACACACACTCATACACACATATCCTCACCGATGGGCCTGGCCCTCTCCCGGATCTCACGGTGGTTGGAGGTGGGGTGTCTGTATGTGTCGCGGTAATGATGGGCGATGGCCATGTCGTCCAGCCTGTAGTGCTGCGGAGGGGGCGGGCCGGGGTGGGGCAGGCCGTTGGGCTGGTAGGAGAGCCCATTGGACGGACTGAAGCGCTGGGCGGGGCTTATGGTGCAGGGCCGCTTGCTGGGGTGCACGTCCGGGTGCAGGGTGCCGTCTCGCTCGAAGCCGTTCTCTTTGGTTCTGGGTGGAGAGACAGAGAGAGAAATTAGGTTTGATTTTGTAATTCATCTTCACTGGAAAAATCATTTAGTCTAGTGCTGAATCTTAATGTCTTTCTTTCTTAGAGAAAATCAGGCAGTGGGCTGAGATAATTTCATTTGTTTCCAATGTATTTTCTTCAATCAAGTGTGTGTGATTGAGTGATCTGGCTTATTTCTGCCTTGTCTCTCAATATATTGTCACTTGTTTGTATAAAATTCCCGAAACAAGTGAAACTTCATTGGGAACAAGTGGAATTATGTCACCGTATTGGCAGAATTTTCCACTCATTTTAATAAAATGTATATTTTAAGACGGAATATGACACCAAATATGACTGAACTGAGACCAAATGACTTGTTAAGATGGATCTTTTTTGCAGTGTTGGTTTAACCAGACATGATAACCATGAGCACATCCTTGTTCACAGTGACAGCCTGGCAAAGAACAAAAGACCTCTGGAGGCACAGTGGGTGGATGAGGAGAAAAGAAGAGAGAAGAGGAAAGGAGAGGAGAGCGAACGGGGATCAGAGGAGAGGAGAGGACGATGGCAATACTAAGGTTCCTTGCATAGATCTATTCCATAATGATGCATTTTGTTTTGCAAGTGTTATATGAATTACATTTCTGCTTTATCGGACAGTAAAAATGGAGGATAGGAAACATGGGACTCAGATGACATGACAGGTGGAAAGCTAGACGTAAAACACAACATCACAACTGCATGGCATGGCCCTTAACCCACTGATATGCAGTGTATGTCCTTCAAAGCTTTTCTACACTGTTCTACTCTAGTGCTGCAGTAAAAAATTCTACTTGACCTGCTAACAGACAAAGGAAGGCTATTTTTTCCTGGAATCACATTGAGATTATTTTAGCCAAAGCATGTCCATTCATACATATGCACACTTACAAACTAAAGCTTGAATGTGTGTGTGAGCTTACACAAATTACACACACTCACACGCAAACACACACACACACACACACACATAGACATACGAGTAGCTTCCAGGGGATCAGGTGGATTTTTGTTAGCCTGCTTCTGAAGATTAATGTGGCCAGGTGTGTTTGCGTGTGTGCATGCCTGTGCTTGTGTGCCTGTATGTGTGTGCGTGTAAGTGTGTGTGTGTTCTGAGCTTTGTCAGTCCACAGTTAAATCATTCCAACCTCCCCCCACTATCTGCAATCCTCCTGTTTCCTCTTCCTCTCTCTGTCTCCCTCTCTCTCTCCTCTTCCTCCCCATCTCTCTCTCTGATGAACAGATTGAACTTCTTAATGAGCTGTTTTTATGGGCTCCTAATGCTCATCCACGGCTCTCCATATGCTCTTTCCCTCCATCCGTCCGTCCCTCCCTGCCTCCCTTGGCTCATCCATCCATTCTTCTTTCCCCACCAACCACACTGTTATCTCCCCAGCCTTCCTGCTGCAACAATGTTCGCATCTACAGGCGCAAGAGCACACGCATGCACATGCACACACAGTCGCACACGCATTAATGTACGCACACACACACTCTACCTACTGTATTAGATGAATACATGGGCAATTTACATGCGTATGCGTGCGTTGCCCTCACACAGACACACACACACACACACACTCCCTGTATCTGCAAGTGTTCACATAATGCATGTGCTCACACTGTTCCTATAGTAATCTGATTAAACCAATCTATATGGCTGAACAGCATATATAATAAATTATGATAATGAGCAACATTCATATTTGCTGCTCACAGAAAAACATGATCTATATAATATATTTTCTTATGTGCATATTGTACACCGTACAAAAAGGCATTCCTAACACAATTCGCGCAGACCGCGGTATTAATCAGGACGCATTGACGGTGCATTGTAGTCTGTAATTAAGGATTCCCACTCAAATTCCAATATTCCGACACAAGGCTCCAATAAGCGGGAATGCAGAGCAGAGGTAAGCAGAAACGAGAGGTGCTTAGCCAGCCGTATTGGTGCTGGAGCCTCATCTGTATGTGTTATCAGCCCATCTCCCTAGGCTCACACACACACACACACACTCTCACACACACACACACACACACACACACACACAGAGGTGTATCACGCTGGATAGAGATTCACGTTTACACACGCGCGCACATTCACACAAACAGAACGCACATTTTCTCACTGAATACAGATGCCTACTTACTTTCTCTTTCTCTCACTGTATTCTCTCTCTCTCTCTCTCACACACACACACACACACACACACACACCTTTTCCCCTAAGCTCACTCCCCCACGCACCAGACTGCCTGCAAATATGCAGGTATTACAGAAAAAGTCAGCCTATCCAACCGTTGGGGGAAAAGAGAGGTGAGAATTATTAATATCACGTTCGGCTTTTTTGTCCCTCAGCAAATATAAAAAGTACATTTTCCTCTCCCCTGCCTGTATTAAAAATTTTAGCCCCCCAGGAATTACTCTTTATTTCAAAGGACCACGCACACGGTGTACCCATAGCACGGGCACGGACAAAGCACAGACACCCACACACACACACAGGCACACACAAACACTCGTGCGCACACACTTCCTCTTTCTAAGAAGTTCTGTGTTTTGCGTTTCTGCTCTTTTGGGAGCCAGGCTGTTGCAGAGAGGAGGTAGGTTGGTTGGTAGGTTTTCACAGTGCTGTGTGTTCCTGGATGGCACGTCTCACTGCTTGTCCATTAGAGCAGGGAACATTGAGTCATTACCGGAGTCTGTGACAACAAATGGATGTAATGATTTGGCTGGGGTGGGGGGTTGAGCCACAGACAGAGAGACAGACACACATGAACACACGCAAACACGCTCAAACACGTACACACGCACACACATGCTTACACACCCAGTCAAGCATAGATGTAAACGCTCCCACATGTAACAAAAACACACACACAGACAGGATTCATACACATACAAACACAGCCACACTTTTTCATGAAGCCACAAGCGCCTCCCTTCTCTTCCTTCACTCAGTTCTGGCCCATTAGGAGCGGGGAGCCGGGAGCCGAGGCGTCCAGCGGAGCACGTCACGAGGCCCGGCGGCGCGCTGACAGACACTTCCCATACATACATTAACACTTCTCCCCATCGCCTTACATTGCCTGGGCTTGTGGAGCAGTTTATGGGTTCAGGAGGGATGTAGGCAGACTCGAAGGGATTTACGCATGTGAGAAAATAATCGAGTGAAAAGCTCCTGTTATCAGGACAAACCTGACGGGATGAGGTTCATTATGAAGCATGCAACATCCTCATTCAAAGGCACCCATCTGCCACAGATAGACAGAAATATAGACATTGTTCGCTCCAAAAACCCAAATTAAACCTGCAATAAGTGATAACAGACCTTATAACCAATTCTGAAACAAATGTGTGCTATGTGGAGATTTCATTGAGACATAATGATATAAACCAACATCCATACACACAGGCCAAATGTGTTGCTGTTTTCACCAATTTTTGAAAGCTTGTTGTCAAATTCCGCCCTGCAACGAAGCTCCTCCCTCCCTCTTCACTTGTCATTGTTGGAAATGTAACCTTCAGCGAGAGAAAGGTCTGTCAAAGCGAGACTGGTAACTGGTGAGACTTCTCAGCAGGTACGTTTAGCTTAGCCATTAGCCTTTATGCACGGTGCTTTGTTAGTTTTGTCCTTGCTAGGCCTCCGTAGTGCAGTGACTTTGCTGTGCTTTATTTACAAATGTGTTGCGGCTTCTGTCACCCTCTAGTGGTCAGAAAATTTCGCTTATTGCAGTTTTAAGATCCGCTCACTACTAAACTCCTAATTCCAAATCCATCCCAAACCCATTCCCACTCCCTCACCTGTCTGGTGTCCTTCTCTTGCCGTTCTCGTTGACGTCCAGCAGAAGTTCGGATGAGTCCACCGGGGAGGTGGTGCTGGTGTCCAGGAGCAGCTGCTCATGCTGGGCCAGGTATTGGGCCGGGTTCTGCTTGGCCAGCCTGGCGCAGTGGAGCAGCTCCCTCTGAAGGAGCGGCAGGTTGGCCTGCAGAGCAATTTAGACAACGTTAAGCTTTTAGACTGATGATGAGCTTTGTTATGTGCTGAAAAGAGAAGTGAGAATTGTTAATATCACGTTTGGCTTTTTATGTCCCTCGACAAATATAAAAAGTAGAATTTATACTCCCTTGTCTGTATTAAAATTGTTATCCCCACCCAGACACAAAGGACCAACTGCACAAGCTCACACGCACACACACAACACACACACACACACACACACACACACACTCTTCCTCTTTCTCTGTTTTCTTTTTCTGCTCATTTGGGACCGAGTGACATTTTGTCTGATGCTGAAGATGAGCTTTTTATATTAAATTAAATGTCTTGATCAGATCTCTCTTTTAGTGAAAACATAATGCTGATGAAACTGCATAAAACAAAATGTCAAGGATTTGATGAACTTCAATAAGAAGCATGTAAGTATTTCTGCTCTTCTGTAAGATAGTCAAAGTCTACTAACACTCTTCCATAGAAGAAGAAATATCAGAGGAAATATGCAACTGAAATATAAAAATTACATTTATGGGTTTGTGCGTCTTATACGAACATGAACAAAATATAGAGCAGCTGCCTCCCTCTGATGTTTTATATCATAACAAACATATATATATATATATATATATAAAGATATATAACTAACTGATATGCAGGCAGAACATCCACTCAACATTAAACCGTCATGAGAGATACAGTATATCTCATAACATATAACAGAAACTGAAAATATAAATGACCCTTCAGCACATCTAAAGAAATAATCCAAAACCATAAACTTTGATGTTCCTTTTATGACATTAGAACCAAAGTTTCTCTCTCTTTGCATTCCCAAAACATCAGTCTGAGGCAACAAGAAATCCATTTCTGCAGTGTCATTCTCTCATTACCTCTGAACCTCCACCACTTCCCTTGACCCATGGTGCATTAGCCCCCCCAGAGTGCCTCTCTAGCTTACACAGAACAACCTGGACACCTTGAAGTTGAGTTTTTTTTTTTTTTTTATTTAAAGAAATTGCAGCTATTTTCTCTCTCTTTGACATAACGAGGCGGTCTGCTTTCTTGTGCGGAGTTAGAAGGTCATGCAGGTATGTGAGGAGGGACTTCAAAGACATCTGATGGGATGTATTTTGAGGCAAGAGGATGAAAGTGTTGCGTCAGTCAGGTTCAGAGTGAGAGTGGGGGCTATTTTTGGAGTGCATCGCAAGAGCCTTTGGAGGGGCCATCTTTGTCAGTTTTAGGCCTCTTAATCTTTGTTTTGTCCTCAGCAACTTAATCTCTCTTGCTTTATTTTTTTCTTTCCTTATTTCTTTCGCTCTTATAATCTTTCTCGTTCTTTCATTATCCTTCTAAAATGAATTCTCTCTTTGTTTCTCTCTTCTCTCCTCCTTTCTTTCTCCATGCTTAGCTCTGTTATTTACTCCCTTATCCTTCCTTTCCCCCCGTCCCATTATTCTTCTCATTTGCTTCTCTCTCTTCAACCATCCCCTGTCAATTTCGTCTTTGCCCTCCTGCATAAAGGTATATTATACATAAAACACAACCTTGTTTACTGGTATTTATGTTTCATACTCACTCATACGCTAATATCCCTCCCCAGTAATTGGCTGCAGTGAGAGAAATGCCAAGCACTGGCCTTCGCTTTACCTGCCCGAGTTAATGGTCCGTTAATAGTTTATGATCGTAATTACCCTCTGAAAAAAGAGCGTAAAATAGATTGCTTTGACCCTCGTGAACTCGTCTTTCATTAATTGGAGGTCATCCTAATTGCCCGAGACGTGGGATGCATTAAGAAAAAGACTGAGTCAAGAAATATGTAGCACTGAAGAGACTAGATCATTTTTCACTTGATGAAGTATGGTGATTTGCTTCTGTTTAGTTACTGTAACATCTGCACTTGCATAGAAGGAGAATTTTACTTAATGTTCAGCGGCTTCAGCTAAAATCAGCCCGGGATGATTTATTGTGAAAATACTGAATGTGTCGTTTTGTCAAACTGTGCCAAAAAACCTATTCAGAATATGCCGTGTTCAGGTTGTGCTGCACTTCATCAATGTAACAGCTGTAGGAGGAGAAGCTAGGTGACTTGGTTTTGCATCTCTACATTGTCCTCCAATCTCATTTATTCCATAACACGTCTCTCCTCTCTCTTTGGCTAAATGTGTGTTTATTTCACTGGCTCAGTCTCACAGCACTCCTCTCGCATTGCCACGACACAAGAAAAACAAAACACTTGACAGTTAAGACAAGAACAAACTTAAAAAAAAAAAGCATAACCTTGAAAACAGAGAAACATATTGTTACTTTATAAGACTGTTGTCTCGCGTGGCAGGCGTCCCGACAACGCATTACGTCACTGGCGCTGTGCGGTTTATGATTGCCTTCTTCCAGGAAATAGTCATAACCAATTCGTGGTTTGGTATTAAGAGAAGGGGAAAGGAGTTGAGTGGGATGGGGCGGGGGTTGGGGGGGTCGGCTAGGTCTAACATTAGCGTAATGAAAAACTCTGAGCCTTGACGCGCATTGTTGCAGCTGTGCTTCTGCGCACCTATAAAAGCTCCCCCACACCCCCAACTGCTCTCCGCTACCATATGGTAGCTGGCATTAAAGGCCCCGCAGAGGGAAGACACTAAAATTAGACTAGGGAGAGAGAGAGGGAGAGAAGGAGCGATGGAGAGAAAAAAAAACGAGTTGCATCTTTGATTCTGCAGCCGTCCCAGTGATACACTAACCATCTGGCAAGGAGAGGAGAGGAGAAGGAAAGGGAAGGAGGGATCATAGGATGGATGGAACGGTAGATAAACAGAGACAGGGAGGGATCGGGACAGAGCTCGAAAAATATGGAGAGAGAGAACAAATTGGGCGGTGAATGAAGAGAGGAAGAAAAAAGATGAGGAAAGCATGAGAATAAAGGAGTGATGAAGGGAAGAAGAGGGAGAGTTGGAGGATACTAAGTCCCTGTTTGTGTCTCAGCATCCCGTTAACAGCCAGTAACGGCGGTCCTAGTGGGACCAATTTCTGCTGCACACAGCCATGCAGGACCTCAGTGGCCATGACAATATTGGCTTGTGAATGTCAGTTCACACTCGCACACATCTGCACGTGTGCACGCACAAGCACACACACATACACTGGATCGTGTGATGGTACTGTGTTCAGGGAGAACCGACTGTCTTGTTTTCATAAATAACATTCACCTCATGCCTGTCAGTCAGACACAAACAGAGAGGGAGAGCGGAGTAGGGAGGGAATGGTAGATGAAAGAGGAGGTGTAGAAAAAGAGAGAGATAGGGAAGAGGGATGAGAAAAAGTATTATGAAGAGAGTGAGAAAGAGAGCAAGACGGAGTGAGAGCCAGAGAGAGATAAAAATCTTTCCAGAGGTGTGTAATAGAAACAAATGAGCTTTGTGTTAAGTGTTAGGCTTCTCCCTGCTCTCCATCTCTCAGCAAGGCACTGATATTGATCTTAGCTTCATCTGAAGCCCATAACAAGATCTAAACTACTACACAGTACATCCCTCAATCCCAACCCCAGACCCATTTGTCATCTTTGACTACCAAAACAAACCATAACAACTGGTCTCTCACCTCGAGACCATTTTAGCACACCGACTCCTGCAAACATTCAAAATGTGCACACCCGTCTGACACAAACACTCCAAATGCGCATAAATGGCCACTATTTCACCCAAGAATGCAAACAAATAAAAACTGTCATCTCTCTTCGTTCTTATCTCCCAGACTGGAATAAAGAGACGTGAGGCGAGCCATTGTGATTGAAACGAGCCGCCCGGTGACAAATGGGCTGGGGCGGGGGCAAGGCTGGATGGTGCAGGAGAGTGCTCCTTCTACCGGCATTACCGCGCTAATGGTCGAAAATGGGAAGTACTCGCCGAAAATGTGGCTAAGCGGGAAGAAAAATCGATGACAAAACAAGCCTGAGAGAAAGAGGAGGAGGAGGCTGGAAAGGAGCGTATGAAAGGGGACATTGTCCTCGGGCCAAAACCAGACTCGCTGTGCTGTACTCCGGCACGGGTTAAGCAAGTTTCTTAAAAAACAACATCTTTCCAGCTGAAATACTACAGAGAAAAAAAAACATTCTATATGTAGCTTGCTATGTGAAAAGAGGGGTCCTAAAGGAGGAGGAGAGCCTCTGCACTGAGATGACTTCTTAAATTATAGGAGAAAGAGACAGATAGAGTGAGAGAGAAATACAGAAAGCGAGAAAAAGAGAAGCAAGACAGAAACATATAGGATAGAGATGAGAAGAAAGAGATGGAAGGAGAACGACTGTAGAAATACAGAGAGAGGAGGGATAAATAACATGAACAGAAGTATGCACATCTGTGTCTGGGCCGGCTAAATGCTTTCCAGATTTGGTCGACCAGGCAGGCAGGCAGACTGGCTTTCTGTAGTAACAGTATATATATTTATATATCTACCTTCAGAAAGGGGATGACAAAAGGTCGCAGAGGGAAGTTGGTGGCTTCTTGGAGCTTGGAGTGAAATTCTTCGATGGTTAGCGTGGAATTCTGGAGGAGAGAGAGAGAGAGGGAGAGAGAGAGAGAAAGAGAGAGAGGGGGGGGGGGGGAAGGGAAAACACATGAATCCATGTGGAAGGCATTAAGTGATAATATTACTTATTGGAAGCTAAGCTATATCCTGGCCTGGAGTGAATGTTTCGGGTTCTGTAATAGGAAGCATATGGCGGGGCCACAGTGAAAGACCCACAGAAAACAAAGACACACATCTCCTCCAATTAACAAGACAAATACACATATATGAATTGGAGTCACATCATCAAAAAATATGCTGTGTGGGGCATAAATGTGTTTAATTTTCCTGTTTTTACAAACTCTTTTTGAACATGGATATGCATGTAAATTATAATGCACAAGTAAGGCTGTACTTCTGCACATGAACAACATATACACATACCCAGTAATGATAAGATATAGATATACTGTATATATACTGTATATGTAAAAAGGTTATTTTAAAAACCAATCATCGACACAATTAATCTAAACATGACCTGTTGGCCTGGCATGTCAATGTGTTTTCAAACCCACAGGGCTTGGATTAGCATCAGTCTGCTTATTTATTATCAGTACCGGTTAAAAATACATGTTTTTTATATTTCCAGCATTAAAGGGGCCAACCATGGCATAAAGCAAGATATAAAACAAGGTAATTTTTACATTGCATTCCCTAATTTATATACATGCCCATAAAATAATACATATCTTGCAGTTTTGCACAGGATCTTTAGGCATGGAGCCCCTGTAGGAACGCCTGACAAACAGGAATTTGGTTGAAATACTGCTTCCTAATAACATCACAGGGGGAAGGATTAGCATGCAGGTATTTTCCTCTTAATTACCTTTGCTTTGCATCCATCACTTGGCTACGCATTTGGATGTTCACACACTACCGGCTTTGCCGCTGTGGACTCGATGCGTACATGCATGGCATCCTTATCATTATCGAGACAGTACATGAGCCGTATCACGCTCATGCCACAGTGCTCCACGCCTGTGTTCACCTCTCTCCATCAGTGCCAAACATGTAACTGTCTGTCTGTCTCTTTTCAGACAGCAGATAAGACCACGGCTGCTGACTGAAATACATTACAGGAGCATTGAATGGGCCAGGCAGTAGACACATAGGCAGGGAGATAGTATATGTATGTATATGTGTGTGTGTTCTCTTTGGTTGGCAGACAAGGGAGGAGGTGTGTATGAGTGTGTGTTTGGGGGGGTGGGGAGGTCCAAAGTGGGTTATGCGTTTCAGTTTGTCAACCCTCCAGCTCTAAACAAAGGCAAATTTCTATCTCTCCTTCTTTGGTTGTCTGTAACTCACATTAATGGCTGACAAGACGGCACTGACACTATTTTTAATTTTTAACGTGAAGCATTCCCAAGATGCAGAGAGGAGGGGAAGAGAGAGAGGTGAGCACGCACACGAGAGAAGAATGAGCTATATAACAAGCAAAAACACAAGCAAGGAAAAAAACCCAAAACAAGCGAGACAGAGAACATAAAAAAGCAGATATTATTTTTTTCCCACTCTCTCTGCGTTATTTCCCAGACCTGAATTTTGTTACATTCAGGCTTACATCTGTTCGCCCAGATTGCGTAGGGGCTGTTCCTGACAGCTAGTGAAACCTCCTGAGTCTCCTTCTCTCCCTCTCCCCAGCACACAACTAGCTAATTAACGGTGTCACTCTTTTCAATAAGGCAGGGAGAGGGACAGAGGGAGGGAGAGAGAGAAAGAGAGAGAGAGAGAGAGAAATAGAAAGAGAGAGAGAGAGCGAGGGAGGTATACAAGCCAAAAGGACACAGGAGAGACATGTGCGTCTGCAGACGGTGAGAAAAATAAACATGGTGAAGCCAAAAGGAGGCTATGCTCTGTAATTAAAAAAATTCCTCCCTCCATCTCCTCCGCCTCCTCCTCCTCTCTGCACAGCATTCAATCACTATTTCTGTATTCCCTAGCTCGTTATGCTCAAAAATTCTCAGATCACACAGACTTGTGGTAAATCTTTATATTTTTGCATGTATTATACCAAATACTCTTGGTGATATAGCCTTGATACCATCATGCGAGCTAAGCCGAAGAAACACATCTGTGTTGTCAAATCTATGTGAGATGAATGTTTTGATTTATGCGGTCTTGATTTGTAATTTTGCAGTAAATATTGCAGAAATCTTTTGTTCAGAGCACATTTGCACAGGCTGTATACATGCTGTAATTTCAAACTTAATTCATACAACACCTATTTTGATTAATTTTTTGCCATATCACACATAGTTTTCATTCATTTTGTCTTCATCTCATTAAATTATACTGTTACTACTGACTGATGCTATTTTGCACGTCCTCTTAATGTTGTAATCTTTACCTTTTCATACTTTGATTCATACATTTTTACTTATTATGTTCTAGTGCTGCAATTCTGCTGTACCCTGTCTTGTCTTATCTTATCTTATCTTATCTTGTCTTATCTTATCTTATCTTATCTTGTCTTATCTTATCTTATCTTGTCTTATCTTATCTTATCTTGTCTTATCTTATCTTATCTTATCTTATCTATTGTGTCTTGTACTCCCTTACAAACAAGGAGCATGTGTTAGATATAGCTTGTCAGATACCTGAACATCCTCAGAAATGATAACATCACTTGAAAATAAGAAAGCCAATTATTATTTGAAATTTACTTTTACTTTATTTTATTTCATTTTATTAAGATAATATATATTTTTAGTCAACACTTATATTCCTGCCAGGTATTGTGTTGTAGGAATGGGGCAGAAGGACTGATGGATGTCAATCCAGGAGGCACAGATCTGCAAATAATTCTTTGTGTTTATTTTACACTTATGTCTGGAGTACCAGATGGGTGGTTTACCACACATAACAATACGAGTCCTAGAAAGTTTTCATAATCACAGGAAAGTATTTCAAAGTCAATTTACTATGCTTTTCTGTGATTGACAACACTATCTAAACTGTCCTGATGTGGTGAGAGAGCAACACCCATCTGGTGCTCCAAGCATGGTGAACAAATGCTAAGAATTATTCTCAAGTAGCCTACTAATTGATTCAAGTACGGCTGCTGACTTTATGCACAGTGTCGGCCTTTTTTTCATCACTTCCTGTGTGCCAGAGGATTTTTCTCAGGAAAGACCTACTCCATGAACCCTTTGAACTAAAGCTCACATAACACCACAGCTACTCACCACTAGCCCCAGCACTAGCGTGCGGACCCGCTCCCCGATTTCGGGCGAGATGTCGTTGCCAAACTGCTGTAGTGTAGTGAGGAAGCGCTTCAGCTTGCTGAGCTGCCGGGCGCCGCAGGCCGGCGGCAGCTGCTGGTTGGCCAGCGAGGACGAGGAGGAGGAGCTGGGACCGTTGCTGTAGCCATTGGGAGGAGACGGAGCACCGTTGAGTGCCGTGGGGGAGTGGCTGCTGCCGTTGGTTACTGCGTGAGACAAGGACAGAGAGAACTGCGTTATGAGAATCGAGAGCAAAATGAGCAGTGTTTACCATTTTCAAAACTCTATGTGAGTGTTTGAATGGGTGCTTGAAAATATAAACCAAAATGTCAAAGTGCTTTGGATAGATTGAAATGTTGGTGAATACCACCTTCGCAGACACACTTGAACTTTGGTTTTTAATTGGTAACCCATTCACTTTTTGCTATACACAAATCACCAAAAGTGACTATTTGTAAAAATCACTGAGTGTGCCTTTAAAAAAACAACAAAGGAAACAACATAGGTCAAATTCATGGAAAAGCTGACCACTGGTTTGGAATGATTTACATCCCTCTGCAAACATTCGCAGTCCTCAACATTTGTTTCCGATCAGCGCGGCTCCTTTGATCCTCTGCGGCATCCTCCATAAAAAACATCTTTCTGCATTTGGAGACATGCCCCCCCCCCCCCCCCCCCCCCGCTTCCACCTCCTTTCCCCCTTCCCTCTTCCCTCCTTCCCTACAGTCTAAACAAGTGGGACAGTGTGACCCCCGTCGGGCCAGAGCATGGCAGTGTGTGTGTGTGTGTGTGTGTGTGCATGTTTGTGTGTGTGTGTGTGTGTGGGGGGGGGGTTGGTGTACAAAGAGATACAAGGCGGCATAAAGCTTTCTCTCTAATGAGATTAGGTTTTGACTAGCGATCCACTCATTCCCCCTCTGGCCGCCGTCCAAAGCCGCCACTGTAAGGAGACGAGAGAGAGAGAGAAAGAGAGAGAGAGAGAGAGAGAGAGAGGAGAGACGAGATACTCCAACTACATCTGGTAACAATTACGTCGGATGGAAATCAAAGCATACTGCTTTGTTAAAACCTTCGGCATGCGTAATGAGAGAGCGGGCCTTTCTTCCCTCATCGCACGGAAGCCCCGACGTTAATTGCGGAGTCTGAACCATCCCGAGTGTTTGCAACAGAGAGAGAGAGAGAGAGAGAGAGAGAGAGAGAGGAGAGAGAGAGAGAGAGAGAGAGAGAGAGAGTAAACACCAGAGAGAGAAAGAAAGGGAGACTAAGCAATTGAGACTGAAAGAGAAAGAGAACAAAATAATGCTTCCGTTGCACAGAACTAGCTCCACTAAAGCCGACTTGAGTGCTCTGAGCGTTTTGAACCACAGGGCCTTTGATTCTTTGATTCTAGTGCTCTTCATGCAAGTGTTAAGTATGCACTTCTAAGTGAATACTAGGGTGTAATTTGCTCGTCAGAGGCTACAGTATGCACACATCATGCAAAAGCTCCCGACGCTCATAAGCGTGGGCGTTAATGGACTTGTTGGGAGAGTTGTTGGGAGCGACTGCAATTTGAAAAGGCTCAATGCAACTTGTTAAGAGAGTCTTGGGATACTGGCTATTTTGGGGTTTTACGTATGCACTGTCAATGTGTGTATGCATTTATGCATGTTTTTCCATGCATACCGGTGTGACTGTGATTGTGTATGCGCACGTGTGTCTGTTTGTCTTTATGTGTGTAGGTGTGTGTATTTTCCGTGTGTTACTCACATGTGGTGGGGGTGTAGGAGCTGTTGCGGGGTGCTCCCTGCGTGCTGGGTGGGGGCGGCATGGTGGGGGGGGTCAACCTGGACTGTGTCTTGACGTCCGCAGGTGAGTCGGGCATGGTGGAGCGCTTCCCAGTGCGGTCTGAAGGAAGACAAAGGACAAGGAGAAGAGTTGATGTTAGGATATCACATATTTCACATTTGTCTACCCGATCGAGAAGAACTGCATCAACTTGCTTGCATGCAAACAGCAGCAGGCTTTCATTTGCAAACAAAGCGTCTACGAGCTGAACTAGACAGACTAGTTGTGCAAAAAAGCAGCTCACCACATCATATGTCTGTGTGTCTTGCCACAATGACACTAATGCATATGCTCAGACTGTCAAATGAGAAATAAGAGAGAGAGAGGAGAAGCAGAGAGAGAAACACACACACACACACACACAGACGCCCTAGAGAGGAGTGTAAATCTGCAGTGAGTACGGGTGCTCATTCCACTACCATCTGTGCCATCCTGCATGCCCGCTGTACAGAATGGGACCCAGCACCCCCCTCCCCTACTAACGACTGCAGTGCTCATTACACATACCTGTGTGCACACACACACACACACACACACACACACACACGGCACACGGCACACATGCACACACATATACATATGCCACACATACACTACACACACACACACACACACACACACTATCCTAATGCTTGTATCTCTGGATACTACATTCACATCTGTTCAGGAAGGGGCCACAGCAGACAACCAACTAGTGAATGAACTAATTTGAGCTAGGAAATACACACACACACACACACACACACACGCTCTCTTTTTATTTTTAACTAGGGTCTTTTGTCCTGCCCTCTCTGATTCTTATGGCAAAAACAAACTCACACCAGAGAATAAAAACACAATGCATGCATTTACGTTACCTACCACCATTACCACCTATCATACTCACACCCCTTATAAGAAATTGCAAAGATAAATCATTTATCAAAGAGAAAACATTTTCTTTGATCAGATGCCTATTTTGACCTAATTCAATTGCTTTAGGCTCAGTTGATAACTGACGATATCGACCGTATAAGAACAACAAGACATTATCAGAGTCTTGCACCGGCACATGGGCTAAGCCTAAGCATTGTGTCGGATAAGATACACAACTGCTTTCAGCAATAGTAGTAACCAGCCTATCACAGAGTCAACAGGCAGTTATCAACCGTCTCTGTGGCACATTGTGAAAGGGAGATTATAAAAAAGGGAAGAGAAGAGAGAGGGTGAAGAGCGAGAGAAAGAAGAGGGAAGGGAGGAGCCTGCTAGAGAAACAAGCGCTATCTGTGACATTGGGGACATATAGGACACACTGCAATCATGGAATGTATGCGTGTGCACCGACTCAAACGTTGACACACACAGACCCCCCCACCCCCTGTTCTGTAATCAGGGTGGTAAGGGTACATGTTCCAGAAACAGGGTGGCACCCTGTCACACACTGTTCACATGGTCGTGTGTGTGTGTGTGTGTGTGTGTGTGTGTGTGTGTATTTGAGCATGTGCATTTTACATGATGCATGCATGCGTCATATTTATATGTATCTATACATGTATTTGAATATTTTAGCTGTGTTTGTGCAGTACAGAACACATATCTGTTAGTGCACACTGGTGCAGACTGCTTGGGTTCCATCATGTCAAGTTTGTCAAGTAAACTGAGAGAGAAATATTGAAGTGAGAGAGACAGTGATAGCCTAAGCCTGTTAGCTAGGCCCAAGCCTCCCTAGCACACTGCCTCACTGGTGCTGAGGTGCACTGTGACTAAGTATTTTAGTCACGCTAGCTTGGCTTTAGCAGGCAGGCGAGGGAGAGATGGAGATGTCACTGAAAAGCTAAATAGAGTGCGCTCCATAACTCCCTTTCCAGGTTCAACCTTTGGCTTTAGGTCAGTTTTATTCATTCTATGTTCTGAAAAAAAAAGGAATATGACACAACTGAATGAAACCATCAAGCTTAGAAGAAGATATGCACATACCTTCATACATATAGTATACATACACGTTCCACAAGGCTTCTATGACTGACAATGTACTACTTAGGAACAATAATGCTTGGCCTCTCTCTGTGTATGGGCGGTGATATGCTATGATCAGAACACCAATTCTCTAAAACAATCTCTTTGTATAAGCTAGAGAATAATAGAGACATTTTTGAGCCTCTGGGAGCTTCTCAGAGATCCACAAGGCGCTCCCTTGCAAACAGATCCAGACCCATCCGTGTCAGACGCTGTCAGAGGAGCAGGAAGGAAGGGGAGCGCTCTCACATCCCGTCCCCAGACAGAGGTCACCCTCCTCCCCAGTAACCGTGGAGGGCCATCCCCTCTTACCAAGCGCCCTCTGGAGCCTTCCTAGGAGGGGTTGGCTGATAAAGACACTGGGAAGGTTGGATCTATCTGGCTCCCAGCACACTGGCACTTAGGCTGGGGGACTGGTAGGGGGAAAGGGAGAGATAGAGCAGGACAGGGAACCAGGAGCCAGGCTGGGCTGAAATTCTCATTTAATGATTGGGTTCAGGTTGGGCTGGTGGTGCAAAAATGCTGTTACTATCTATTTATTAACTTTACTTTATCATTAACTTGCTTATAAATTTTTATTGGCTTTAGTTTGGGAGAGGGAGGTTAAAATACAAATTTACAGAAAGAAAGGGAGGCATTATAGGAGAGGAGCTTGGAGGGATGCAGAGTTGGGGTTAGCGGAGAAACTGCAGAGAAAAGAGGAATGGAGGTGAAAGAAGAGTCAATATGAATATGATGACAGAGAGAAGAGAGTGAGAGGGAGGCCCTAGTCTTTCCCAGACTTTCAACACTGTTCGCTCTCTGTGCTCGACCACTGATAACTGGCTCAGTCACACACACACACACACACACATACACACACACGCACACACACGCATACTGTTTCCATTCACTTTCCATCCTCTTAAACCTGGGAAAAATGAGAAAGGTTTACTATTCTAATTTCACCACAGTAAAAGGTCTGGATCTGACTATTTATTTTATAAACTCAGGATACAGCAGAATAACTAGTGGAAACATATAGTCTTACTCCTGGCTGCCAGCTATCATATCCTGTATGCCTGGCTAAAATATGACTTTGAAAATACAAGGTCATTAAAAAAGACGGCCGGGTGACAAGACCCAAGGTAATTCATCATTTTCCAGTCATACACAAAGAACTTACATGTATATGGTTAACGAGTCCAAGTTAAATAGAGAGAAGTCACCGTATCACACATGGTTGTACTTACCCAGTTTCAATGAATCCTTGAGCTCATGTTTTCCATAATTCTGTATATTGCCTTTTCTAATTGTGTGGTTATATTTGGCCCAGTTCACATGATCTATAGTTAGATAGCAGGACATCAAATCAGGATCCAAATAATCTTAATTGCTTTAATCTCTGTGGCTAGATAGGGAAATGGATTGTGTAAATGATTCACATCAGAACAGAATTTTGAAATGAGATACTGAACACCAGCAGTCTCTATAGTGAAAAGCACAATATACCAAATAACAAAGTTCTTTTTTTTTTTTTTTTTCAATTAAGGCCATCAGAGTATGAGAAGACTGGAGTACTGTTCATATAAGCTACAACAAAAAAGAAGGGAACAACTTTTTTTCTCCCAAACAAAATTTATTCACTAAAAACTTAAAAAAGAAAAGTCCATTTGAAGCACCATATCAAACATAAGATGTGGAATTTGGGAAGAAACCCCCCCCCTGACCAAAAATCTGGAGTGAAGATCCATTTGAGCTCCCACAAGGCACTGCAGGCCCGGCGGCGTTATGAAAAGCTGCGTTTGGTTACAGGCTTGTAATTGGGGATTAACACCTGGGTCAGTGTTATGATTGGATGGCAGTTGCCGGGTGGAGATGAGAGAAACATAACCCCTGTAAGCATGTGAAACTCATCCGCAGTCCCGCAGGTGCTGCAGATGAAGGATAAAGAATGAGTTGGTGTGAAATCCATGCACACAGCAAATACATACACATGCATTCAGGCAATAACATTCTCTCTCTTTCCCCCCCCCCCCCCCTCTCTCATACACGCACACACACATACACACTCCTCTGTGATTTATAAACAGCATCTTCTTTCTTTCTGATTTGATTGAGAGCACTGTGAAGCATATAAGCAGAATAAAATCAATGGCTTCATGCTAACCAACAAGGGCTGCACTCAACCATTCACTCAGCAATTGCTATGCCACTTGAATCAATAGCAATACACCCCTCACAAGGTAATTTACCCAGTCTTGGGGAAAAATATAAATCTTGCAAGTGAAGCAGATGATTGAAAACAGCTCGAGGCATATGACTGTGCACTATCCATTTTCATGAACAAATATGGCATATACATGTATATATATTTTAAAATAAAAAATGTGTGCGTATATACTCAGACAAAGCCTTCATTTCATCACAGCAGTAGAACAAGGCTGAACAATAGCGAGACTACTCTGCCTCATGTATAATTCAATTCAAAAAGCATCCTTAAACAACCTTGAAAACAAAGTCGAGCGTCTGCTCCTCACCTCATACGTCTGTAAAGTTAATGGATGAACTTAATGCACGTCTATTGTCCATTTATTAGCCCTGTTACTGCCACACCAACTGCATGTTGTAGCCAAAGCAGTAGAAGCATGCCCAGTGAACAGACTCCATGGATGGGTATTGACGTATGGCATTGTAATGGAAAGGGGCGATGAGTGCTTTGACTTTGACTAACTCACTTTACGACTTCTCAGAAGTGCTGCGGTCCAGGAGTTAATGGATTGAAGAGGATGAAGATGGTTGTTGAAGAGGCAGCAATTAGCTATAAAGGAAGAGAAGAGCCTCTTCTAAGTGTGTTGATTCAACACTGTGTCCCTTGTGTCAAACCTATTGAAGATCATGCCTATGGATGACACTGATTAATCTCATAACAGCCGTTTGGTGCGTGGTTTTATCTAAAGCACCTCACAGTGCTCTCAGTGCAAGTCTTTATAGTATGGGTGGCCCAGTGAGACTGAAACCCGTGACCCTATCAAAGGAGTGGTACTTGAGAAGGTATATTAGGTTTAATTTTACCTAACTATCCTATAGTATGTGTCAGTGGTAATTAGACTGATAGATGAGTGAATTATGTACTCCAGAGACAGATGTGGTTGTACTCCATGTTAGCATCCTGTTCAACCACCAAAATCTCGGGCGTTTCTGTACTGTTTTCATCATTTGAGAATAAACTGTATGAATTTGAATATTCTAACACCTCTCACATCTCTCCCTCTCTGTACTTAAGGTCCTTTATCTCTTTAAAAATCTTTCTGTTCGACTCAGAGAGTTGATCCTAGAAATGAGACAGAACCTTGGACCATCTACCTGCCACTCAAAAGGATGTCTTCACACTTACATCACCCTGTTGCATCCTCCACCATTACGTGATCTCAATGTTTGCAGAATCTCTCTCTCTTTCTTCCCCTTTCTCTCCCTCTCGTTCCCTCTTTCAGCCAGGCTCAAAGAAAGGAGATTTTATCCCCCCGCTGACTTGTGATACGCGCCTTTTCTGAGGTTACATGCGAGTTACATCACTCGCCTGAAACAAGATTGTTGCAATGAACGATATCTAGAAGGAACGGAGTCCCTGAGAAACAGTTCAATATGTAACAGAAAGGACTTTGCTAAGCCGCTACTGTAGGCCAAAAATACAATACTATATCAAAACCTAACACATTTCATCATCATACACAACACTATGAGGTCATTTCATATTCAAATTATCATGTGAAATGGGGACAACATTGCCTAACCTTTATATTTTAAATTATTTATAGAGGCTACAGTGATATCTAAGTGTATCAACAGGAGCTAGATTCAAACAATCTCGCTCACACACTTCATAATATAGACTTACCTCTATATGTGTGTGTAAGTGTGTGTGTGAGTGTGTGCGATTATCGTAGAGATGGAGACCCAGAAAATGATATGATAACAGCGACAGTAATATTCCACTCAAGAGTACTTCACACAGGCAAATCCCATTCTTCAAAACGACAATGGATTTCAATCACGCTGGGTGAATTTTCTAGAGTTGGCGTCTGTGACATAAACAATTTACCGTGTGCCGGCGCCTGTGTGAGCGCAGGATTGCATTAGCCAGACATAAGATATCATCATTATGGAGTTCAATTGAAAAATGCATATAGACTAGACTACAAACCCACTTGTGCACATGCACACGCACACACAGGCATGCACGCCGAAAAGGCAAACATACGTAGTCTAGACATATGCAACACATGGAGCGCACACTTCAAACACACACACACACACACACACACACACACACACACACACTGATAGGTGAGTGTTGATGTGAAAACCATGAGGCACTGAAGCCGCAGGAAGCCAGTGAATTGAGCACTAATGTCCACAACATGCCCAGGTCTCAGCAAGATGGTGCCTCTGGGCGTGCACACACACGCACACACACACACACACACACACACACACACACACACACACACACACACACACAAGAAACACATTCATGGGTGAAGAGAGGGAGAGGGACAGATAGGTAATGGAATAGATGAAGCGATACAAAGATGGTCTGATAGAACCTTATGGTGATAGCTCTATCTATATGGCTGGATGCTGGGTGCAGACGTGGAGAGAGGGAGCAGGGGACCGAGAAAAGAGAGATAAAATGGAGAGACTGAGAGGAGAAGAGAGGACAGATGTGTTAAAGAACATTGTCAAGGGACAGGTGGAGCGATTGGAATTCAGATGGAGTACAGAGAGAGAGAGAGAGATCTATCGGTATGCAAGTGTCGTAACCCTCCTCTCTTTCCATCATCCCCCTCCTTCAGACCCTGTACACACACACACACACACACATACACACAATCATCGGCAGCCAGATGGAGCAGTATGCAGAGCATGTCCCATCAAACTCCACCCGCTTGTCAAGAAGATGTATGGATGCAACGCCCTACCGCGAGCACACACACAGACACACACACACACACACACACATGTGCGCGCACAGAGGAGCACGTAGACACATGCGTACACACACTGCGAGCAGACAAACACAAGAGCGCAAATACACTCACACACGCGCACATGCACTTCTGGTTCTGATTTCCCTCGTCTTATTTATTTTCCTTTCTAGCGGCAGGATGCAGAGGAGAGGAGTACCACTATCACCTCTCTCTCTCTCTCTCTCTCTCTCTCTCTACTCCCTTCTTAACTCCTACTCTCAGTGAACACCCACTCTTCCAGCATGTTCCCTACAGGCGGCTAGCCGACTCTCCTCTCCTCCGTTCAGCCGGCACCAGGTGGCCGGTGCTCCGTCTCAGTCTCCCCGCACCATTAAATGATGCGAGGGCTTTGGGGAGAGTGTGGTGTAAATTTTCCTTGGGCCACTATTGGGCTTGTTACTCAAGTAATATGTTTGCCATTACTCATTACTCATTTCAAAACAAATAGTAGTACTTCACGTATTACTCCCTGGGCTCAGTAATTTGACTTTTCCGGCACACCTCCAAAATCAGTGGACGCTTCCTCTCTACCTTCAAAAATCATGAGAACTGAGCTACCTCTCCAAACAGCGTTGGTGTCCAATGTTCCTGTCATTCTTTTGCTCAATAAAATCAAAATAGGAATATTTCCACCAAAAGAAAGTAAACTTTTCTGCCATTTCTCAGCTAAACTAGCTGAGAGGATAATGACTAATTATGATGAAAATAAATTGGGGATGGGGTTAGGATTTAGTTTTTGGATAATTCAGCTGCTGGGAAAAGTAATATTACTGTAAATTGGTACCACCTTGGTTTTAAAGGGATACATTGACATTCTAATTTATTTAAGTTTATTAGTTTTCTTCCCTAGCCACCAGTCACACTGTAGAAATAAAAGTGAGTAAATTGAGAGTGAAATGACCAGAGCGAGGGAAACAGATTTTCTCCTGATCAGTATGATCAGCCAATCCTTTGCATCCACCACCATATCTGTATTTTTCTCACTGCGTAACATCATGTGTTTACTCTTTGTCAAGCCAGCAAAGACATACGGAGATTTCTCAATCACACACAAAGGTCTGAGCACCATCTGTTCAAGCACACAAACATTAACATGCACACGCATGCACATATGCACACAAACACAAAAATACATAAATTTGCACCCACTGTCGTGAACACACACATTGCAAAACATGCACACACACACACATACACAAACACGCATGCGCTCAAACACACACTGAACAATAAAACATATGCGGCGTATAAGAGTAGAAGTCCTTCACTCTTTTCAGAAATGGATTTATAGTAAACGTCTGTTTTACCCATCTGTTGAAATAAAGTCTCTCTTGCAGAGAGAGAGGGAAGCAAGTGTTAAGGAACAATAAAAGTGATTCACAGTGCCCGTTACGCGTCTTCTCAAATCGAACCGATTCCTGCCACATCTTGTTGCCAGGCAAAATTGAACTACAGGGTCTTGTAAAAGAAAGAGAGGCTAAGGGAATGGAGGGTGGAAAAAAAAGAACAGAGGGCGGAGGAGAGAAAGAAAGAGGGTCAGGGAGAGGTAAAGGAGAGAGACAGAAATCAGTGAGGAAAGATAGAGACACTGCGGAGTGCGTCATACTTCAAAAGCCACGCCCACCGTGGGGGAAAACAATATCGCTAACAAACCGGCAAAAGCGGCGATCGGGAGGAAATCTTTTCAGATATGGACAGCCTGACAAGGTTTTTCCTGTTTTCGAGTAGACAAGTATGTCAAAGAATTATTTCGGCACACTGCCTCCAACAGAGAGGGAAATGTACATTGAAAAAATTAACTTAATTGGCCTCCATCAATGTCCTTTTTCATTACTCCAATAAAGCTGGATAAATTATCCCACACAGTGACCTTAAGTGAAATACTTTGAGATTTACCACTACTTAATTTAATCACCAGGTAAGATAATAAATTGACCTTGAATATTTTCACTTAATATTCGAAAAAACTGAAATACAGCTATGCTTTTCAGACTATAAGTTTGACCGATGCTGACGTGACATTGGTTGTTAAAGTGGATTGTTGCTAAGTTAACTATCTTACGTTAGCTAACAAGTGAGTGAGATTTCTCATTACTTTTGCACCCTGGACTGACAGTCAATACAGAGCAAACTATCCTGAGACCCACACATGAACACAACTCATCTGTTTTATAGAGAGGAATTGGCTCAGTAATGTTAGCTTAGTAGCAGCCTAATGTTAGGACAGCATGCAGCTTTTAAACACATTTTAACATTCAGGTTATCTTACAAGAATATAACTAGATAATTACTGGTAACGTACTTACCAATGACAAAATACTGGCCACATTATAAGTGTATTTACTCTTGGGGTCCCAAAGTTTCCCCCTCTTCTACCATGAGCCACTGTCAGCGCCTCTCTCCTTACAGCCTGGATCCACATTTTTCTTCTTAACGGCTCCCTTGTTTTACTCGGGAGAACAAAAAACTGTAATTCATGGTTTTTAAGTTTGTTGGCTGTGAAGCCCACCACACAACAGCTTTTAGGCATGTTTAATTTGGGCAATAATGACAATGATGTGCATTCAGTCACACAAAGTGAATGGAAAGCGGTGCAGTGATTTCCCCCATGATGGGCGTGGCCTATTTTATGCACTGTCTCTATACAGTGTGACAGACAAAGGAGAGAGAGGGGAGAGAGAGAGAGAGAGAGAGAGAGAGAGAGAGAGAGAGAGAGAGAGAGATAGCATATGTGTGTGAGAGAGAGAAAGAGAGTTTACCAATTTTCTAAGAATAGCTGGACTATATTTCCATCAGCCATTTTTCCACAGCAGTGCCAAGTGTGGCTTACCAGGCCGAGGGCTGCTCAACATATTTATATATAATACATACAATGCTTTTGATACATACTATCAAAAGCATTGTTCACTAATTTAAATCTGGCCAGTCATCGCCATTAACAACATGATGTAAAAAGACACACAAGAAATGTCGCTTTTTGTGGAAAAAGGAGAGATATAAATCACACATAAGCTTTGGTGAGCCATGTTCAGCCATGTGGTGGAAGCCTGCCGACTGAAAATTGCCTTTTGTATACAGCTTGGTTCATTTCTAATGCCATTCTGACACAGAGCCAAGTGAACCCAGTGGATCTGGGTGTTTTCCCAGGCAAGACTATATGCCAGCAGAGAAAGACTCACACACACACACACACACACACACACACACACACCCTAATGCTGTAGATACGCAGACACATGGCTTTGTTTTCCTAAGCTTCACACACAACCAATGGGTTAGCATTCTTGTCTTTTTGATATAGTACAAAATAAATCTGTTGTGTTGCTGAGGATTAATATGTTACACAGTGCATAAGATAACATTGTATACTGTAAACAAAGTCAACCTTACCATGGAGATCTCTTTGCAGGCTGTGTGATTTTCTGTGTGTTTGTGTGGCTACACACACAAAGCTCTTATGGTCTCAGTGTTGAGAAATAAGCAGGCGCATACAGCATACAGCATCCAACGACGACACACACACACCACACACAACAAGAATACACACACACATACACACGCAAACCCCCTTTGAACCCCTTGACCCTTACAACACAAGTACAATTTGAAATCACTGATGCATGTACTCCATCTCAGTACACATTCATATACACACACAAGCACACACACACACACACACACATACAACACCAGTGGTAATTTGTGTCTCTTTGCCTGTTACGCTTTCCTATTTTCTTTCAGCAGCAATTGTGTGTGTGTGTATGTGTGTTTGTGTCTGTCCATCTCCCATGTTAAAAGGAATCATGTCCCTGTCTACGAGAGCAAAATCAATTTTCAACAGACAGTAAAGGCCCGCATGTTTTACATCAAAGAAAAAAAGGAGTTATCTTTCACTATGTGGAGCGAAGAGAGAGAGAGAGAGAGAGAGAGAGATGGAGAGAATGATATACAGCGCTGGCTAGCTGAGAATACAGCTATGTGATGGGAGGAAAACAGACAGGGATGCAAGAGTGGAGAGGACAGGCAGAGGGAGGATGGGAGAGATAGAGAGAGAGAGAGAGAGAGAGAGAGAGGGGAAAGGATGATGATGCTGACGAAAGACGGAGACAGAGTAACAGAGATGCCAAGAGAGAGGGAGACTGAAAACGAGAGATAACATAAAGTGCCTGTGAGAGACAGATGGGGAAATCAAACGCGAGAGGGAGAGGACGAGCGCAGAAAAAAAAGGAGGGCAGAGGGTAACAGCTAGGGAGGGCGGGGTTCCTGGAGGGGGGGGGGGGTGGGGGGGGGGGTGTACCAGTCCGTCTGCCTGGTGTTTTCAAAATATCACATGACGGCTGCCATGTGTTGGAAATTACTGCCGGTTAACTATCTCCCTGAAAACCGCTCCGAAAAAATATGTCTGCAATTTATGAAATGTGTTCCAGGGCCCGCTAAGTAGAACCAGATTTGCAAAACAGAAAAAGAAAAAAAAAAAAAACCTTTACCCCTCACCGCCCCTACTACTCCCTTTCTTTTTATGCCCCCCCCCCCACCCCCACCCCCACAAACCCTCACCCCCTCACCCCTCCCCCTGCAGGAGAAGATGTTTAAAAACGGGCTCTTAGTCACATCTGGTGAGCATGGAGCCAGAGAATGGTTGGTTGGTGTGACCTCGCATCAGGGCATTTCCAGGCCTACATGGTGTGTGTGTGTGTGTGTGTGCCTGTGTGTTTGTGTGTGAAATGGTGACCGTGGTTTTCTAATGGCTTTGAGTGGATGAGAGTGGGTTATGGCTGGAGGCGAAGACGGCAGAGGGGTGGCCGCTGCACACACACACACACACATACACACACACATGCACACACACAGCACC